>NC_136492.1:81932484-82064984 GCF_053919585.1 Euprymna scolopes | reverse complement strand
TGATTGATATTTGTTTTCAGCGGTAAGAAAAAAATAGGGGAGATTATCAACTGCTGTGTCAAACGCCATATAAACCTGTCTTCGTGAAAACGACTGGACCTTGGTGGATGTTCGAGACGAATCACCTAGGATTACACCTCGTGATTATGTCGTTAACTACGGGTTACCTAGTCAGATTGGTGACCGCGATAGAACTGAGAGAACTATCTGTTACACTTGTAACAAGCGGTGTTGACCCCTAGGGGAAGTTTGGTTATATTTACATATGAACAGTGGTAAAACAGAAGCTCACTCCGCTTCAAACAGAAATTTTGACTTACTCGTCCACACGCCCCTCATCCGTTCTTGATCTAACGTTGATCGGCCCAGATCTCATTAGGTTCCCGATAATCAATGTCCAGCGATACTTCACACAGGCTGGTTCGTACTCACTAACTTCTCAACTCCCAGTTCACCTGCAAAAGAATCTAAATCATGCACTATCCTACTGAGTTATATATTCATGCAAGAAAGGTTATATACGCCCTTGAGAATAATTTGCTACAAAACCACAAAAGATATATCTCCTTCTAAAAAAGCTGAAAAGGTTGTGTGGCATTATAGTTCATCATAAAACCAAAGTAAAATTAAGTTCTAATCAGGAGCGCATACTCGACCGCCACCATATTTTATTTCTTTTTTTCTTAAGTTTATTTCCCTTGGACTAGTGCCGCTTAGTGGCTTAACACTTTTCTTTCATCATTAAAATGTTCTTCTAATTCATTGTTCCTTAAAGACAACATGCAGTTTTACAAATTATAAATGTGTTTACTAATTATCTCCCCTGGACCGTTGTCTCTTACAAGGTTTAACACATTTTTTTCCTCATGCTTAAAAAGTCCTGATTCATTTATTCAAACTAGAGTCGGGGTTTCACCTTTTCTTTCTATTTTTTTTATTATTATCTCTATTTATTTAGTATTTTTAATTTCCTAAACTTGGTCCTTCGGTCTTCCTCTAGAGTCAACGTTCATTCCGGATGCTCCTTCGATCTCTTGCCTATAAAACAAATCACAAAACATTGAACATCAATGTTAAGTTCTTCATCAATTCATCTCAGGGTTCTTGGTAATCAGCCTACTTTCTTTTACTTGGGTGTCATCAATGTCCGCACCCACCCTGGCTTATGTCAGATCGATTTCAGGTGAGTTTTGAAAAGAGTCACCCCACCCCGCCATGCCATCCGTACGGGCAATCTTGATATGTGTTTTTATCTTGAGCCTTCTCACTCGCTTCTTCCCATATCATATCAATGTCACTAACATCGCAATTAGAACTGTTATTAAGCTTATCTAACTTTCAAACATGATTACTTCATAGAAGCTGAACCGTGACCCATTAAAATCTTTACTCCTTATCTCTGTCTGCAATTTTTCACAATGACGTCGATACATTATTCAATTTGCATACTCTTTGGCAATCAGAAGTCTTTAATCTATCCGTTTCGCCGTACTTAGCAATTTACGCTAAACCCCATTCCAGTGTATCGAGAGGGGTGGGGATATTGGATGAGTGATTTAATATAGTCAGTGGACGTAGTTTTTTCGGACTCACAGACAGTTTTACACGAGCAGACATTATGCCTCGAAATGCTTCTCGCTTTTTGCGCAACTGATTGAGTTCTATAACACTTGTTACCTAAGTGTCTCAACTCTAGGGCGTTTTTAACCAAACCCTTATGTGTTCAGGCCGCACAGCTCCAAACTGCTTCATCGTAAGACGTATTAACACATATAATTCATGGGACATATCTCTGAAACAATTTTTCTTCTTTTGTTTCAGCCGTCTCCATGTCATCAGAGACATATCATGTCTCTAAATCCAAATGTATAATGGCTTAGTATAGTATCGACCCCCTCCCTTTGACTTTCAATGACCTCAAGCCTAGCACTCAGCAGCAAAGGAACCTCCTACGCTTAAATCATTTAATCTCGAGAATCATTCTGGGTTAACTTTGGCCAAGTGTTCTGTCCCTTTTCTTACCCTTTTTAATTATCGTTTAGTTACTTCATCTTTGGATATTTTCGTCTATACCGTACCAGATACCTTTTGAAAACTTTTAACAGTGGACTTCTTTAACGATACTTCTTCTCTGAATATCCCGTCTGTACTTCGTGGGAGACGTTACGTATTTCGTTATATGGGATTTTTCAAACAATACTATCTCTACCTCAGAGGCGACTTCGTATTTCGTGTTACGGAATTTCTCCAACGATACCCCTTCTATTAATAGGCCCCTATATAGCACTTATAATAGACAGTTCATTGCATGAACAGTCTTATGTCAACACCTTGCCCATTATCACAATCACTGCCCTCTAGGTGTGTTTCTAACTTGTCTAGCCTCTCATATAATTACGTTGTACTGCCAACCGGTGACGTAATAACCGCAACTCGTCCTACACGGCTCTTTATGCCCGGTTATATTCCTGTGCATCCTCAGTACTAGTTAACATGCGTACAAGACCCATTGAACCTGTCGATTTCTCCTTGATATTGACTGATCAATATCCGACAAGTTTCAATCACTCACTAAGTAAAGTGCATGTTTGCCAGCGTGATTATCACCTTAATTTCTTAAGTACTACTTAAAAGGCTGCTTAGGCTGATCGAACTCATCGATTTTGTTTTGACATTCTTCAATTAATATTTCACAAGCTCTTAATTACATTCATGGTCACTGACGCAGTGTCTGCATGATTATCACCTCACTAGTCTAAAAGTCTAGTTTAAAAGCTGATTAGCCTTATCGAAGGCATCGATTCCGTTTTGATATTCGCTGAATTAATACAAGGTTTAACCACTCACCAGGTCAGCGACGGCGTGAATATGTAATTATCACGTCACTGGTTTCCCTAAAGACGGCACTGTTCATTTTCACTGTTTCTGTGATCTATACGAGACTCATCGAATGGTCTAGCATGAAGAGTCCATTTCCGTCATTAAATAGAGAATTCATTCCCTTATCCTCATGCTTTACCGTTTCATTCCAAGACTTAAGAGTCACTTTAATTCTCTACATAATCTTATGAATGGCAATCTAAATCTTATAACATTTTTTCAAAGTCTATCACCCATCCACAATCTCTCATCTAACTGCGAGCAAAAGTAATATGGTACTCTGGTGGCAGCAGGGATTCCCAACAGAAATTAACTATATTAGGGCATTAGCTCCATCCAAGGCACATAGTATCTTACTGTATCTTACAGTATCGCTGTTGTTAGATTTTTTTGTTTGTTTATAACCTTTCACATGCCATTTGCCACACCCACCTACTATCGATACATGGAATACCAGAATAATCGACAGAGGAGACACCAAGAGCTCGATCCGCCCTCAACCCACGCCATGGCGCCTGTACAATTGAATGCAACTCTTGCCGGAAAATGCCGACTTCGGTTAAGGTAAATGCACATAAAAATCTCAGCTTCTCAACAGCCAACCATCGTCCCAGTCGAATGCTTTGTAGTTACCATATAACACCATCTATACACTCAGAGTTCGAATCTATCGTAACGTAATTAATTTCTCTTATAAAAAGAAATAACTATTTGAACTCGGTTGCTCGTAGTGTATAAGTAATTCCTCCTTTAAAATCATCGAAGACTCGAATTAGCGAATCATATAATTCACTATAATTCACATTATCGGAGTTGGGCATTGTTTTGTTTGACAAAGCTGAAGGGAAACCTTACCCGCGAGCACGTCACCTGTAGCTGGCAAAGTATTTGCCTTTCGTTCGCAGCTCCTGCATTCGTCTGATATTCTTTTTTTTCGTCAAATTATCTTCAAACGACATCAGCGCGTAATTTTTGTCGTAGTATCAATTAAAATCATTCAGCAAACATTTTTCACTTAATTCTCAAATTAGTTGTCAGAGATTCCGGTTTAAATTCACCCTAGTTTTCAATTTATCGTCAAGAACGCGACGGCTCAGAACGCGTCTTTAATAAATGTATACTCATTCTATTTCTATTTATTTCCATCTTCCTTTGTAAGAGGTGACCGTTGGTAAACTTTCCAATTATTGTTCGTAAGAAACATTAAAACACGTAAACAATATCGTGCTTTCCTTTTCAAAATCAAAATAATACATTTATAACCTCACATAAGCATTGCTATAATCCACTCAATTTAAATACCCCAAGTTATTATCCACACTATTAAAATCAAGCAATTAATTTTAAGTGTGTATAATTCATTCTTATACATTATCTTACAAATTAGAAATATTCTCTTCAAACGCTTCTTGTTTATTACTAAACACAATGTCAAAATATGAGACAGTCATTTTAAACTTACCATTCAAATAAATCCAATTTGAAATCAAACATTTTCATTTTAAATGTCTCCCAATTATTTATAAAACCTTATCACAAAATCGAAAATAATCATTTTAACTGCTTGTGGTTAATTATTGATGGCAATTGCCAAATCAGGGGCAGACATTTACAAAACATCCTTTTCATTTACACATTTATATTTACATTTCTCTTTATCTGTGCCTAAACCTAAACGTAGATTCCATGAGCAAAGCTTCTGTCTTAGAACTGTGGAACTCTTCCGTTTGCCCGTTTTCCAGTTGACTACAATTTGATTGTCTTCAAGTCCAACGTAAACAAGTTCTTGATGAACAGTACTCCTAAGTAATCCAATTTACAAAATTTCCACTACTTATGTTTACTGCACTATTATCTCATTGACTAATGTAGACCTATTTTCCTTTATCATCAAGAAGCATCCGGGCCTGGATAAGTGGTGATTCTAATGTAAAAAAAAAGCAATTTCTAATCAAATATATCCATTTTTAACGCTCTAAATTATTTTAAAACATCATCTCAAAATTCGGAAATAACTATTTCAAACGCTTATGGTTTATTAAAGAACACAATTTCAAAATCAGAGGCAGTCATTTCTAACTTTTTTTTTCCATTAACACGGTTTCACATCAAACATTTTTATTTTAAATGCTTCCAAATTATTCTTAACCATGACAACAAAGATCAGAAAATCATTTCAATTTTTCATAGTTTATTATCGAACATAATTTGAAAATTAGAGGCAGTCATTTCCAACTTATCCTCATCATTAACACAATTGCAAACCAAACATTTTAATTTTACATGCTTGCAAATTATTCTTTAACACCTCAAAAATCAACAATTATGATACAACTGTCTATTGTGTATTATCGAACACCATTTCAAAATCAGAGGCAGTCACCTTCAAATTATACTTATCATTAACACAATTTCAAATCCAGCATTTTCATTTTAAAGGCTTTCAAATTATTCTTATTATCAATAAAATTAAAAGAAATAAAAAATATTCACTTAAATTCTTGTAAATTCTCACACTTTTAAGGCTCGAACACAATTGCAGAGTTTGTGATTTCACTCACTCCCGTCACGGTTCCCTTCTATGGCGACCTCAGTTAATATCCCCTACCTTGGACGAGGGCGACCTCAGTTCTCCGAGTCTTAATATTTGACGGATCATGAGGTAGCATGCCATCTCATTTCCTAGTACTTAATCTGCGAATTGTGACGTAAGTACACTGCTTAAATTAGGGAATAAAATAACAACATCTCGTCTGACAGATCGCTCTACGACTCCCAAGCCTTTTCTCCCTTTTTCCTTCTGGTTTCGATGGAGTGCACAGCGGGATCAAACTAGCCCTTCGAAGTCGGGTCTTTCCTCTACGTTGGCGACCTTTTGTAACATTCATCAGAGCCAAGTCTCGTGGTTGAGCCTCCTGCAGTTTAAGCGAACAGCTTTCACCGACAGCTTCTCCCATATTTCCGTCTACCAACGCCTTCTGAGCGTAAGGAGATTCTACCACTGCTGACATCGCAATTCTTATTGCTAGTTCGGCCATCTTATCCCCCAAACCCTGTCTGAGTTTTTAAGACTCTCTTTTGGTATCTAAATCGGATCTCTCACTGGGGAATTCCTCCGCCAGTGACGACCATAGTTACTCCCAGGACAATCGACAATTCTCCCTTAGTATGTTTTATGACTTTTTATTGTCAACCGCTGCGTATGCACTCAAAAAATCCGCCGTCTATTAATCCTTTGCGAGCTTTCATCAGATTCTCTCGGACTACTGTCGACTCACTCTGTTCCCGTAGGAGCACCCATTCCTAATCTATTCAATCACCATTTAGCAACCTTACACGATTTTAAGTCGACTGCTATCGTATTTCATTTCTTTCTCGTCTATCGGTTCGCCCACTATTTTTACTGCCAATTCCTCTGCAATTGTAGCCTGCTTGTAAAGCAACCTATTCCTCGCTCCCTTTCTTTTAGCCTCCCGGTTTACTTATTTTTCCTTTAGTTTTCATTCTGTTCTCCATAATGCAACGTTTACAACAACTAACGCCAAATCAACCCTTTCTCGCTTTTCCCTATTTTCACAACATAAACTATGATAATTCCACCCTCTTTTTTTGTAACGCGATCAAATATCAAAGCTACCAACCCGATAATCAGGAAAAAAACCCAAGCAAAAATAAAAATATTAACCCACCGATTTTTAGTTGTCGCAGTTCCTCGATTTCGAAATCTTGTGTGAGTGGGTCAGACTCAATATGTCCCAGCAAAATCAAATATTTGGTGCATCAGTCACCCCAAAACAACAAAAAGTTTGTATAAGTTCAAAGAAAAAATGTTCTTCTTCCGTGGATCTCTCTTTTTTGTTTTCGTTTAATGCAATGTTTTCTTTAAAGTTCGTCTAGAATGAATGTTTCCATAGATGGACTCCTAGTCACTGGAACACCAAAGATAAGTGAACCTCCTCTATGTGTATTCTTAGTTGTCCACACTGCTGACTACTAGTGTACTAGACAATTCTTTCAACTTACTGAAAAAAAACTGATTTTGCTTTGTTTCTACCGGCTTAGACCTAGGGACCCATGCCAAAGAGTCACCGTCCAATCCGTCACAACTTGGATGATATTGATTAGATAATCAGATATATTTCCAAATTTGGTTATTTTCCACAAAATAGGATTCACATCGATGATATTCTCGGGATCTGAGGAGTCCGTCATTGTCCCCCTCCTCCCGCCTTAAAACTTTAGCCTAAGCAGTCTGCTAGATATCTCCAAATATTAACCTTTACAGTTTAATGTTTAATAATTCGACTGTGTTTTTTTTCCGTTAATAGAAACGTGTATTTCACATCGGCGACCACGCCATCTTGTTTTCTAGCAGGCTGGATTATCTTCTATTTTTATGAACGTGCCATTATAATAAAAATGCTCTAATTCTTTTTTCGCCGTTGTTCGAAGATATATAAATAGTTATCTATTACAATAAGGGTAATTCTAGAATAAATTTAGGGATATATGCAAGCCAACTCCATATAATAATAAATCACTATTACATTACTATATATACATATTTTTTTTGTTATCTCTGTTACTCACTTTGTCTCCCTCTGTCTCTCTCTCTCTCTCTCTCTCTCTATATATATATATATATATATATATATAATTATATTGTTATATCTAATATTAAGAATTGACGTTTCCCATATAGTATTGAATTCTATTCTATGCCTGCTCAATAACACTCAAGATAGGAACATTATTAATAAATTATCAACCTCATCTCAAATAACATTGTTGATACTTGCCTCTTTGCCAAATTTGTTCCCGTTTGCTATTCATAGAGGTTTACTTCTATTCCGTGATTTATGACTTTTCTGTCTTTTATTCCTCTGCGTCCTGTCATTACACTAAGCATAGAAAACAAATATGAAAAATTAAATGAAAAAACTCCGGTTAAATGTTGTATTATTAATCAACCGCGTGAAAAGTAAAATGAATATATTTATAGTAACTTTCATCTACTTTCTGCAATTTCTGTTTTCCATGTTCGTCAAGTTAATAATTTAATTAATAGTATACAGCCATATATTTTACTGCCTGAACACAAAGCACATCCGGACCTTGACTTCAAACTATTTTATTTAATTTATTTCCTCATGTGTACAAACAATATTGTATCAAGATTATTTATCTATTTAAATTACTTGAAAACTAGTTTACCTTTGTTTTAGTTGTCGATGTGTGGCTGTTTGTTTTAAGTATAGCTATTTCTGATAAAACCAAATGATGTATTAGCATGATCATCACTATCATAATTTTTAAGCCTTAAAATTTTCTGTAAGTCCACAATCACTAGAATATTGTTTAAGTAGCTCAATGGTCTCCATACATGAGTTTGTTTTTTGTTTTTTTGATAAACACCGCTTTTCTAAATGAATTATCTTGACCTCGACTGAGGACCTCTATACACCCACTCGATGATAATCCTTCGGAATATTAGAGGAAAGCCTACTGATACATCACATTGTCAAATAGTGGGCTATGGATACCAGGAGTATTCGACTTCCGTAGGTATTATATACCTGTTACATGCTTACGTAAAAAAAACTTGGTATTTACAGATTTCGCATTAGCCAGGATCACCAGCATTTAACTTTGGCAATGGAACAAGAACGGTGTATCCATGTCCGTGGCTGGTTTAAATAAACACCTTTTATAATTCCTACCAAGAAAAATTATCTCAAGATCAAGTGTTGATTTTACTGTATTGTCTTTGTGAATGCTTTGTGAATGCTGAACAACTGATTCTTTTGTTACATCCATCAAATATGTACAAATTATTTTTTGTATTATTATTCATCGGACTATTGTTCTCATCTTGAGTGTGATTTTTACAACGTTTGGTCGATATAACCTCCGACCTTCTTTGGAAGACACTGGTTTACATTTCCACACACGGAACGGTAACTAACTCAAAGAATTTTATCTTTTGTTGCTAACTTGCTTATATAATTATTGTTAACAATTATCGAGATTTTTTAACAGTCTATGATACGTTTACTTCTAACTGCTATTGAATATTTTGCAACTAATCAACATTTTTTTCTGTTTACATATATCTGAAAACTTGTTTAATAAAAAAAAAATGACGTTTCTTAATTTTTGAGATGAGGATTGGTTATATGTATTATAATTCATCGGACTACTATTCTCATCTTAAGTGTGATTTTCACAACGTTTCGGTCGATATAACCTCCGACCTTCTTAAGCTGTATATTGTCGAACTCAGGGATGTTTCTGTCGAACTCGGGAATTGGGACGAAATTTCGAGCGGAACTCTTTATGTACTTCACGAGAGTAGCGTGCTCTTGTTCTGTCAGCCATGACTAGATAGAGGTCCTAAGTAATTCGCAAATGTATATTTCGGTCGCCTACACTGAGGATTGAACTTTCGGCCTTCAGGAGAATATCACTTTTACAATTGATTTTTTCCAGTACTCTTACCACTGCGCCACGGGTGCAATCCTCATCTAAAAAAATTCAGAAACGTTAATTTTTTTTTATTAAAAAAGTTTTCAGATATATGTAAACAGAAAAAAAAATGCTGAATACTTGCAAAATATTCAATAGCAGTTGGAAGTAAACGTATAATAGACTCTTTAAATAATCACGATAATGGTTAACAATAATTATATAAGCGAGTTAGCGACAACAGGTAAAATTCTTTGAGTTAGTTATCGTTCCGTGCTTGCAAATGTAAACCAGTGCTTTCCATTAAAAACTACTGTTTTCGTCAGCGGTATTCGTATTTCCGTGTAACATTTATATTTTTATTATATAAAACGAACTTCGTATGTGTGTGTGTGTGTGTGTGTGTGTGTGTGTTCGTTTCAAATGTACTCGAAAACGGCTGGGCAATATTTTTGTACCTTCACACGAGGATACTTCATACACCTGGCAGTGTTTTAGATAGGTACTGTATCGGAATGTTTCTTATATATATCGCTAATTGATTCCGGTATCATCTGATGAAAGAAAGGAAAAACCGTTAAGACCCACCGTTAACAGCTTTCACAGCCTTACATCACAAGTGCATCTGAGAAGGCTTATTTACACACGAGCTGAAAGAGGCGACATTTAAAATCAACAGTATGCTTTTTGATATAACAGGGACGCGTTCGAAATAAATGTTTCTGCTTAGAGCATAATTAAAGCCGGATACCTGGTTTTTGAATTTTGAACTTTAATGCAAGCCATTGTATATAAAAGTATTGTAAGCAATCAGCAGTAAATTCGCTAGAGTGAAATGTAGACAACAATGACTTGTTGACTAAATAACTGTAAGAGGTATGTGAAGCTCCCTCCTGTCACAGCGAAGCTGAATCCCAAACTACATTATGCAATCAAGCGATTTTATTGCAGAACAGGGTGATTTCACCGAATTCGATGACAATGGGAGTATAAATCATCTAATATGGGGAGATGTAGCGTATCATTGCTAGTATACCTTAGGTATAAGGCGTCTTCATGCAAACTCTAATTTAATTTGTAGATATGTCCAAGGAACGCATAAATAAGATATTGTGTTTACTTATGTCCATGTATTTATATGAAAAAACATTCCGTGACATTCAATATTTTAATGGTAGTTGGGACTATTTAAGCTATGCTAAAATGCACTGACAATAGTAATAAAACTATATTATCATACATAACACGGTTGAAAAGCATCATAATAAATAATCATTTATTCTTTTTGAGAATCGTGTATATCAAGTTGATATGACTTTGACTATCTTACCACATAGATGCATACAATAATCACTCGGTTATATGGAAAAAAAGAAAATCTAGGGGTTCTCTACAATTTTACATTAAGTAAGTACACCTTTACATTGACCTATTATATGATTCCTCTTAAGCTAAGAGGGATAATCCTTATTCAGTTAATGTAATAGCTAACCACTTATATATGATTGATAGTATGAGTCGCTGAACCCTGCTGAGTCGTGGGGCTGATGCGTTATTTCATGAAATGAGGTTTGGGTAAGAATAGCATAGAAGTGCCCATCAACTTCCAAAGTTCCAAATACATTCAATAGCTGCGATTCCTGTGTAGTCGCCTATAGTAGTACTGGCCAGGTTCAACCTCGCACAATTCTTGTGATTTAACGAAAACAGTTATATTAATATGATTATGTCGTATGTATATATATATATATATATATATATATATATAAACCGTTATAGCATTTCAACAACAGCCACTATCAATAATAATGTATATCATCTTACTCGACATAAAGCTATGTTCATATACAAATATTTCGTGTATGATGTTCTAAAAGCAATAACTCCAGTTTTTGTCTGCTCTGATGAATTAGAAAGGATTGCAAATTGCATTGTTTTGATGACGAAATTCATGCATTCATGCATCTCTCAGTTATGTGCCGGAGAATGCTATTGTGAATACAGAAAATGTATTTGTAAAAACCGACAGAAAAAAACCTCTAAAGACAATGTATACTAATTTACTAGCGAAAGAATCCAGTAAAAGAAAAGCAAATAATGCCAATCCCAGAAACAAAGTAAATCGATCAAAATAAACGCTGCTACGATATACACATTTTTCTAAAACAAGGGAACAGTAGAGTTTCTCAACTGCTACTATTCTGCACAACACAACATACACAATCAACTTTATGAATGCACCAGTAGTCATAGCTTCGTTTTAATTTATTGTACGTGGTCGTTCCATAAGTAACGGTTCCTTTTTTTACTAAAACGCTACAGCTTTTAAGAGCTACGAAATCAGGATTGGGACCATTAAAATATGTAACATCTTGTTCTTCACCATTTAAATTTCTACATAGTCACCATCATACCGAATGCACATTTCCCAGTTGTTTTCGTTTCCTCGTTAAATCCCCAGAGCACACTTAGTCTATCACATATTTTTCGTCACTCTGAAATCAGCAAGTCAATCTCTTAAATGTGCTGATATTCCTGAAAGTTAAATACGGTGTTCTGCGTGGAGATATTCAATAAAGCACCTTTGCTTCTGACTGATGCACATGATAATAATTGTCTTCTTGGTGTTTCCCACCGTCAATATCATTAACAAAGACATGGCAGGTTAAGGTCATAAATACATAAGTTCAGCTTTCATAACAATACAATCAGTAATTTCCATTGATCAATTTGGAGAAAAATAGGAGGCATTACTTTTATGCCGTTCTTCCTGCGTTACTAAAATGCAATAGAAGAGGATTTACTCTTATATTAGCAAGGATACTTTACGTGGTCTTGAATTGAATAAGAATCAACAAATGTTCCACGCTCCAATACTTTTATTGTCATTGAAATCCGTTAAATCGACTACTTTTTAATAAAATTGTTCTATTGACTGTTCTAGTTAGAGGCACTCGCTCCGCAGAGAACAAAAAGAAAGTTCTATATTCCACCACGCAAATAATCGATTGGTGATTTTATGAATTCATCTGTAAATCATGGCTGGCTATAAAGTTGAAAATACAAAAGTCAAGTGTCAGTGTTCAATAATTCTCTAAACGTAAACATTAATTTCTGCCATCCCATGTCTTATAAAAGAATCAACTGTAGATTTTATGAAATTATTTTTACATAATAACTTGAATAAAAGTTGAATGCACACAAGTCTAGTGTCATGGTTTTATTGTGCTCTAAAAGAGAACATTCATTATGTATGCATCCGTCTCCTCTATATTAATCCTAAATTTGATTATATAGGCTGGGATTTTCTGCTTGTGCGGTGATAAAGCATCTTAAATGCATCTGTGATGTAAGGTTGTATAAAAGTGTTTGTTTTCAACTAAAACCAGACTTATTTTTTTACCGAATTTGTTGGACTATCGAGTTTCGGTACTTATCAGCCCAATCTCGATCAAATACCTACGTAAGAACCATTTAGGGCACACTAAGTATTTTGTGTGAAATTAAAAAAAGAATCAGCCCAGCTGTTTCAGAATCTATAGAGAATAGAACTGACACACGCATTCGCATGTGCAGAAATTCGTTTCATATAATAGTAGAGATATATCCAGTAATAAGGTAGATTGTTTTACAGAAATAAATCTGTAGTAATATAAACATTTACTTTACTGTGTGTTTGTTAAATACACTTAAGAAATTTAGCCTGCAAACTTTAAATAAAATAGGATTTAATCCACACATATAACGATGCAATATGTACGTGTATTTTATGAAGACTCTCAAAGAAACTACGCATTATTAAGGTGTACACAGTAAATTGCCAAAACAAGTACTTGGATTGTGCAACACAATATACATGGCAATGTGTGTTATTTGGGGGGCATTTGTTAGTTATGAACATAGTTACTAAATTTAGAGTAAAATGCATAATACTGAGAAAAAGAAATGCTACATTAAAAAAAATATATATAATTCAATTCACCAAGTACATGGTTGCACTTAACAACTAAGTACCGGGATTGACAAACAATTAAAGTGTTATAATGACAACTGACTATGTTGTGTTTAGCACTACTACTCTTTACATCGTCATATGCCACAGAAAAAAAACTGAGATATCGCTAGCGTGTCTATTTTATTTTGTATTTTTCACTATATAGATTTGAAAACCGTTATTATATTTCAAAAGTACCCACTATGCAATAATGTAACTCATTTTCTACAACATAAATCTATGTTCATATATTTTACATGGAGGTCACCACTTATCAACGCCCAGAAGCCACTCTGAGATAAGGGCTATTGTGGGAACAGTAATTAATGTGGTAGTGTTGTATCATTCATAAATATTGGGGATTTTATAAAGTGTCATTACTTAAGGGGGGTCATCAGGAATTTATTTATGCTGGCCTTGAAGACATCCAAGTTGAAGTAAGGAGGGAAACAGGCAAGCGGCAGAGAGTTCGACAGGCGGGAAGTTATAAGAAAGAAGCTCTGCTCATGGAATCTACGTTACAAATATCTTTGTTTCTTGATTACTTTAAGTGTGTATAACAACTAAATAAGGAAGTAATAAAAAAATATTACCGATGTGAGAACTGTGGTTAAAAGTTAAACATTTATTTCTATATATGTAAAGTTTTTCATAGTGAATTTGTTAGTTCATATTAAACCACAGTCTAACAGTTAAAGTAATATGGATTTCTAAAATGTGATAACGTGACGATGCTTTGAGATTTTAACTCAAAAACCTGAAAGGCTGGTCTTCTAGAGAATACTTAATTTACCTGTTTACATTTTAACACATATGTGTTATTTTAACATCTTATAGTATTTCCAAAAAACCTTTCTAAATATAATATATGAATTACGTTCCAAAAGTAATAACTCAACTCAATATTTGCCAGCCTTAATGAATTAAAACGGATTGCAATAGGCATTGTTATACTGGTGCATACATGAATATCTCAGTTGCAAGTATTGATTGTAATAGACTCAAATAAACCAACCAATGGCATGTATGTGATTCAAAAGCACTGATGTGTCATTGAATTTCCCTATGAAAAACACACTGAAACTAGCAATATTGATCAGCGACTGTTGAACCTTTACAAAACCGATGCGGTTGATGTCAACACAGTTACAAGATAGGTACGTCTGTTAGAGTATATCGGAGCGACATCGAGCTGCATTTCTAATAATCAATTTGTGCCGCAAATCAAGTTTGACAGAGATATTGAGCGAGTCCTCAGATCATTTGATGCAACAAAGAGTGCTAGCCCTGACAGTGTTCACCCACTAATTTTAAAAGAGCTCGCGATTTTAATCTTTCCCACGCACGTTCCTTTTAAACCTGCCTCTGACTACCAGCATCGTTCTCAACGGCGTGCTGCTACGATCTGACCATTCTTCAAGAAGGGTACCAGAGAAGACTCTGTAAACAACCGGTCTGTGCTGCTCGCCTCTATTGTCTTCAAAATCATGGAATGTTGTTGAAAAATGCGATGATGTCCCACCTTCAACAGGCCGAGCAAATCTTTAAATCCCGACACGGCTTCGTGCCGAAAAGGTTTGCCTAACGGATCTTTGCTAACAAGAATCATGGATAAGGAAGCCACTGCGGACATTGTCTTTCTAGACTTTACCAAAGTTTTCAACTCTGTAAATCATCGTCTACTTCTCATCAAGCTCCTGGCATTCACGTTACATCCTGAGGTCGTGCAGTGGGTTCGCGTCTTCTTCGCTGACCGCACTTTCCGGGTTTAAGTGAGCGGTTGCACTTCCGATGTATGCAGTGCAAAAAGTGCTCTGCCACAGGGTTAAGTGATTGAGCCTCTGTTATTTCTTATCTTCGTCAATGACTTGCACGAAGTGATTTCTCAGTTGTCCCTCCTGATTGCCCTTCGGTGCGATTATGAAGACTTCCGGCTATACCTTCATGAAGTCTGGAGATGGACACTGAACTGGTACTTGAGTTAAAACGTCGGCAAGTGCAAGCACATGGCAATGGGCCGTCATGCCTCAACTCCTCCAATCTTCCAACTAGGTGATTGGCTTTTCGAGTCCGTAAGATAAGCCAATGATCTTGGAGTGATTTTCCATACCACATACTCACCCGCTGAACATTGCATAGCCGCTGCTAACAAGCCCAGGAGTGTTCTGTTCCTCATGCGTCGCTCATTTGATCGTCTCACTCCCTTCATGTTCCTTCCCCTCTACACCATACATTATTTAAGCCACATCCCCCATAACGTCCTGTGCCTCAAACGGGTTCAGCGCCGGGCGACGAAAATGGTGATTAACCTCAGAGATCTAGTTTATGAGTAAGGTTTTTGGACTAAATCCTTTTTTCCCCTTGAGAGAAGGAGGCTTCACGCCGACTTCATCCTCGCCTACAACATATTTCAGTTACGGTGCGGCCTGGATTGGGATCTGGTCTTTACCCATGCCCCGGATTGCGGGCTCTGTAGACACGCGAAAAAGTTCTTCCTTTAACGATTCCGGAGGCTTCGATACCAAGCAGCGTTCTCTATTCGCGTGGCATCTATGTGGAACCAGTTACCCGATCAAGTCGTAAACCAGCCCACACGACAAGGTGTCAAGGCAGCAGTGGACTAACGCTGGTCGACTTCCACGGTTTCCAGCCTGTATAGTTTCTTTTTGTACATAACCCCTTAATTGTCACCGCCTCTTCCTTCGTAAATAGTAATGGCTTTGCGTGTATTATTTACCAATTAAATGAATGAGAGAATGGACGAATAATCGAAACCAAAACATTTAGCTGGAGCGGTGTGCACTACTGTCTAAACTATATCTGGCCATGCGTAAAATATATACATTAAGTTGGCTTACGGCTGCCAAGCTTCAATCTTTTCAATGTTTACTTTCTAATGGCTATTCCCATTGGGTAAAAAAGCAAATTAAACTTGTTTCATTAGCTCAAATCGATTATAAATTAAGCTTTAAATCCAGAGATTAAAAGTCGGCAGAGTTATTTTGGTAGAAACTGTTCAGCTATATACAAGGTCGCTTTATAATATAGAGAGATAAAATGCCGGTTTTGCATTATGTATTGCAAAATAATGTATGAAACTTAATCTAAATTCCATTGAGATTTTCACAGTGTATTTTAAACTTTTATATGAATATTTCTACGCAGCTTTTTTTCATATAGGTCTCATTTATGTATGCATTCGAGCCGTGGGGATATTTACATACTTCATTGTGTCGCAGTGTCTCTCTTCTCTTCAGTAGTCCGTCGCTGACGACGATGACGCTGCACCATGCCTTACAGTCCCAGATAGATTACGCCTGATGGACTCGCTGGTGACTGTGGAGTCCAATTCGTGAATTGCATACACTGCCGTAGGCAGCACAGGGGAAGATGCCGTCTGCCCGCTGCGCCGCGTGCCTTTAGTGTCTTCTTCGCTCTGCTCGGTCATTATAGGCGGAGGTGAAAGTTTCCAAGCCCTCTTGGCAGATGTTTCGCCATTTTCTCCGATCAGCAGCAGCATGTTCGATGGCGTTGGATTCTATGCCACATGTTTTCAATGATGTTTTTATTTGGTCCTTGAAACGTTTACGTGGGCGCCCAGGGTTGCCTCTGCCCTCTGCAACTTCCCCGTAGAGGACCTTGCGTGGGAGCCTTTCTGCTGGCATCCGGATGGTGTGACAAAGCCACCTAAGTTGTCTATGAGTTAGAATTATTTCAAGTCGCAGCGTGCACTACCCGTCTCTCACCAAAACCTTACACTCCCTACTTCTTTGTAGTAAAATCCGCTTTTGTTGTGATTACTGAAACCATTTCTTTTTTTAAATGTATTTGTCATCGTGCTTTGATTGCCGAAGCTATTATAATCCGGTTCTGATCATAGTAGAATGATTCTACTATTGTTTCATAGGGGACATTCATATTGATGAGAGGAAGACATAGAAGAGAAAGGGAGAACGACATCTATACATTTTTCTGTCTGTGGTTCTTATAACGTATTTTTAGAAAAGAGGGTTATCAGTTCTTATGACAGAGGAGGGTACATATTAGGGGATCACTTATTACTTGGGATGGAGAGGGGAGCAGATTACTTTGATGAGTTATACACACACTTCATTATAACGATGAGGGAGACAAAGTTCATTCAAAGGATGTTTCACGTTATATTTAATTTTGTAGAATCGACGACACGAAGACGCAGTTACAAAATATGATGTGTTCTTTTATTACATTCGGCCAGTTGCCATTATGATGGCATCCAGGAATTCAAAAGTCGATAACCTGATTAAAATTGTCATACTCTTCGCTTCCAAAGCTGAGTCCATCTGCTGACCAATGTCAACTCTGTCCCCCGTTTGTCCAACTCTGTCTACCGTCTATCTAATCTCATTTTTAATGATCTAATGTTTTTCTTACTTACAAGAAAAGGGAGACCTTTCATGTAGCACTATTAGCTAGTCAAATGGGTTTCCTTTTCTATATAGTCCTAGTTTAATTATTCTAGAAATAAGTTGGCACACAATTAAGTGGCACGTGTTTACAAATTTTTGCTATGGAAAGTTTTGTGCATTTTTCCCAGTCTTTAAGGCTATTTCTGTAGCGGTCTTGTTTTCTGATGCTGTCTCATTTGTAAGAGAATCGTGTTTAAAATATTTAGCGGTTTCATGATCCAGGTCTTTCTCCCTATTATTGTATGATTGTGTCGTTGCACCATTTTAAGGTTTTGATTTTATCGCTCATTAGTTATGTCTTAGTGCTCACAATAGTGATATAACGTTTATGATCAATTTCTGAGAGTCACATACCCTCTGCTTTTCGTAGCAGATACATCCTATTAAAACATTGGTGTCTATATGTTATTTTGGAAAATGCCATCATTTTCCTGTATAACTGTCGAATGTATATTCAACCATTTTATGGCAATAATACCAAACCTCTATATTATCATAGGCATGGTTTGTTGTTTTATGGCAATATCTATGTTTTATTTGTAAGCACTGTTTGGAGCATGTTCTTACACAATTTATGTATTCATTGCAAAGTTTTGCTCGCATCTTTTGTAATGAATACATAAATCGCTCACTTATCTGCTGGGATATGTGTATTCCTTTTTCTCTTCAAGGAATTATGTATCAATTAATAGTACAAGATATTTAAGAAAGCAAGACACTTCTATATTTTGTGAAATTAAAACAAAATGCATTGGGCATCATATATTTATCATTTTAGAAGTTCCAGTTTATTTCAATTTACTTGAGGATACATACTATAGTCATTATTTAATTTAAAATTTGAAATGAAGTAAAATTTGCATGAGGTAAACTATTTAGGCATCAAATATTATCCATTATACTTATTATGTATTAAAAATGTTTCATTTCCCTTTCATATTAAACTAAATGATGTAATAGATATTAATCAATGCTAGTATAAAAAAATTTTAAACTGAGACTTAGTAAAAATGATAGATTCAGTTTAATATCTCTGTGGGTAAGTAAAATTAGTTTATTTTTCTTCTTCACTTGCGATAAGGAATTATAATATATATGTATATATATATATATATATATATATATATATATATATATATATATATATTTCAAACACTTCCGTGATTGAATATATCGCTAAGTAAGTGGAACTAATAGTCATTTAGAATTGCTTTAAAGCTCCACTTCTCAATCATATTTCGACTAAAATTCAAGCAATTATTACAATATATAGATGACCTTCTCAGCTATATTGTGAAAAAATTGACCATTGTTTTTCAGTAGAACAAAAGTTATGATTAATTTACTTGTATTCAAAATTGTCAAAAACGTAAGGAGGTGAGCGACATCTTTTATGATTAGTTACTATAACTTCCACGTCGCTTCAATGACTAGTGTTGCTACTAATTCACTGCTGTCGCGGAAAAACAAGTAAAAAGTGAAACAGAAAAAATGAAAGCATGAAAGGGAGATATTGGGGGATTTTATTGAAAGCAGACAGTGGGTGTACATTGTTATTACATATGTGTATGTTATGTTTATGGAGCAAAAAAGAAGACTGAAATAAAACAAAGAAAAAATGAATTTATTGGAAGCCGGAAAAACCATGGATTACAATAGAAAAACTCGAGCATAAAAAGTAATATGGATAAGCTTCAACATGGAAATGAAATAGACAAGATGTTCTAGTAAAAATATAATAAATTTATAACTTAAAATATTGCAGCATTATGAATTTTTTAAAACTTCCATTTAACATTATAAAATAAATTCCTCATGCTGGAATATTTTAAGTTATATATTTATTATATTTTTGACAAAAATATATTGTTCTTTTCTTTTCCGTTTTAAAGCTGAACCATATGATTTTCATGCTCGCATTTTGTATTGTAATATATATATATATATATATATATATATATATATATATATATATATATATATGGATAATAGATATGTATAAACAGATACATATATGTACATGTATGTAAGGTAAGGCTTTACTTGAAACGTATATCAGTTTACATATACAAATCGTAATAGATATGTTTTAATAATTAAAAGTTTTTGAATTTAAAAGTAAATAGAAGTTAGAAAATGAATACTTTTATAATTTCGGGCCATATATTGTAATAAAATATTTATCAATTTCCAATTATCAAATTTGCTCGGTAAGCAATCCTTTGACTTTTAAAAAGGTAACCACTACAATAGTTTTTTTTTTCCTGATTTACAAGTCAGCAAACCTATAGAAGCAAGTATTGTAAATCCGATATTTCAAACACAGTTTACATTTATTCAATCGGGATTGAACTTCAGTTGGTTGAATCTTACGTTATTTATTCATTAACCCTTTTCCCATTTTGATTAAACATTTTAATTATTTTATATTTTTGATATTATTTGATGTTTTGAGATCAATATGATTTTCATATTTGTAATCAGTTATCAATTTCTGTCATCTTGATTGTTAATAAAGGTAAAAATAGGAAAGATAATACAAATTATCCAGTGATAATAATAAAATAAATTAGAACAGTTAACTTAAGTAAAGCTGATAAAGGTGTTTATATATACATGTATATATATATATATATATATATACATACATACATATAACGAATCGTGACAAAGCTTACAAGATTTATTGAACTAATTAAGTATATCTATTAAGTAATTTTATGTTAAACTAAACAAATGGAAAAATACGTGAATTTTTAAATTAAAGATAAATACGAATACCTTATTAAGAGTAGTTATCTGAAAAATAAATTATAAATATAGTAATTAATATAACTTAAATATCAAACGTGAAGAGGGTAAAATAACATACAAAGTGAGAATATATAGAACCAAATTAAAACCTAAAACTAAATAAAAGATAAATAATACCATAATAATTTACAAAGATACGAAACCAAGTTGAATTCATAAAAATTAATGCAGTATAATCGTAGTCTTCGAAACGAAAAAAATCAGATGTGTTCGGTTTTAGAGACGATGCACGTTGTTTAAAGTATTTTTCTTTGATTTTTAAGAGAAATACCCGATGAATAACTGACTGAAATGCAGCAAAGACATAATTTTCCGGCTTGTTATTCGTGAAAGAAATAATATTGTGATGCTTACCTTTTGAAAACAATAAAGTGACAACTGAGAAAACTTGATCTTTGGAACTATGGGAAATATTCTGTAACACTATACACACACATGCACACACATATATATATGCATATATATATATATATATATATATATATATATATATATATATAACTTGTCGAGTAAAAATGAAGAGCGTAAGTTCAATTCCATGAGAAGAGACTTATCGAGATAATAAAAAGCGCAGCAAATTGCTTTGGAGCTTATATAGCAGACAATAAAATTAAAAAATATAGTCACAAAACTATATATTGGTATGTAGAGAATTAATCATTTACTTAATAAGTTTATATATTGATTAAGTTGGGAGATAAAGGGGACTCTTATATCAACGTATTTCGGAACAAAATACTTTTCATCAGAAGAGTAGAGATGATGGTAGGTAACATGATGGGGTTGTGGCGTTTAGCGAGGGATTCATCAGGAACGAAATAAATAAATAAATTTATTGGTGCTGTTTGGGGGGAGCTATATTGAACTCTAAGATAAAGGAGGAGGGTATTATATAAAGTGGAATGTAAGAAGGTGTATGTGGTGTCTATCATAGTTGTTTAAAATGTGATTATTTTGTGTGTTTTACCTTAATGGGAAGATATAGGGTAGGTTGGTTGGTTGTTCTAGTTTATCCGTATGTAAGATGTGTAGTATCTATGGAGGATTTACATAAGGAGGGGGCTTACGCTAAAATTATTTTATTGACAGAAGTATCTCGGACCACAACAGCACTTAGAAACTGTACATGGGTGCAGGCGTAATATTGTGATGATGAATTAAACAAGGGGTAATGGTAAGTAGGAATTTATCGAATATAACTGTAATCACAGCAATATTTATAAAAAGCTCATGGCGCTGTTATAAGATTAATTAAAATGATGCGGTGCATTACATGGGGTGCTGTATACTAAGGTTATAATTTAATAAGATAGAGGAAGACCTGACGGTTTAGTAACGGGGTAAGTTACGAGGGGGTATGGCGAAGGTAGTTGTAAAAATAATTTTTGACAAATAATACATACTATAAGAGGGGGAAATATAGGGCAAATGTATAACGATAAAAGTTGATAGAGATTGATAAAATGAGAAAATAATTAGGATGTAACGAATAGATCGATGGAATGATAGGGCTTGATAAATTATAGAGACAGAGTTGGAGAAATAGGATAAATTTACACAACAGGAAGACACACAAGGTATAAAATATATAGAGGGGTACCTAGCAGAGCAGAAAGTTCGGAGAACGAAAGAATATCCCGATGAAGACAAATATGCAGGCATATGCCAAGATTATAGTCTGGTACTCTCTTAGATGCACGGGCCAGTGACGGAAGTTATAAAGGGCAAAACAAGAGATAAAAAATACGTGTAAGCTCTTTTTTGACAAGACTATGTTCTTCCTGTATGGACATTCGATTAAGTGTGTTATTGATGGTAGTGAAAAAGATATGCAGATTTAAATCGAGAGTTATCCTTTGAAAGAGATAATAAAAACGAGAAAATTACCTCTGTTTTTACAAAGGATAATGAAAGAACTGGGGCGTCCGTCATCTCCAAGGTTGGTCGTAATATTTCCGCATTTGTCGTATGGTGGTCCTTATTACATGGTAGGTTTTCCTTGATGAAATGTTATTATATTACTTGCAATCTTTGGTGTATAAAAAATGTTTAACGTAGTAGTTTCAAGCAGGGGTGAAGAATTTCGTAAAATAAACTGGCTGGGGATGAGTTCAGAATCACTCACCGAAATGTGCGTGTTTCTTTACAGTGGCACCAATAAAAGCCCGCACTTGTCAATTTTTGGAAAAAGCGAGAAGGTAAACAACATTGATTTTAACTGTTTAAACAACACACTCCTCATTTGTTCCCATTTCATTCCTCTATAATTGTACTTGTTCATATTTGAATTTTAATTAAAGTATGATAGTGTCCACGTCAAGTTAAAAAATTAACTTCAAATCGAGAAGACAAAAAGAAACCTCGCACAATGAGAAATTGTTATTTTAATATAAATTTAGAACATTGATACGGGACAAATACAACAGGAACACAATGTACTGGTTAATATTTAGTAGCGTTTTTACAATTTTACAGCCTGCAATCCTTTGGGCATCCAATTGAACTAGTTTGCGGAAATACTCCGGTGAAAAGGGATCTCACTCTTCTTTAGCTCTTGTCCAAAGTTCTTCCAGATTTAAAATTTTTCATTGCGTAGATATTGCTGTTTTCCATAGTAGTCACCACTTATCAAGGCCCCAAAACCACTCGAGGATAAAGGTTAAAGAGTGTACAGTAGTCAATGGGACAATATCATAGTAATCGTTAGTAGTTGAAATTTAGTGAATTGGATGACTTAAGGGCACAGCTCATCAAGAACTTGTTTACGTAAAACTTGAAGACGCCTATATTGTAGTAAGCTGGAAAGCAGGCAAACGAAAGAGAGTTCCACTCGTGTTCGGTTCTAAGAAAGAAGATTGTTTCATGGAATCTATATTTAAGTTTAGGCACAGATAAAGAGTGGGAAAATTATTGATAGCGTTTTCAGCTAGACAAGTGTTTCTCGTGAAAGTTTCATGAGAGGGGAGAACATGTTGCTCAGAGGAGCACTTGACATGAAAATAATGATAAAGTAGAGATATGTTGCAACTGCTCTTTTGTGAGAAAGATGTTGCAGGAAGGAGAAAAATCATCCACTACTAGGCAACGAAGTCTATTTTGAACTCTTCCAAGGCAAGATAAGGTATTTTCCCAGCAGATCCTGCCCATATGAGTCAACAGTACGCAATGTTTGGACGCACCTTGCTCTTATATAGATAGACAATCGCATAAGTAGCTAGATATCTACGGGATCTATAGAAGGATAACACATTTTTTCTAGCGACCTTAGCAACAGATTACATGTACGTGCTCCATTTCAGATCAGGAGTAAAAATAAAGCTCAGGAGCTTGTCAAAACATAGAGCCTACCCAAGTCTAGAGATATTCATGTCAGTTGATGCCAGATGAGGATCAGAGCGCTTATGATATAAAGATAGAAGCTTGGTTTTAGATGCATTAAAAGTTACCAGCCAACTCTTTTCTTATTCTACCACGTGCTCGAGATCAGAGTAGAGAGAATAAGAGAGGACTGGTTCGCTTACGGCCTTTGATGTTCTGCCATAGATTGTAACGTCGTCAGCATAAATGTCTACGAATGATCTTAGGATGTGAATGGAAGATCATTTATGTAGACCAGTAAGGGAGTTTGGCCCTGGATGAACCCCTGAAGGATTCCAGCATTACTACTGAGAGCTTCTGATTTCTGTCCATCAACCACTACTCTCATAAACCTATCAGAGAATTTTTTTAATAATTGAGAAGGCATTTCCAGCTATACCTTAGATGAATATCTTGTGAAATAGACCTTTATGCCATACCCTATCAAAAGCTAATGGTATGACAATAACAATTGCCATAGAAGAGAAGTCTCCATCGAAATATTCGCTAATTATATGAGATATAAGCGTAAGCAGAACGCAAAGCATATTGCATATCAGTAAGAAGGTTATTTTTGCTGACGTGGTTGACTAATTCTCTATTTAATACTGATTCCAGCAACTTACTAATGGCACACAGATCTGTGCTGGGAGGGAGGTGACCGATCAGCTGAATTCCTAAATGCATGGTATACTGATGAGATTTTCCAGGTTGTTGAGAAGCAATTCTCTTTATGACAATGCTTAAACAGCTTTGTAAGTATAGGAGCTTGTGCTGCTTGAAGTTTTTGAGCACTATAATAGGAATGCCATCAGGGCCAGTTGCTTTACTGGAAGGAATCGATTTTGGATTAGCTTGGCAACATGACGCACCGATATTGGTATGTCGCATAGCGTCTTTTCTGATACAGAAGGAAATCCTGGGAGTCGGTGGCCTTCGTCGCATAATGTAGAATTAACCGCAAAGTTCTTTGCAAAGTGTTTGCTTGATGTAATTCTATACGTTTTCGACAATATTCAGGTCTGGAGTTTATGCATGCGAATTCAGACACGGTATATGATGCTCATAAGGCACGTCTCGACATTGCCAGCTGTAAGAATGGGAGCATTATCCTGCATAAAGATTGGATTATTATCTAAATTCCGACCAAAATATGGTGGAAAATGAAAGTCAGCATAGTAATATACTTGACCGAATTAATTCTATTTTGTAAGCGGAAAATTGATCCTGGACAATTGGCACCAAAATCTCCCACACAAGAAGTGAATCTCCAACAACTTGCAGCGTTGAAACTGTGCACTTCGGATTAAATCCTTCGTCCTTCCTTCGACGGACGTAATACCCACGATCACTGCGTTGCCTATTGAACTTGCCTTCGTCGCTGAAAATCACTCTTTTATTATGAAGAGTCATAATTTTTATTGGATCATTAAAAGTCGAGGTGGCGCTTTACAGAAATCATTAGTTTGCGACTTGCAAATTACATATCTTCAATCTGTTCTATACTATAGAAATAGAACACACTTTAACAATATTACACTGTTGTTGAATTTGGGGTGCCGTTTCAAATCAGTTTCTCATTCTGTTGATCTTAGCAGCATTGTCTTCTTTGTAAGAAGTAACTCAAGGACCACCAGATTAAGGGGCATCACGAATACTGCCGGTGTTTTGGTGCTTTTGCACAGTCATTCGTACCGTTTTCTCGTAACATTTCAATCTGCGGCCGATTTCCCGATTAGATAAACCAGGAAAATGCAGATTAATGAGCTTTTGACGATCTCTAATAGAAAGACGAAGCATACGGACTAAATTTCACGTTATATAACCTAAAATAACAATTACGATTAAGAATTCTTTGTTGCCTAAAGTGTAAATATTTTAAACTGGTATTAAGATCATTTGTCGCAGCATCGTTTTTTTCCTCCTCGATTGAAAGTTTAATTTTTTAATTGACATGAACACGAGGATAGTTGGATAAAAATTCAAATATACAATATTAGAATTACATAGGGATAAAAGGTGGATTTAGAGAAGTATAGGCAATCAGTTATATTTTATTTAATTTAAACTTGCGATTTTGGAAAAAAATGACAAGTGTGGACTTTCTTTTTGGTGCCATTATATTTACAGAGAGAGAGAGAGAGAGAGAGAAAGAGAGAGAGAGAGAGAGAGAAAGATAGGTGGAGAGAGAGGGGAAATCAGAAATAAAGATTGATAGATAAATAAAAATATATAACCAATGAGATGTCGTGTAGTCACTTCACCAGTACATGTTAAATTTTGATTTAACGAAAGATAAAAAGACATAACTCCCAGTGTATTTTTACGCATATATATGTATATATATATATATATATATATATATATATATATGCATGTGTGTGTATGTACATACATACATACATATATATATAGAGAGAGAGAGAGAGAAAGAGAGAGAGTGTGAGAGAGAGGTGGGAGAGTACCAATATATTGGTAGGTAAATAGATCGATATTTTTATGTTGCTTTTTATTACCGAACATCTACACAAAATCGATATTAAAATCAGCATTTTTAAATGTTACAAAAAACAATAAACAGCGAGGTAAAGAGCGTCTGAAATCGTTGTTTCTGTGGTGTTTTTAATTTAATTAATTCGAAATTATTAAAAATATAATTTGTTGGAAACGCTGCTGAAGAATAACCACAAGCATGACTTATGATTGTTACACAAGCAAACTCTTCATTACGTAAATAATACAAACAATGGACAGACGAAGTGAACAACATCGAACATGACACCTTCCGTTGTTGCCTTAGTTGAAGTTTGAAAATATTCATCGTTGAAAACGCTGAGATAACGTACTGAATAGAAACATTTGTGGGTGTCGCACGGGTAGACGAATTTTCTAGAGAACAAAAAACATGAACATGTTACGGAAAATGCCAAATATCGAAAAATAAAATCGTTGGAAACACACATGAGGATACCTCTTTCTCGCTCTATCTCTCTTACTTTTTCTCTCTTACTCTCTCCCTCACATTTTCGCTCTGTACACACATAAACACACACATTATATATATATATATATATATATATATATATGTATATGTATATATATATATATATATATATATATATATATATATATATATATACATACTAGCAGGTCAGTCCGGCTTTGCACGGGCCCCATATATTGTTCATAACTTGCTCTATGTGTGAATATAGTTAATGTAAGATTTCAAATGTTTTGGCCAAAATATTTCAGAGTAATTTCGTATGAACCGCGTGGTTCAATTTAAAAAAAACTTTGACCCCTTTACATTTATCATTTTGGTCTCAAATGAAAGCAAAAGGATTTACCCATTTCAACGTTACCTACATTTAAAATTTCAAGGCTTTAGACTCAAAATTGGCAGAGGAATTTTGTAAAATCGACAAAGGTCAACTCTTTCAACTTTGATATTTTTACAACCAAATTTTCGTTCTAAAACTGATTAAAATGCTTGCCGCATGTCTGAATAACCGTAATGTATAATTTAATATGTTTAGACACAAAATTAGCGAATTAGTTTGCTAGACACCGCAAAGGTAAAATCTTTTGAACTTTGACCCCTTGGCAGCTAAGATTTTCGACGCAAACTGAGTTAAAAGCTTGTCATAGCTGTGAATACAGTTTATGTAAAATTTCTATTGTTTAGACCCGAAAATTGTTGTGTAATTACGTAGAAATAGCAGAGGTACTTTAATTAAACCCCAATTTTGACCCATTAACATTAATTATTTTGGGCTCAAATCAAATTAAAATGTTAGATCCATGTCTAAGACACGTACATTTAAAATTTAAAGTGTTTAGACCCAAAATTGGTGAAGGAGTTTGGCAGAGTTTTCAAAAGCTAAGTCGTTGAATTTGACTCCTTGACAGCTAAATTTTTTTGCCGAAAACCGTTTCAAAAGTATTTTCCAGATCTCAATATACTTATGTCAAATATCGATTCTCTAGACCAAATATTGACAGAGTTATTTGGTAGGGAAATGTACACAGACACACACACAGGCAGATATTTTTACTTATATATATATATATATATATATATATATATATATATATATATATATACAAACACACATATATAAATATATATACACACACACACATATATATATATATAGTGCAAAATTTTGTTTAAAATTCAAAAACCTCACGTTTACTATTTTATAACTTTCGTTTATTTCATGGATTTGTTCCATTACATCTGTTTCTATTAATGAGGTGGCAATTTTACGATTTATGTTTCCGTAAAAATATCCTGTCCTCAGCAACTTCTTCAGAGGTGTATCCATTAGATTTTTACAACAAATGGTATATTTTTAACATGCTGGACATCGTATTCGGGTAAAAAGATTTCCACAGCCATGCTTCCTCACTTCCTCCATGTTTTGGTGTTATGTTAAGATAGTTTTTCGTTTTAACCCGTACTTTTGTATTTTTATTTTTTATTTATTAATTATTTATTTTTTGTTTTTATTTTCCCTTTTTTTCCTAGTTGTTTTTTTCCAATTATCATATAATTTCATATAAGTTTATTACTATATTTATGCGTATTTATTTTAATAGTGTTGTTTTTACTTAGTGTTGTAATTTGTATTATATTAACCGATGCCGGAGAGGTCACTCTCGTGGTACAATTTTATCCAGGATTACATCCCTTGCATTTTTTCCTAATCTGATCTAGTGTGCGAAATTAAATATTTGTTTCTGTGCCAACACCTGTGAATTACATCTAGTCTTTTGTTTAATAATTTTTCTTTTGCTATTTGTATATGGTAAGATTTTAATATACATAGGTTGCATCTTTTCGATTTGCTAGGTTTATATTTTTACCCCTTATCAATTTTTGACCATCTTAATTTATATTCAGTTTTATTTCCCTTTAATTCCTTAATCCATACTGCTAAAGTGGTTGAGTTCTTCTTTGTTGTTTTCCGGTTGTTTTCGCTATTACTATTAGTTCTGTTTCTATTTTCGTTATAGTAGATGTGTTTCTCAGTATTGTTATGATCATGCCTACCGCTGTTTTCATTTTTATTTACATTGTTGTTATTTTCGTTATTTTTGGTGTTCTTTTCTTTCTCCGTTTCATTTTTAAACGATGCATGGTGATTACGATATCTGTCCTTAAAGCAAGTTCCGGTGCTCCCCAGATATACTTTAGTTTCATTATTTGTCATAACTTCACATTTGTATACTACGTTTGAAGTTTAACAGTTCATGCTCATTGGACATTCATTAGGGTCCCAGCAGTTACATTCTTCAACATTGTTAGAATCATTTTCTGTCCTAGCTCTATTTTTCAAAGATTTTAACAAAGAATTATAACAATTTTGTGTAATTTGAGCCAATTATGGTATTTGTTAAGTTAACAGACGTTGAGCTTAACAGTGTTTTATTAATTATCTTACTTAGTTTACTATCTTGCGGGAATTTTCTTTTTCTATAATTTGGTAAAATTCCCTTGGGATGTTATTTTTTGTATGGAGGCTGAACGGTGGATTGAACCACGTCTGGCTCTTCCTTCTATTTTTTTTACCTTGTCTTAGATTTTTATCATGGTCGGTTTTTTAATTTTTCTTTTTCGTGTTTATTGTATGTTTTACTTTTTCGTTTATTTTTGCTCTTCTTTCCTTTTTTATATTTCCTCATCGACATGTAAGACATTGCATTTGAATTGTTTATTGTTCTTTCTGTACCTATGTTATTGTTTTGATTTTCCCTAACAAATGTAATTTGTTCTTTATATCCTGATCTAGCTAAGGCTTGGTTGTAATATTCCTTGTTTTTATTGAATAATTCTTTATTTTGTGATATTTTGGATATTCTTTTTGAGATGCTGGGTATAAGTACTTTTTTTCATACTATTCGGATTGTTGGAATTGTGATCTATGTAGAATAGCGTTTGGTTGGATTTATGGTAGGGTTCATTGAAGTTGTTGTCGAGATTCAGAGTTATGTCTAAGAAGTTTATACATTTGTGGTTTGGGGCTATTGTTATATCTAGGTTCAGTTTACTGAAGAATTGTTTAATCTTTTTTTGTAAATAACCTTTTTGTTGAGTTCAAGTAGAATGCATCATCCCGGTATAGTCCTCCTCTTAGTCCTGGAATCTTTTTATATAGTTCATTTAGTATATAAATGCCTACAAGGTATGTTACTTGTAACCTATCCGAGACCCCATTTTGACGTCAAAGTTGAGGTTTCTGTTCTATATAATATATATATATGTATATATCAAGTGACCAAGCAAGGCTACAGAGGGACAACCAAGCAAAACAAAAAGAAAAACCCTAAACAATGTTTACTCCAAAACAGCAAAATTGAAACTGGCCTGCTAGGACCTTATATATACATACGTAGGAATATTGAGGCATATTTTTTGGTTTGAAAAGGTAAATTCTTTTTTAACAATTGTCAAAAAAGTTTATAAATAGAATATTATTGTAATATTCAAAAAGGCTAGTTACGTCCTATATTCAATTTGGCTACAAGTAACTGCATATATATATATATATATATATATATATAATATGTTCATCGTTTTATTGCAGATTATGCAGATTATGTAAAATATTTATAATTCACTAAATATCCGTGAAAAACATTAAAATGGTGTCACCAAATGACTTCTGTAAAGCTTAATTATTTCCCAAAATTATAGTCAAATTCAAGCGATATTTACGAAGTTATAACATTTTATTATTTATCAACTGCCCATCGCATTATTTCAAGTGTATTAAAATGCTGTTTTAGGGCAACATCCAATGTGTAGGTATTATGTTTATTATGTTCATATCTTAAAGAATAATAAACAAACACAATAAATGATATATTTGTCGACATATCCACCATTTTTAGATAACTTTAAATCACTTCTTGTCTCCAGAGGAAGTCAACCGTTTTCTCTGAAAAGGAGTTATTGCTCTGGCGACATTAACCCTATTTCTTCACAGAACATTCTTTGAACTAAATTGCTCTCATTCTTTATAAACCTCTCTTTTCTATATTGATCAGAAATATTCAATGTGGTAAATGTCTGAAGAACATGATGGCCAGGTTACGAGGGTTTCTCAAACGAAACCCATAGATTCTAGCAACGATGCAGTCACCCTAGCAGTATATGGTGGTGCACTGTCATGCTTAAAAATCATGACGTCCAATGATTTCCCAAAAAAGTTCGATTACGCATTGCTGGTAACATTTACACCCTCTGGCACACGGAATGGCCCAACCAACATCTTTAATGATTCCGCCCAAAATGTAATGCCCCAACTTCTTTGTTAACAATGATTCTCTAATGGGTTGGAGTTCCGTTCGGGTTCCAAACTTTGGCCCATCTATCCGGATTGTCAAGTATAGCACGGACCTTATCCATAAACACGACTCCTTGAAAATCCATTTTCATGTAATTCTCTGCCCAAACCATTCTTTTTTCCCTATATTTTTTACTCAATGGAGGCCTTGTAAGATGTTTGATGTACCTTGCCATCTCATTCAATACATTGCATCGGGCCTGCATGGATCTTGAAACGGATTCAATGCTTGAAATATACATTCACTGCTGCTGCTTGGGTTTCGGTTTACATCCCTACGAATTTTCGAATATTACGATCTGAAAGTTTTCTGCTGGTGCCCTTATCCATTCTGGATTTGGTTTTAGGGTTTTTTCCGTATTAACCTAGGTTCTTGGGCGCCTTTCCAGCTCCGTGGCTAGATATTTGATAGAGAATCCTTCTGTGAGTTTACAACACGCCTTTACTTTTCGATAACCTTCAATAGCCCGTTTGTTTTTGTATTGTAAATGATCGGCAATGCAGCGATCGACATTCTTTTATAATACATAAAATGCCATCACTTCGTCAATATGCCATGAATTTGAATAACATTTGGGGGAAATTAACCTTAGGACAACCATCTGATTATTTTTTCACGTATATTTAGGTAAATAATGAAATTTTACTAATCTGCAATAAAGCGATTAAAACTGTTTATATATATATGTATGTATATATGCATATATATACCACTTTTTGCAATTTTATAAATTCAAATTCTCAGCGTCTACTAATCAGAATTTGACAAATGAAGGCTCGCTGTAAAGGTAATTGCCTAATGTGTGTAGCGGGCTTTGTGACATTTGCTCTGAATGTCGCGCATCAATGGGAACATCAGTCACCCATGGCGTATTTTTGAGAATTTTCTCACTGCCATAAAATGTTAAAATTATAGTCATTTGTTTTCCTATTTTTTCATATGAATTACAAAATATCTTATATTTGGCCCAAACCTCTTGCATTGATAATGAAGATACGAAAACGTGCTGCTGTGGTTTCAAATGATCTAAAATAACAGCTAGGGGAGGGATTGATTCCGAATATTTATCATATGTTTTATCTGCCCTCTTTGGTTGTTATACGTAAAATAAATTTCAGTGTATAAGGATTATTTGATACTGGAGATATTTATAATCGTACCCTATCTTTAAGAGAGAGGAATATATAACATCAGAAATATTCGGAATCAAGTCTTCCTTGTTTTATTTCAGATAATTTGAAACCGCGTTGATCGACATATACCGCACTGATGATTGTGTAAGCAAGAAATACTATTGTCTGTAAGCATATGAAAAAATATATGAAAAAAATAAGTCGCACTGTATAATATTTTAAGTATATATATATATATATATGTATATATATATATATATATATATATATATATATATATATATATATATATACTTCAACTATGTCATGTTAAACATAACTATTAAGAATCCTCAACAGCAAATTTATTAATTTTTCCATCGAAGAGTAACTGTTCCGGTTATTGAAACTTTTCACTGAAAACATTTCATTATTCTGTTCTGAATACACTCTCTTTTTGTTTTTCTCGCGAGTCAAAGAAATGGACATCTGCCTTTGTGCGCAACTCTAAAAGAAAAAAGAATCGGAATTTCCCTCGTTATTTATTATCGTTTCTATTTCTAAAGACAGCACCGTTAGAACATTTCCTTTGATTCTATAATGTCCACTCTATTGAGCGTACAATTCGCTAGATTATCATATCTTTGATATATTAGCTACTTACCTTGGGGCAGCTTAGGTCAACCGAGAAAGAACTCTAAGTAATGTAATGTTGCCAATGTTTTTAAAGTAGAAGAAAATGAAGACTCTTTTATTAGAGAAAAAAGCGTTTAAATGAATATTGAACAAACGCGAAAACTATTTAGAAAAGAGCTTTAATATGACTCCAAAAAAAAGAAAAAGAATACGATAATCAGTGTTATATTTGTGAACGCTAACGTTTATATTTTATATGTTAGTAACTATTAAACGAGCAAGGAAATAAAATAGATTGAATAAGTTTTGAATCCATCGAAAATCTATTTAATGTAAGATAGAGTTTTTCAGTAAACATTTACAACGTGTTAACACTGTTTCCCTTTTATATAAATGACTTTCCAGGGAACATTATTCAGAAAATTAACATTTATGCTGATGACACCACTCTCTATTCTAGAATTGCTCTCACGCATCTTTTTCGGATCATTTAAAATATGCAGTTGATCTATAAGTTGATTTGGGTTCTATTATGGAATGGAGTAAGAAATTGATTGTTTCTTTTAAATCTCTTAAGATTCAGCTACTGTATTTTAATCGCGGCGCGTCCCTTTTTTCCTGAGATTTTTATTGATAACTCTGCTCTCGATGAGAAATTAACTCTTAACTTTTTGATCTTCTTTCTCGTCAAATCTTTCTTGGAGGACATCAATTTAATCCATTGGTATTTCTGATTCTTGGATATTTTATTCTCTTTACCGATCTAGACCCTTTCAAACACCCGACGCTATACCCTATCTGGACAAACTACTATAATACCATGGATGTAGTAATATTATCATATTTAGGCTGATAAATTTGTGTTCTTTTGAACTTTTTGATAAATTGCAGAGACGTATCTGTAATTTGATTGATCTCACACGTTCTTCTTCACTGCAAAATCTCTCTCACAGACGTGATATTGCTAGTTCTATAATAAATTTCTACAAATGCAATTATGGCATTGTTTTCTTTCTATATACAGACTTGGTATTTTCAAGAAAAAGGTTAATAGGCATCTACACATTTGCAATTATCAGTTATCGATTTTGTGTGCTCTTACATCAATTGGCTTCATGCACTCTCTCGGGCGGTTTTCACAAAAAAAGTTAAATTTGTTATTACAAAAATAACTGATGGTGTTTCTAGATCAACAAAATAAAAATACAAATAACAAATCTCATAACAGTTCTCATAATAATAATAATAATAATAATAATAATAATAATAATAATAATAAACAATAAAATAACGTAACTATGATATGAATTGATTCCAACAAATCATATGACAGACTTCCACATGCATGGATAATCGTCTGTCTAATAATGAACAAGTTATCTGTGAATATTAATTGTACAGAGTGACCAAAAAAAAAAGAACAAAAGCTAAACGGAGGCCATCTAGAACATATGTTGTAGAACGGAGAAAATAAGGCCAAAGACCCTAGTGTTTTTAATATAATAAACTAGTTATGTCCAAAGTTTCATTCATTCGGACAAAACACTAAGAAACGGGGCCTAATTAGAGTTGGGGCCCGTTTTCTTTGGGGGGGAGTCACCCTGTATTATTAAAATAAAAGAAATAGAAACATGGAGGATGAAACTGACAGCTGAATAACACAGCTCGGTATCATAGGCATGATTCCATTCGATTACATAGATAATTTAATAGCGGATACAAGTATATAGAGAGAAACCAAGAATAAACACCCCAATGTATATGAATGCTCTGAAGACGTTTGCAGAAATCAAGAATTAAGAAAAGAAGCTGATCAACACAACCAGAATATTTTTGAATGACATTGGAAACAAATTGGAAATGAGAAAATATGTAATACTTGAAATGATAAAGGAAAAATAAAGAGATCACAGATATGGAAATGCTTAACAAAAGAAGATAATTGCTCTCGCTGAATATGAAGCTTATAAATATAAAAAAAGTGGTGAAAGCGAACATCATCACATTCACAGAAATTAAAGAAAATATTGGACAAGTGTACATGAAAAGAACAAGGAAACTCCTCTAACAATAATAAGCGATAGAAATCCAATCGAAGGAATAAGCACTCACGCAGCACAAATAATAAGGTACACGTGACCATTCATACGCTGGACTAAAGAAGATCTTCGGTCCCTTATTCAGAATGCTTAAAAAATGACAATGACAAGGTATGGCAATCAAAATACGATACTGACTGACTTTACGTGAAAATGGAACGAATAAGAAAGGTGACTGATAATTCTAGAAGATTGTGTATGAAGCGCAATAAAGATTTGGCAAAACAATGTCAAAACAGGGAATAATTTATTACAGAAGAACAATACATGGAACTATGAAACTAGAAACAAAAGGAGAAGAGAAAAAACTACCTGTGCGATCTATCAGAAAAACAACAGTAGAAAATCATGAAAACACCTGATCTTAGATAAGAAGATGACACGTGAACAGAGAAACATACTCTTTAATGACAGTTTCATAGAACATTGCGATTCGAAAACAACCACATTAAAGCTGACATAGACAAAACACAGTAAAACAGGCAGACACGATGGCATGGGTAACGCCATGCACTGGAAGCTCATATATGCAGAAAACTGGTTCACTCAAAAACCGGAGACAATACAGAGAAACGAAACCAGAAAAACTCTTTCGCACGTTTACACACAAACATAAAGAAATTGCCAATGTGTAGATTTTGCATAATAAGCATACCATAGTGTAAAATTCAAACATACAAAAAAACGAGACAAATATAGTGAACTTGACAGAGAACTGAAAGGAATATGAAACATGAAGTGATTCAACATAATAACAATAATTGGAGAAGCAATAAGAACAGTCCTAAATAATCTGAAAAGAAAAATCAGAATATAAGGAGAGACTGAGACTATGCCGCGGACGGCAGCGCGGAAAACATTTGGAAGCCCAAGGAGAACCCTCGAATGCAGAAATGGCCATATAGTAACTACAACGGAAGTAAGAAAAAAGATAGAATAGCACTACATGGGGCCAATGAACACAGAAAACGCAAAATTATAAGTAAATAAACGGGTGGTGTCGGAATCGACTGCCATAATACCAAATATTCGGGAAGCTTAAAGGAGTATGAAAAAATAAAGGCGAGAATGCACTAACCAAATTTACACTGGCTGAGTACGAAGAGGCATGGAATTTAGGGAAAGATTATTGCCACCCAAATTTCAGTGAGGGCCAATGCTTATTGCCGGCCGAAGCGCAATGAAATGAGATTGTTTCCATAACACAAATTCATTTGCAAAGATTATCGAAAAATGTGAAGAGTACTAGAGAGCTCGGGAGGCTTTTGTCACCAAGACTCCAGAGAACACCACTGGTTGTTGGAAGCGAATAATGATAACCTGATAAGATAGCTAATAATAATAATAATAATAATAATAATTATTATTATTATTATTATTATTATTATTATTATTATTATTATTATTATTATTATCAACTACTAATTGATAAAGCAATAATGCAGGATGCCAAGAAGAAGAAGAGGAATCTGAGCGTAGCATGTATTGATTACAGAAAGGATTATGACATGATTCATCATCCATGGATACGTGAAACACTATTGATGATGAAGGTTGCTAAGAGTGTGGTAGGGCTTTTGGAGACAAGTATAGCTCAATGAAAAACGGTGCTGATAACAAACATAAAGGAGATTGGGGCAGGTTGGCATTAAACGTGGGATTCAAGGAGATTCGTTATCGCCTTTTTGTAATGGTAATGATACCACTGAGCATCCTCTTCTTGAAGAGAGAGAAAACTGGAGTATAACTTTGGATCTGGTGACAGACGCCTCAACCATCTACTGTTTATGGTTGATTTGAAAATATTCGGTAGAAATGAAAATGAAATGGAGAGACAAGTAGAACATGTGGGGACATATCAGAAGACATTGGGATGGAGTTTAGGATTAGTAAATGTGCAATGCTGGTGATGAAAAGAAGAACAAATGTTCCTTCGATTGGAATAGTACTACCAAATGGAGAAATCATGAAAGAAATAGAAGATACAGGATATAAGTATTTGGGAGTTCTGGGGGGTGTAGGCATCATGACCAGAGAAGTGAAGGAAAAAGTCAGGAAGGAGTATCTTAGAAGAGTGAAACTAATTGCAAAGTCGAATCTGTATGGAGGAAACCTAATGAAAGCAGTAAATGCATAGGCAGTCAGTGTTTTGAGATACAGTGCGGGAATTTTAGATTGTCTGACAAGGAGTTGCATGCCATGATATCAACACCAGAAAAGTATTAGGAATGTTTGGTATATTTCACATTCGAAGTAGCGTAGCAAGGCTGTATCAAAAGATGAAAGACGGTGGGAGAGGATTGAAAAGTGTAAAAGATTGTGTTATCCCGAGGAGAAGTCGTTGAAGGAGCATGTGGTTAGAAGTAAGGAGTGGATGCTTAAGGTTGTGGCCAATGAAGTGGAGGTATGTGAGGCCAAGGCTGATTATGTGAAAGGGCAGAGGGACTGGCTAGGAGGAAAATGCATGGAAGGTTGGGGTGAAGTGTGCTGGAAATGGTTTGAGGAGGTGGCTGATAGAGTGAGAACAAGTGAGGATGGCAAAGTAGAGGTATGGCGGGACAAAGGTGTCATAACGACCAAGCAATTGGAACATAATCGTCCGGATTTGGTCCTTATTGACAATGTCTCAAATAACTGGCAGATTGTAGACATCTCAGTACCCTGGAACAGGAATGTGAGAGAGAAGGAGAATTAAAAGTGGAGCAATTATGATCCATTGACCTATGAGATAAGGCGTATACACGGGGTTAAAACACAAATAATCCCGGTCGTAGTTGGTACACTAGGGGTCTGGAAGGAAAATTGGAAAAAACTACAAACCCCCGATGTTTTAGGCGGCCTTTAAACCTTGGCAATTATAGGTACCACCAACATCCTAAGGAAAACCCTTGATCTTTGAAGCTCCTGGTTTGAAGCCGGTATTAAGCGAAATCCTCTGGAAATGAAGCCCATCCTTTTCCAGAGAGATGTTCATAAACGAAATCAGAATTATTATTATAGGCTTACATGGAGCTTTCACACAAGTCAACAAACGATCTGATTGGAAACCTGTGATGTTCTCTGGAAGCTGAGTGACAACAAGTCTCCCCAGACGTCCAGCTCTCTTTCCCTCCTTCGATAACATTTGCAAATGAATTTGCATCATCGCAACAGCTTCTTAAAATTGATTTCTCGCTGGTAGTGGCCATTGGTTTATACTGTAATTTGAGTGGCATTCAACCTCGCCAAGTTCCAAGTTCTCTTTGCGCCGTCCAGCCGAGGTCTGGCTAGCGCTCGCTCCTGGGTCTTTCAGTTCTTCTTGACCCTTCTCAGCTCTTTGGTATAACTTTTTAGGGAGGGAGGTGATGAAACAATGGGAGGGGGAATGCATGATGATAGTGTAGAACATGTAGATATGCAGCTTCGGTGTTCTTCGTTCCCTGTAACGCTTATTCGTTATATGGTCTTCTTGTATTATTCTCCGCATTCAAGTGTTTTCCTTAATATTTCTGCTGTTTTCATTATCGTTAGTAGTTGTACTTTTGCAGTTATTCCTCTGATTCCAATTTCTCCATTCTTTTTTGAAGTTTTTCGGAATTTTTTCTAGTGATCCTACTATTATCGGTAGTATTTTGATTTCCTTCATCATCCAAATCCCTTTTAACTATCTGGCTAGCTCTGTGTATTTGCTTTGTTTCTCCTTTTCTTTCATACTCAACCTGTGGTAAGCTGGGACAGAAAAGTTTACGATTTGACAGGATTTTTCTTTCTTGTTAATTATTTCGACATCTAGTCTTCTTGCTTGTCCGTCTGTATGTCTATGTTCCATAGGACTTTGTGGTTATCGTTTTCGAGTGCTGTTGCGAGTTTATGCTTGCACCATTTGTCTGTACGCTCAAAATGCACTCGTTTGCACAATTCCCAGTGCACCGACCTCCCCACTTGGTCATGCCTGCTTTTGTATTCCTTTTGGGCCCGTTTACTGCATTCACTTACGATATGGTTTATCGCTTCGTCTCTCTGTTCACATAGTCTGCATTTGCGGTTTTCTTGTGTTTTATCGATCCTTGCTTTGATATGGTTGGTTCTTATCGAGTTATCTTGTGCTGCAGTTATTAGAGATTCAGTTTCTCGGTGTATATGTCCTTTTCGCATCCATGTCTAGGTGTTTTCGTTATTCTCATCTGTTGGCATTCTTATGAATCTTCCGTGGAGTTGTTTCTCTTCCGATTTCTCTTTTCTCGTTTTGTCTTTTGTCACTCTGTTTTCTGTTTTTTTTTTTTTTTCAGTGTCTCTTGCTGCCCTAATTATCCTTTCTGTGTTTCGCATTATGTATTTCTCTAGGCTTTTGTCATGCCCTTCACACAGTCTTCTATACAGTCCAGTCCTCTCCCGCCGTCTTTCCTTTTCGAGTAGAGTCTGTCAATATCGTCCTTTGGGTGTAGTGCATTTTTCATGTTCATGAGTTTCCTGGTTTTCTGGTCGGGTTGTCTCAGTTTTTCTTTTGTCCACCCTATAAACGGTCCAGAGTATCTTACTAGTGATACTGCCCATGTAATTGTAACTTTAATTAGGTTTCTGCTATATAATTCCGTTTCCAGGAGTTTTCTTGTTCTCCTAACGTATTCCTTTCCAATTTTCTCTTTTATTTCTGTTGCTCTGATAGTGTCCGCTTCACGAATTCCTAAGTATTTACAGTCGTCTTGTTCCCTAGTGTGCCCTCATTTCTGTTTGGTTTGGTAGTTCCATGCTTTCTGTCGTTTCCGATTTTCCCTTACTTATACTAGTTGTGCGCACTTTTCCATTCCAAATTCCATTTGGACATCTTGGCTGAAGATCCTGGTAGTGTCTCTATCTCCTTTTCGGTCCATGCAAACAAGTTTCCGATCGCCCATGTACATCAGGTGGTTCATTTTTATCTCTGTACTGGAGAACTTGTATCCGTCTTGGCACTTTCTCAGAATACTATTCAAGGGCATCATGGCTATGATGAACAGTAGTGATGATAGTGAGTCTCCTTGGAAGATGCCTCTTTGTATGTTAATTTCTGTTAAGTGTTGTCCAATTCCAGTCTACATGTTTTCATTGGATTTTCTATTACGTGGGTGATACTGCTTGGTATTTTATACATTTTTAGGCATTCTATTATCCATGCTTAGGGGACCTTGTCGTACGCTTTTTTGTAGTCGATCCATACCATGGCTAAATTCTTCTCCCCCTTTATACCTAATTTAGAATCTTTTGATCTATATATAACAGGTCATGTGTTCCACTTTTTCTTTTTTGGCATCCTTTCTGCTCCTCGGGGATGAGTCCACGGTTATTCAGGGAATGGTAGATTTGTTCCCTTAGTTGTGCTGTCAGTATCTTCCACAAAGTGTAAGCACATGATTGGCCTATAGTTGCTAGGGACAGTTCGTTTCTCCGTGTGCTTCTGTAGCAGTGTTGTTCTACCTTTTGTCATCCAGTCTGATACGCCTGATTCCTGTATACATCTCAGGTTTTGTGCTAGCCTTTCGTGTAAGGTTGTGAATTTTTTGAACCAGTATGCATGTATCTCGTCGTGCCCTGGTGCTCCAGTTTGCCATTTTCCTATGATTTTCTTTAGGGTTTCCTTGCTGATTTCATTCATGTTCTGTTTTGTTTGCATTGTTCAGATTTATATCTATATCGTCTCAATCTCGATTCTTTTACTTTTATTTTTTGGTTCAGTTCTTCATGTTTCTTGTTAGCCTCTCCTCGCCAGTTACATTTCCCATATTCCGTTTTCTCCACATGGCTTTCTTCCTGTTGATCATTTTTGTTTCTTTTTTTATGTTTGTGTATTTGGTTTCTAGTCTTATTTCCCATCCAGGTTTTGTCGGTCCGCTTGTCCCCGGTTGTTTTTCTGATTTGAGTTTCATACTTACCATTTTGGCGCCTGCGTAAATCAGGTTGTTTATGTCTGTAATTATATTTGTTGGGATATGTGGTATGAGTTTGTTAACCTTCTCTGTTTCTGTTTTAATTTCTTATGCTCTTGGTTCCTAAACGATGGGTAGTTTGTTTTTTCTTCGTTCATCAGCTTTATCATTTTATTTATTTCATTTGATTCATTTTCTGTTAGTACTGTTTAATTGTTCTCGGTTGTAGACTTCGTTCTTTGTTGGTCTTCGGCCTTTGGTGTTTTTACTTGTGAGGCGTCAACTTGTGGGGTTGCTCTAGGTGCGGTTCCGTTGGGGGATGGTTCTTGTTCAGTTTCATCATTTATGTTTCGCTGAATTTCTGTTAGTTCTAATTTAGAGAGCCAACCTTTTTTGAGTATCAGTCTTGCTCGGTCCGCAATTCTTTGTTCTGTCGTATGGTAGTCATTGGATACGTCCCATAGTTCTTTCATTCGTTTCCGATAACCTCCATATCGATATTTAGGATGGCTTCAATAACAGCATTCCATTACGAGTCTATTCTCTTTTGTTGTAAATTTCTTTCTCCTTTTTTTTCTTTTTGATGGTTATCATGGCTGTGCTGTGTTTGTTCGGTATCATTTTATTCCCTGAAATTAGAGGTTATACTTACCTGTTCAGCATCCATGTTATTTGAGTTTCTGAAACTAGAAATTTGGTAAACATTCGCAGGATGACGACTGGGTCCTCCATGTAAGCAACCGAAGGAGCACCTGCTGTTCATTACACCCAGGTCTTTCTTCTGGGTCCCCTAGTTTGGATTATTTGTAATTTACATTTTTCATGTTTTCGTGTTTGTGGCAACACCGAGCTCAGAATTGTTTTACCTGTAGTTCTGATGCAGAGATAGTGATTATTATTATTATTATTATTATTATCATTATTATTATTATTATTATTATTATTATTATTATTATTATTATTATTATACATTCATTTTATTATCGAACAACGTATATTGTTCATGTATCTCTTCAAACTAGTCGCATGATTTTGCCCCTGGAAGTAAAGTCAATTTAAACTTCAAATCCCAAAACGCAAGCTGCTGGGGTTAATCTGAACAGCTAGTCGAAGTAGTAGAAATAAAAGTAATGATATTGAAAAAGTGCTGAGCGAGAGTTATGCATCGCAAGTTTTAAGTAGAAGGAACTTGCATCTATAACGTAGATTTTACGTGCGCGTTGTATTTTCTCTAATATACATTTATCTAAGTCTTAATAGTAAGTTACACTTCTGCCAACCTTCGTTGCTTAATCTGCTATCATAATGAGAAGAAAAAACGTGCAAATGCGAATCTTGCAAAAGACAACCGTAACATTACCAGAAATAATAATGTACAGCAAAATCATAATACATAAAACGGACTTATGAATATCAACATCCACACCCACACCCCCCACATATATATATATATATATATATATATATATATATATATATATATGAATATATATTTGAGCATATATATGCATGTATGTATGTATGTGTGTATGTATGTATGCATGTATGTATGTATGTATGTATGTATCCAAGAACGTCTTAGTGAAGACGACAGAGTTAATGCTTTTTCTGATCTTTCTAGAATATTTCCATTTACCGAGCGGTCTTTTTAACTCTAGCATGCTATTTAAAATGGCGCCAAAAAGGTGTTGTTCGGCCATACTCATCTCACGCGATTTCTACCGTTCCCTCCGATTATCATCATGAGCGATTGTTGTTTTCTTTTCTTTTTGAGGTTCATGTATTTATAACTTTTTTAATTGGCTACCAGGTTGGTGCAGGAGGGTTGAGGGCTAATTATTTTTGTTTTATTTTTTTATGTTGATTTTCCTATTTGATTGTTTATTTATTTAGTTTCTTGTTAGGTATCAAGCATAGTTAGTATATTTTCCCGGTGTTAAATAAGACCCGGTTTAAAAAGGGCTGTATTTTTTCATTAGTATGCCTTCTAGCAATTTAAGTCGTAGTGTGCAGTTGTTAAGATACTAAATTTCATTATTTTTAGTTAAGATATTTCTAATAAAGTTATGTGTTGTTTTATGGCACTAATTCATATATATATATATGTATATATATGTGTATATATATATATATATATATACGCACATAAATGTACACAAACGTAATAAAATTAATTTCAGTTCAGAAGAAATAAATACAAAGTAAATCAGAGAGGTATAGATATTATTATTTTAACTGATATAGCAATGTACATTTACAATGTTGTTCGCTTGGTTGTTTTTTTTTACAGCATATCAACCCTTTTCGGGTTATTTAATGCCGAATCCAAAGATTTTGAAGAACAAATTTTTAATAGAATATATTTTTGTTTTCAAGTCCGTTTCTATTTAACCCATAGTTGGGACCCTAACAGTTACTACCACTCAGGGTTAGAGTGGACCTCGGAGCAATGGTAATTAAAGGGCGTCTCCACACTCCCCAAAGACCACAAGCTGAGGCCTCACCACCGGATATAGTTTAAGGTCATATCTAGGACCCCCATTGAGGGAATTTTAACCTCTGCAGGGGTGAGGCACTCGGTGTATTCTAATGCCCCACCGACAGGGGCGACATTTACAATGTAATGAGTTATTTTAGAATTCAGTAAACTTTTCTCTTTAAAATTTGTACGAAAATAATATTTTAAATATTAATAACTTTTTCATATTTTTAGTTTACTTTTATAAAATGAAAGATTAAATTATATCTTTTTCCATGGAGTACATCAGTTTTATTCATGACTAACTTTTTAACCAACGCTAAAGTAAAATTATTACTTTTTATATTGTTTAGATCATTTTGACTACATTTCTTATATTGAGTGTTGTTCTTCCAACGTTTTGTGTGATGTAACCTCGGCGTTCTTTAAGTAACTCTTGTCGAATTCAGAATTTTTTTGTCAAAGTCAGAAATCTGCACGGAATTCCGAACGGAAATCATCTTTTAATCTACTTTCGTCAGCCATCACCGGATAATATATTCTGTGATTTGCAACCGCATTCTTTATATAGTCCGCACTTTTGATTGTACACTCAAGCACGAGCGTATCACTTAGAACTGAAATTTGAATAAATACTTTATCTATTACACCACGCTATCTTGTGGATGAACTTAAGGAGTCTATTCTAAATACTGTGCAGATTGCAAAATCCGACAGAAAAAAATTCCCATTTTGAAAAAATGCAGCTGATTGAGCTTACATATACTGAAACATTGTATGAATAAACTTCAAGATCAAAACACTGGTTCGTATAATCTTGTTAATACAAATTAATAATTTTCATCTTCACATTTCAGAATTTATAATTGGGACATGAAGGGCAGTTGTTTGATTCTTCTGGTATCTGACCACAGTGTGTATATCGTTCGACTCGAGATTAACATGTTTTCTCCATCCAGACATATATTTCCTCGGCACAAAATGTGAGAAACAGTATATCACTTTGTACGAGTTAGTGGGGTTACTGAGACGTATTATATATGTATATATTATATATATATATATATATATATATATATATATATTCATATATATATATATATTCACTGTTTTGGGGAAACAATTCCATCAAAGTGCTCGATTACAAAGAAAATTTCAATATAAGACCTTAAAATTCATTTATTTAAAACTATAGAGAAGGCCAGAAAAATAGTGTGTGCGGCCCTCGTTCTCTTGAGAAAGAAAAACAGTAAACAATATAGCTGAGGACAGCTTAACATTATTTAGCTGCCCCCCTATGTTTGGCTAGAAACCGACGGTAGCAATGTTTTTCTGACTTTCTGTATATATATATATATATATATATATATATATATATATATATATATATATATATATATATAGAATAGCCCACTTAAAGTAGCCTAGAAATGTAGTAGAGAGAAGGAACATTTTTTTATTGTTTGACTTACCTCTAGCATTGTTTAAATTACCAGTAGTTTTATAAAAGATGCTGAAAGTGTTCCATGTTAGCATCTACGCATTTCTGGGCACGTTTAACACATTTTACAGATACTACCTGTAGATCTTTTTGGTCATTCTCTTGATAGCGTTGGTAATGTACAGGGATCGGAGTAAATAAACGAAACACTTACAAATCAACACAATGTATTTTAATATGGTGTATGCCGAGCTTTTTCAGAAATTACAGCCTCAATAAATCTCCGAGGTATTGATTCATACAAATATTGAATTGTTTCCAAAAGAAATGTGATCCCATTCTTTAGCTAAAACATCCTCCAGTTCTTTTAGAGAAGATGGCGGCGGAAATCGATTTCTTACTTGAGCCTCGAAAATCGATTATATATGTTCAAAAATGTTGAGATCTGGGGATTGTGGTGGCATAATCAAATGCTCAACTTCATTGGAATGCTCTTCGATCTAATTTTGAAATTGTATGGATTGGGGAATTATCATCTTGAAAGATAGCATTTCCTCCCAGAAACTGTTTTGAACTGTAGGATAAATTTGGCCACCCAACATATCTAAAGAGTTTGGACTTTTTATTCTTCCATGAAGAGTAATAATTAGACTAGCGGATTTCCGAGAAATTTCTAAATAGTCTCAACTGTTTATTCTTCCATGAAGACTAATCATTGGTCTAGCGGATTTCCAAGAAATAACACTCCAAATCATTAAATAACCCCTGCCATTCTTTACAGTTGGGAAAAGGAAGCCTGGATGAAATACTTTTTTTTTCGGCTGTCTCCAAACGTAGACACGGATGGTGGTCGGAAATACAGAAAATAATGATTCGTCAGAGAAAATCACATTTTCGCTACTCAGGGGACCAATTCTGGAGGTTTTTACACCACTCTAATCACTTTGACACATTTGTCTTTGAGGGCAGAGGCTTTCTAATTACAGCTCTTCCGTCAAGTTCAGATTTGTGCAGCTCTCGACAAACAGTTTTTGTGAAAACTGGGCCCTGTAACTGTGAAATCTGCAGTAGTTTCAGGAGCCGTGGTCTTGCGATATTCTCTTACAACCTGCTTAAGAGTCCGACGGGCTCTTTCAGACATCTTCATCTTTCGACCAGACTTTTGCTTTTCTTGGGACGTTATTCCTTCTCTTTTAAACGCAGCCAATACTGTTAAAACAATGCTGCTTGAAACGCTACGTATTCGTGCAGTTTTTGTTACACTCTCACCTGCCATACGAGCTCCAACAATTCGGCATGTTTGGAAGTCTGTAAGCTTTGCCATTTTTATATGAAATGGTATTATTATCTTTAAATATTTGTAAAAGAAATTTATTTAAATTAAGCATATTATATGACAGGAATAATAAACAAAAAAACATTAAAATATGTCAAGATTTGATTGTTTAAAGCATGTTCAAAAATTGATGCCTAGAATGTTAGAGGTTTCTCTTATTTTGTCCAACTTCTGTACTTCTTTAGTTTGTCTAGATTGTGAGGTTTATTTGCATACACTTTTTGTTTTAAAGTTCCTCAAAGATAAAAATCACATGATAACAAGTCCATGGAACTTAACCATTTGCCTACTGTCTGTTCTTTCTTCCATAAACATATCATGAACTCGTGCCAATGATCTGTGAGACGTGTGACATGAAGTGCCGTCTTGTTAGAAAAGAATTGCATTTAGTCTTGTGGGGTCTGAGGGTTGTTAAGAGAAAGATGACAGAGATTGGGGTATATTAAAGTGGGCCGCTTAATCTGAAATAAATTGATTAGAGAAAGATTAGTTAGACCGGGCTACTTCTAAGTAGGCAATACGATATATATATATATATATATATATATATATATATATATATATATATATATATTACTATAATAATTAAATACCTACAGACACAAGTGTTTCATCCTTTCGGGAATCTTCAGTGCAGGGTGTCACGATTACTACCAGTCGAACGATTCGAACCCCGTATCACGAGACATCTCTCGATTAGCGGAGACTTAATCCATTCGGCTACCATTAACCGCTTGAAATAACGTTGAATTTTAAACAACTTAATGTTAAGTGTTCATTTACGCCAGACAGACAGTGATCTAATCGTTATACGATGATCTACGCATTGTGTGTTTACATATATATAATTAGTAGGCGGATAAAATAAAAAATAGAAATGTCAAATCGAATAGAAAAATACTTATGAATTGAATCAATTACATGATTTTCCTCTAGAAATCTTCTTACCTTACAACTTAATATAAAGGCCGCTTATGCCAATCAAATTCAGCCTTACCGATTATACTGATTAAATTTTAAAAGCATATCGAAGTGTTCGATTTCATACTTATAAGTCGAATCAATACAATGCCAGATAATATACGTGTAAAATATTTGAAAAATTCAACGATGGTAATATTAATTTAATATTAATGCTTTTTTGTATATTTTAAACAAATTCGTCACATAACAGGCAAGGGCGAAATTTAAGGAAATCCAGGATTGGAAAGATAGTAAAAAATGAAAAATAATATTGGTTTTGAGAATGAAGTTCAATGGAAGGTTTATTAACATTAAATAAACAATTTAATTCGATAAACGGCTACAAGATGATTAAAAAGGGGAGGGGGACAAGCAAAAGAGATCAGATCAAATTTCCCCAAATATATTTAATTCTTTCATCGATCAATTCTGCCAGGATAAATAAGGTTTTCCAATCGCGATAGAGACGATTAATAAATTGTTAACACCATTTTGGAATCCACTTTATGTAGTACCTCAAACACCTATAGTTTATACTTATTTACACAACAAAGATTCTAAACCAAATGCTGGCCTATAGCGAAGTCCAAAGTTGCAGAGGAAGAGAGACTCACATATTCTACCTTTCCCTATCTAATTTTGGATGGAGCGTGTGATTGCTTATAAGTATATATAAAGTAAAGAAGTCTGTCCCACATAACCAGCATGGCACTGGCATTGAATTGTATTATTTAGAATTTTTATGTGGATTATATGAAACATCAGACTCTTAAAATACACCAACTATAATTTTAGATTGATTATGCCGCTTTAAAAACCTAAAGTGCAAATTGAAATTACTGCCCATTTACCCCCTGTAATATGATATCTATATCTATATCCATGTCTATCTATCTATCCATCTATCTATCTATCTATCTACCTATATATATATATATATATATGTGTGCGTGTGTGTATGTATGTGTGCGTGTATGATTGTTCTACATATATGTATACATACCTATACATATAAAATTAGGCACAATATTAAATTTGATAATTAATTAAAATATTTTTATTATTATTATTATTAATTATTAAAATTAAGTTTTATAAATAAATACATATTAATAGCCAAATTATATACCTAGTGTTTTCAAAACAGATATCGTTGCAATACTAATTAGATATTAACAGTCGACACTCTGCAATGGAATTATATAAACTGCTGAACTATATAAGCGTTTTAGATATTACCAATCGATGTATATATATATATATATATATATATATATATATATATATATATATATATATATATATATATACAGTGGGTGCAATAAGTATCCGATACAAAGAAAAAAGTTTATTAATTTTTATTACACGAAAACAAAAGCGATAGCACAATGCTATTCTAGTGTACTTATGTATGATACATGCTAATTCTGCATCAAAAATTAGGTATTCACTAGATAATTACATAAATGTCATATCGAGGGTTAAAAAGGTAAGTATTAGCTTCCAAAAGTTTAGGATACTACCTTACAATATTTTTACAAATGTTAACTGAAATTTTATCTCACTCTTCTTGGCTAATTCGTTTATGTTCTGTCAGATTCCGCGGTTGGCACATATTTTCAATCAAGTTGAGATCAGTTGATTCACTTTTATATCCTAATAGCTTTATTTCCTTCTCTCGAAATCATGTAGTAGCTGCCTTAGTCATGTGCTTTGGATCATTGTCCTGCTGAGATATCCAACCATTAGGCACGTTTAAATCCTCTGGAGACTTCGAGATTATCGCCAAGTATTACCCAATATATCTGAGAATTAATTTTCCCGACTATGATTTGAAGTTTTCCAGCGCCGTCTGGAAAGAAATAACACTAAAACTTTATAGGCCCACCTCCAACTTTCCCGGTGTGTGGGGGGGAAACTTTGAGTTCCTCTGTCCTCAGGCATGCGTTTAACGATTTTTACCAAATAACTGAATTTTCGTTTCATCTAACCAAAATATTTCATTCTAAAAACTTTAAAGTTTCTCCAAATGTTTCTTGGCAGATTTCAGACAATTCGTGATATGAACCGATTGTAACATGTAGTTTTTTTTGTATTCTGCGATTAGAATCCATTCTTTCGAAGCACTGTGCTAATTTTATTCGTGCATACACATATCCCAGATGCTTCTATTTTTTCTGGAGTTCAGAAAGGTTTATTCGTTGAACATTTCTTCAATTCACGACCATACGGTTTGAAATATTGGAAGGACCTCCTTAAGTTGGCAGATTTCCAGTTACGAATCGTGTCACTATCGACTATATTGGAATATTCCACATTGTTGAAATTTTTGTACACACTACACCATCAATGTGTTGCTGAATTATTGATTTTCGCATCTTTTTTTTCATAGGGGTTACCACTTATCAAGGCCCGAAGGCAACTCAGGGATAAGGGTTATTACGTGTACAGTAATCAATGAGATAGTATTGTAGTAATCATTAGTATTGGGGGTTTTGATAGAGTGTCTTACTTAAGGGGGCGGTTTATAAGGAGTTTGTTTATGTTAAGCTTGAAGACGTCCAAGTTGTAGTCAGGTGGGAAACAGGCAAGCGGCAGAGAATTCCACTGGCGTGCAGTTCTAAGAAAGAAGCTTTGCTCATGAAATCTACGTTTGAATTTAGGCACACATAAAGAGTGGGGAAAATTATTGACAGTACTATAAGCCAGACGGGTGTTTCTCATGAAAGATTGGCGAGGGGGGGGCGAAGGATTGGACCTCAGACGAGCACTTGCCATGGAAATAACGATAAAACAAAGACAGATTCACAACGTCTCTTCTGTGGGAGATAGATTGCAGGGAAGAGAAAAGGGCACCCCCACTAAACCACAAAGTCTATGTTGTACTCTGCCAAGGCAGGATAGGCTGTTTTTAGCAGCTCTTGCTCAGATGTGGCAGCAGTACTCCATATTTGGACGTACTTGGCTTTTATACAGATAGAGAATTGCATCACTAGTGAGATATCTTCTGGAGCGGTAGAATGATCCCACCATTTTCCCAGCAACCCTGGCAACAGATTTGATGTACGTGTTCCATTTCAGATCAGGCGTAAAGGTCAAACCCAGAAGCTTGTCAAAACATGGGGCTTCTCCTAGACGAGAGCCATCCATTTCAATTGATGCCAGATGGGGATCAGAGCGTTGATGATGTAAAGATAGAAGCTTGGTTTTGGATGCATTCAAAGTGATCAGCCACCTCTTCCCCCATTATACTACGCGCTCAAGATCAGAGGAGAGAAAATTAGAGAGAACTTTGTCATTTACGCTCTTTGATGTGTTGCCATAGATGGTCGTGTCATCAGCATAGATGTAAACGAATGATTTAAGTATGTGTTTTGGGAGATCATTGATGTAGATCAGGAAAAGAGTTGGGCCCAGGATGGACCCCTGAGGGACTCTAGCATTAATACTGTGGGCCTCTGATTTCTTCCCATCAACCACTACTCTTATGAACCTATCAGAGAGAAATGATTTAATGATTGAGAAAACATTTCCAGTAATATCCTAGCTGGAAATCTTATAAAGTAGGCCTTTATTCCATACCTTATCGAAGGCTTTCGATATGTCAAGAGCAATTGTCCTGGAAAGGAAACCTTTGTTAAGAGATTCACTAATATTATGTGATATAACCGTTAGCACATCTGCTGTAGATCTTGCAGAGCGGAAACCATATTGCATGTCACTAAGAAGGTTGTTTCTGTTTAGGTGATTGACTACTTCTTTTTTTTTATATGGATTCCAACAACTTACTCATGACACACAGGAGACTTATTGGTCTGTACAGAGAGGGGGTGACTTTTAACCTGAATTCTTAAATACAGGGCATACTGATGAGGTTTTCACCGGTGTTGGAAAGCATTTCTCCTTCAGGCAACGCTAAAACAGTTTTGTAAGTATGGGAGCAAGTTCTGGTTGGAGCTTTTTTTCAGAACTATAACTGGAATGCCGTCATGGCCAGTTGCTTTACTGGAATCAAGGTTTTTTTATTAGCTTGGAAACCTCACGTACAGATATTTTATGTTTCTTAGCGTGTTGTCTGTTATTGGAGGAAATACAAGGAGTTTATTGCCATTGTCGCATAGGGTAGAATTAGCTGCAAAGTTCTTGGCAAATAGTCTGGCCTTGTCTGATGCTGACGGGATGACCTCGGGTCCATTGATGACAGTTGGGATAGAATGCACGCTTCTGTTTAAGATATTGTTTGCTATTTGCCAGAATTGGTGGGAACCAAGCCGCTGCTCAGCTACTTTGGATTTAACAGACTGAGCATATAGCTCTCTTTCATGTTTAATTACTCGTTTACAGTGGTTGCTGGCAGTCCTGAAAGCAGCTTTATTCTCAGTACATCTATTGCGTTGGTAGCTATGGAAAAAGTTATTTCTGTGCGCGATTCTGGACTAGAGCTTAAGTAATAAAGATTCCAAAGATTTTAGTGGAGAGGGGAAGGAGACTGATATGACGATGATTGAGAGGCTTAGTTCCCCCCACACACACAATTATTGTACACTGGTACAACAGAATCCATCTTCCAGTTATTAAGGAAAAAGCTTCAGCAAGCCATTATTTGTAGAGCTTGGAAGCTAAAGGGTCAAGCTCACCTGAGCATTTCTTAATTAGGATATCAGGCAGAAGATCAAGCTTATGCGCCTTCGTGGTCTTTTAGCTTTTTTGATATTTCGAAAAGGGGTGGTTTTCACAACATCTAGTATGGCTTCAGACCGCAGAGGAACATTTCGGTACGAGTTGTTTATTGGTTATAAGGTGGAGTAAGGAAACGAATCGCTTGGTTACCAGTTCCACCTTTTTGGTTGCCGTGCATGCGACTTTTGGTTGTTGGATAATGGAGGAATAACTGATTTCCCTTAATTCACTACACAATTATAAGTTTTACAGAAATTACGAGTTCCTATATTTTGCGATTCTATGCATTTCGTAGTTATTTCTAGCATTCTTTGTTTTTTAACAGTTGCTATTTCTCTCTTACAATAATTTCTCGCATCTATTAACTTTGCTTAATTGTATTTGCTTGATGACGTACAAACTGGCGGAAGGCATGCTATCTTTCTGCAATGACATCTGCACAATCTGTAGTGTAATTAGTTGGGCATGCTATAATACTTCTGCGTGGAAACATGTTCTTCAATGGCCGCGTTGTACCATATTGGCACCATGTTCAGCAGGAAGAGAGAAGATATTGGTCCATGGAGCATCTCTAACGCGTTCTCCAATGGCTTCCTAGCCATGTTGTTTTGAGCAATATAATTGGGATTTAAGTGCGATGTCAACTGATATAACGAGGTGGTTTCTCTGTCCATAAGAATATGTGTATTAGTCACACAATCCTAGATTACTGTGGTGAGGAATAGGTCTAGTAGCGCAGCTTGCTGCTGTTCACGATCTGGTAGGCGAGGGGATGGGCTGTAGAGAAGCTATAAGTAGAGCGTTCAGCTGCATTTATGCAACCTGAGAAACCATACCAATTTTTATGGTGAACATTAAAGTCACCAAACACGTATTCTGCGTCGCTAAGTAGAGTGCTGCACTTATACTATCGGAGACATGATCGATTAGGGTACAGTTTATAATTGAGAGAGTACGACAGAGAAAATATAATTAACTTACGAAGTGACGAAAGTATTGTCGAAAGCTGATTAAAAACTGATCATCCAGTTCAGGACGTTACTCTCTAGTTTAAGGGGGTGCTACGAATAGAGACTCCGAATCCTTACAGAATAGCGGAGGGTATCCTGTTATGTTTTTGTAGATAGAGAAGGTTGAGGAGTGTAAGTTTTTTTTTTCATCTAATGCTAAGATATCTGGGGATTTACTAAGTAGAAAGACTCTATACTATTTAGATTGCTTCTAAGCCTACGGATATTTATGAATGCTAGACTATGTTGGGGAGGTTAATTAATTTTGTTTGAGTGATTTTTGGTTTGCTCGTGATATTGGTGTGGGTTTTCATTTCATTATTTTTTGTTTAATTTCAGGTTGGCAGACAGTACTGACCAAAGTGGACCAGTTTCAACGCCAAGTAACCAAACACAATGGTCTATTAGCAAAGTCCTGACATGAAAGTTGTCGCCTCGTGAAAGCTCACCAGAGATAGCTGCAAGATCCTTTTTCTATGCGCGACATCACACTAAATCTATCTCGATATTATACAACTGATTATAGAGCAGGCACTCTAAGCACTACCAAAGAGTTAAAGGTCCTGTACTGTCAAAACAGTAATGGCGAAAGAGCTACAAGACAAACAGTTAATGTTGCGCCACATACTTCTCAGAGTAAAACCTGTTCAAACAACCCGAGTAATTTCTAATTGAAAACAAACCAAATCTGCCCAGTTTTTGAGGGAAAGAAAAAAATTGGGAATAGTGAATAGGGTAAGGGTGTTCAGTGTCCTAGTCAGCAAACAAAACCAAGAACAGGGTTGCTCTCGTGAGTCGCTGGCATTGTACGACTACGACAAAGGAGTGTGAAAGCCGCGATATGCAGAATCTATCTACTGCTTAAATATTTTATGTTTTAAAACCGGAGATTTGGTTCGAATCAGCAGCTCAAGGAACATTGTCTATCATGACTGAGTGGGCCTCCCTTCCCCAGTTTTGATATCAAAATTTCCTTCTCTGAGATTGATGACCTGACAAGGTCTACGGGTCCATCACACAAAGAGGAGAAAGCATGTCTCAGCGTTCTACACCAGTATTCTGTTTGGGATGTGGGGTTTCGATCCTGGCTAGAGGTAGTTTCCTTCCTAGCCTCACTGATGAGCTGTGATACAGCGAAACAGTACTGTGTGTGTGGAACTATAATGCTCACTACCTTGGATTAAGCATATTGGGAAGTGATATACAAACTGCCATTAGCGCATTAAGCGATACTCTTTGTGTAAGCAAAACGAGCTTAGGAATTTGGACGATGTGAAAACATCCTAAATTCACTACCTTCACAGCGGCGATTAGCGTAATGGTGAGAAGTGTTGCCTGTCGTAGTACTGTATGTGAATGACTGAATATATTATTTGTTTTTACCTAAGCACTTACATGCTAAGATAGTAAACATGTCCCTGGTTTCTACACACCCCTGTATTAACCTCGTTTTACTTCATTAGTTGCTTTCCATCTGAAAAATAATAAACTCGAAGTATAGTATATATATATATATATATATATATATATATATATATATATATATATATATATATATATATATATATATATATATTGTGTTAGACACTCATTTATTTTATATGTGCGTATATTGTGTTGGACACTCATTTATCGAAACACATGTATTATATGATAAAATATTTTATATATATATTAAATATATATATATATATATATTAAGACTAATCATGTTCACTATATATATATATATATATATATATACATGTAAATGACTCGAGCTACATAGTATTACTTACATAAAATTATTGAAATAGGGTAACAATAAAAAAATAAATAAGAATTAGACATATGTAATGTGATTTTTAATTTTACAATAAATATTTGAAGAAATAATATTTAATGTTCTCTAAGTATATGCTCAGATTTAAATAGTTCGCCCTTATTAAAGTACATTGTTAAAAATTCCTAAAAACATATTTTCCGGATAATAAAAATTGATTCAAAATCAAATGTATATGTTATTTAAAAAAAACTAACGCATGACACCATTCAACTGTGTTACATACTCTGTAAATGTAAAGAAATATACTCAATCACAATTTTAAAATCTTAAAACATCTGAGGCTTATTATATAGTACTCTTAACCACTTAGAACCTGTAAAATTGAAAAAAAAATGAGATTTGAGTATATTGTAAAGATATTATATCCCTTCTCTAAAAACGTGTGGAAATACGTGCCAGATTACTGGTTTTGACATAAAATCTATTTGTCTTGTGGATTGATGTTACAAATGAGACTGTGTTTGATAAGAAAAATCAACGTTTTCTTGTCAGAAATGAAATATTTTATTAGCACGTGACTTGTTTTCGGCAAATTATGTATTTTTAATGTTTTTTTTTCAAATGCGAGAATAGCTAAAATATGTAATATCATTCTTATACAAGGATGCTTCATTATTAGATATTACAATTCTTGTGTTCACGTATAAGTGTAATATTTTTGTTCCGATTTTTAAGGGTTATTCTTGTTCCCTCACCGTCGATAATGATACAGCAACACGCGATTTTATTATTATTATTATTATTATTATTATTATTATTATTATTATTATTATTATTATTATTATTCGAGTTAATCTGGAAACATTTTCAATCACTTCCCAAGACATTAATTCCACAAAATGAAAACTTTCCAGCTTAATATTGTAGTTACATAAACCATTATTAAAATAATTTCCATGAAAACATTTTTTGTGTGTGTGTGATGTAAAGTATTTTAGTCCCGATGAATTAAATGATTAAATGTTTCCCCGAATATACCATACATGCAAATATATCCTGTTCCAAAGTTTAGTAAGGCCGATGTTATAAATAAACGCATACTATATGTATATATATATGCATATATAAATAAATAAATGAATAAATATATATATATATATATATATAAAATTGTATTGATTCAAACAGAATTGAGCGATAAGCCAATATATGAAAAAAAAGCAGTAAAATATGTTAAAAAGTTGATAAGAATGGAATAGAACGAAATACAGATAAATTAATATTGAATTGATAAGTTAAGAAGTTAATTTCTAAAAGTGGGCGCACACATACAAGCATGTAAAGCTTAATTTAACTGACGATGATTATGAGTATGATGATGATTGTGCATAAAAAAGCGTTCATCGATAAAGCTAAAATATTCCTAACTCAGTAATTCTAGTTTTTACTTTTTGTTGTTTAACACAATTATTTATCATACCAATATATTTTAATTATGTTTAAATTTTTCAGATATCGGATCTTACCCGACATTTTTATTTTATTTTTCCAAGTTATTCGCCTTTATAAAGATCAGTTCACTGACGCGTATTAAACTAGTAGTTACTATAGACGAAATTGCATTGTCCAGTCAAGACGGATATTGCAGAGATAGCATGAATTATTTATGACGATATGTCATTTCAAACCTTGACATGACGACGGTTCTTACAAGATAGATAAGCATATATTATGAAAATATGAACATAATCCCATGTCGAACATTTTATTATTTAGTCATTTATTTCTTCAAATTAGATTAATTCATGAGTTAAAATACATTTGACAGATCGGTGGTCTCCCGTCTCTTGAAGATAACATTAATATATTCAGAGTGCACTTTGGGAAAAATAAGCTGCTAAACAACACATATTTATAAAACATAAATGTCTAGATGATTAGCTAAACAGAAGCTATAGCATTTTTAATTTGACACGCCAGCTTTTGTTAGATTATTAATGTTAAGCGACTGTTAAGAGCCTGGTTATTACTAAATAAGTGATCATTTTGAAATACGAAGTTCTATATGATATCTCTACTGAACGGCTAATATATACAGTCGGGAACCGCTTGATATTTTTTATCTACTCTGGAAACTTCCTCTTTCACCGGAAGTCGGATTCCTGCGTAGGAGGATTAACACACTTGGTATAACTGAATGGATTATTATTCATATTTGAAAAATGGAAAATACAAACTCTTACACAAGTACAACGCCGTTTTGTTTGATTAAAAAACGTTTTATATTTTAGATATTTTATATCAAATGGTTTATTATTATTATTATTTTTGGCTCACATGGAGCTTTCACACAAGTCATCAAAGATCTGATTGAAAAATCTGTGGTGTCCCCTGGAAGCTGAGTGACAGCAAGTGTCCCAGACGTCCAGCACTCTCCACCTCCTTTGATAGCATTTGCACATAAATTTGCGTTATCGAAACAGCCTCTCATCATTGATTTCTCGCTGGCAATGCCAATAAGCCTCCACAAGGTCCCAGTTCTCTTCGCGCTTTTCTAGTAGAGGTCTGGTCAATGCTCTCTCCTCGGTCTTTCCATCCCCCTTGACCCTTTTCGACTTTTTAGTATCACATTTTTTGGGTGGGAGGGGAACTGTGATGGGACAATGGGAGAGGATGCGTGATGTAGAAGTTATCGATATGCAGCTTCAGTGTTCTTCATTCCTTGTAAGGCTTCTTCATGTTTTGCCTCTGCAGCAGTTTGTCTGGCTCACGCATGTGGTTCACTTTTATTATTTTCCGCATTCAAGGGGTTCCTTAATATATAAGTCATTTTTATTATCGTTACCCGTTGTATTTTGTAACTATTCCTCCAATTCCAATTTCTCCCATTCTTTTTCAAAGTTTTTTTTCGGAATTGTTCCTAGTTTATTATTATTATTATTATTATTATTATTATTATTATTATTATTATTATTATTATTATTATATAAATAGCCAATTATAAGGGTCTTATGTTTCTCGAGGGTAATGGTTAATAATTCAACATACGGGAGTTCCTTGGAAATTTTTGTTGATGGTAAATCGACTATTTTTACTAAAAAAAAAACAAAGTACATATTTATAAAACTCAAAGGACCTTGTAACGATTGCTGTAACCCAATATCCAGTTTCCGACTTCCGGTTGCGCATGCGTATATAAACATCAAAAGAAAAGCTAATATTTGAAATTTATTGAATAAACAACTTCAAGAAGCAAACGCAAACGCGATTACAAATAATACGCATAACGATCGACCTGTTTCATGTATACGATGTATATTATACTAAATAGTCAACGCGACAATAAGGCGTATTGTTTTACTGCGTACCTTTTCAGCGTCCCAATTTTTTTCGAGTTTAAATTATTCAAATAAACAATTGCTAATACTTTCTGTTTTTTTTATATCGTTCATTTTCGTGTTATATTAACGCAATCTTCTTACAAAGAAATCTATTTTAACCCGTTGACAACCGTAAAAGCATTTTACTCTCAATTTTTAATACACTTTTCTTAAAAACATTCATACATTTTCTTCTACACTACCAACATAAATTAATTACCCCGAAAATATGTTATTTCTAAATTGTGTTACGCATAAATAATCAACGCGACAAGAAAACGTATTGTTTTACTGTGTACATTTTCAGCGTCGCAAATGTTGTTTTTTTTTTCGCGTTTAAATTGAAAGATATATCAAAATTTGAATTAAACTTTATGTATTATGGTATCTGTTCAGTGCACATTTGTCTATAATTATGGCAAACCATTTATAATTCAATGGCTACAAGGTTTTGGTAAAAAATAAACAATTATAAACAGAACGACTCATAGAAGTATATTTATATTATTTTTTCATTTTAATATACTTTCATAGAAATGTTTCTGTTATGTCTCAAAAAACTATTTTCTTTACGTCACAAGTGTCACGCTCATAGATTAATTCCGTAGCTAATTTAACATACTGACACAACAGGTCACGGGTAGTTTAGTATATTTATAATAGTTTGAGAGCAAGCTATTTTTATATGGTGGTTGGTGTTTGGGTCAATGTTAACTTTGAACTCGTATATGACTTCTCTCAAAATAAGCATACACTGTATTATAATCGTTCATTATTTGACAGTAAACACAAATGTATGATGTTATGTCTGATAGATAACAAAACTATTTTCAATAGCTGTGATTAATGGTATTGATAGTAGTGTTGACTAGGAAATGTTAACTCCGGATCCAAGCAGATATACAAGGTTTCCGTACCCGATAACATAGCTAACAAATGTACGATCATACGATCTCCATTCTAATTATGGTTTCACAAAACCGTGTTTCAATGAATATATATAATTGTTACATAACCATTTATTATGTTTCTTTGTCGAACTGTTTTTACTTAACTTGTTTGTTTAAATGACAATGTTTTTTTGCACTTTTCTTTTTCATCACATTTAGCTGGTTATATTGATTTCGTAAACCATCAAGAACAGTTTTGTCAGCGTCTTCATAGCAGTGGCTCTTGCTGTCCTTGTTTTATCCTTTAGTCCTCACATTCCATGAGCGATCTTTCTGACAACGAGGAAAGGATTAATCTTTTTGTGTCAGAATCGATTTATCTTACATTTATGCTTGTGTACTTTTTGACGTCAATGACTTTTACATACAGCAGATTCATACCATGTCTAGAGTGACTTCTACAAAAAATAAATAATAATAATCAATAATACTTACCCGGTCAAACTTTATTTAAAAAAATGGCATGTGCATAAAACGGAAACGTTAGTTGTATGTACATACCTCAAACTAAAATAATCTAAACAATAGTTTATGTGCTATAAAAAGCCAGCATAACGGTTGTGAAATGTTACATAAATGGAAACTACAGGTTCGTATTTGAATATTTTTTACTAATATTTGTACACAAAATAACAACGTTTTTCATATTTTACGATTATTAAAAGGCGCAAAAGTTATATGCCTCCTATGCGTTTGTACCGGTTATTATTACGTGCTTCCCGCATTTTTTTCTATTCCTTTCGAAGTCAACAATATTTTATAGTTGAACCACGCAGCATTTTTCTCTGTGCTTAGGGAGATAGTAGTAAGATAAGATAAGAGTAAAAATGTTATTATGGTCACTTGTGTCGCATTACAACTTTTGGGAACTCTGGATGCATTAATTACAATAAGGGCAAACAATTACACAACTGATACAATACATAGTCTTGACAGTAGAAATGCAAGTAATTTGTCAAATGGTATTTTATTTAAAAGAATGGATTAACTTGTGCATAGGACATGATAAAATTGACTCCATAGAAAAAGCGATATGATGGCGTTTCTTTTTGATCAAAATCGTTTTTTATTTCAGTTATAGAAAATTTTCTATTGGCCAGTAGTGTATGGATACCAATAGTGATAGATGCCTATATTATGCCTGAAATTAACAAAATTTTCAGCGAACGAGATTGGCGATGCGCCATTGTACAACCCATGCTCTCGCGATCAAAGTTATGACAACAGGACCATTGCCAGCACCCACAATCTGCAAATCAAAACAGTTAAACGCTTAAGGGCCCAGATCAATGAACTTTCCGGCCACGGTTATGGTCTTTGGTGTGATTTAAAGTGAGGACCGCATTTTGCCACCTCACATCTTCGGAGTTAGCTAGAAAATCAACACCAAAGTGTAATTTGATGCATTGGAGGGTGTGGTGATCATCTGAGTGTGACAGCAAAACTCGCTGCCGGTCCACAAGTCCAAAGAAACCCAGGCTTGACTTCAGAATGTGTGCTACGGCTTTGTACGCTCCTCTCACTGGCCTCATCCTCCCCAGACTTAAACCCGCTGGACTACTTCGTTCTGTCAAACGCCGAGAATATCACCAACATGACCTTCCATTACACCAAAGCAACAGTAATCGTCGCCTTCCGCCGAACATTTGCTGAGATCTCGTCGGCGCTTGTGAAAAAGGCATGCTTCGAGTTTCAGACATGTACCGAGTGAGTGATTAAGGCTGAAGGCTGCTACATTTAATAAATGTGAGCTCTACTACATTATCTAGTTAATAAAATATTTTAAAATAAAGTTGTTGTATTGTCTTACTAAGGGCTACAATGTCATCGTTCTAACCTGTATATATATATATATATATATATATATATATATATATATATATATATATATATATATATATATATATATATATATTTTAAAGACAAGTAAGATTACAAATAATCAAAATGTCGTCCATGCAAATCGAGGATGTAAATAAGATCGACGTCAGAAAATTAAATAAAGAAAAAATTAAACAATACAAAGTTTAACCTCAAATTTCCAACTTTTCCAAATATCAACTTTTACTTGTTATTTTACTATATTATTTCTAGATTCAAAACAATACACATGTGTCTAAATCTTTCTCTACGATGTTCATAGAATATAATTCTTCGTCACAATTTGTTTTTTTTTTATTGGAAACTCTAAATGATCAAAAGCTCTTTCTTACTGCGTCGTGATGTGTGATGTTGATGTAAGGAAAGAGATAAGATGTATAAGGCATATGACGTCGTTTGGTTGGAACATTGTTAAATAATAACAATGTTTTCAATAATAACAATGTTAAATACTAACAATGTTAAATAATAATAATTTTAAATAATAAAAGGTATTTTGAAGACTTATGCAGAAATGTACAGTCGTTATGAGCAGATAAATCAATAAATAAATGAATAATAAATAAGTCAATATTTTTATTATTATTATTATTATTATTATTATTATTATTATTATTATTATTATTATTATTATTATTATTTACATTTATTTATTTTTTTAAACTGTGAATGGTATTTATTTCAAAGGGAGTGTTGGGTAATAACCCATCATCAGTGGAGAGACAAACCCTCTCTCTGGGCTTGACAATTTACAGTCTAGAGAGAGAGTTTGTTTTTCCACTGAATATGGGGTATTACCTGAAAGGACTTTTCGTATAAGTACCATCCACAGTTAAGAAAAAATTCAGGTAGATAAATAGAAAAAATAATAGAAAAAATATTTACTTATTTATCATTTATTTAGTTAGTTATTTATTTGCTCATAACGAATGTACATTCCGGCATTGTAGTCCTTCAAATATAGCATTTAGATAAGATATATAATTATCTTAGTTTCTCTTACTTGGAAAGGCACAATATATTCTCACACATATTAGTTCTAGAAAAACATCGGTCAGCGTGTCGTCTCGGTTGTATATATGCATAATAATCATCGCTATTAGAAGCATTTAATGTTATACTTGTTAATCCTGAGTAGGCAGATTCATTTATTTTAAAATACATATATTAGAAAATAATAAAATAAATTTTATTATATATATATATATATATATATATATATATATATATATAAATTAGTAGAGTTCGTGTGTGTGCGTGTGTCTGTGTGTACAACTTCCCATGATCAAAGAAATATATAAATCTGATGTAGTTTATTTATTGCAAAGAAGATCTGTGTGTACTAATTTCCTGAACTAAGAAATATATAAATCCGTTATAGGCTATTTCTAATAAAGGAAATTACGCATTAAATTTTATGTGTCGTTTTTATATATACTATTTTCAAAAAGAATATGCACTAAATGAGTGACCTGATTTGCATATTACATTAAGGACAATCTGTGTTATAATTAATTCGATTTTCTTTATTCTTTGTTGTAACAAAATCGTTTTAATAGTACTGTTTTGAAACATTATTTAAATTTTATTTATTTAGCTTATTTTGAATTAAATTTATATTTGGTTTGATTTATTTTCAATGATTAATATCTGAAAAGAGTTGCGATTAAACACGGATCCCATATTAAACTATGAGTTATTTCCCTTGATGCTAAAAATTCCGACTTTTGTTTGAAAACAGGTGGCATTATTATATCATTATTACTTTATGAGTAATAAGGTTTTGTACAGAAGTACATTATCGCATAACACTAATTATAATAAAAAATCCTTGGATTAATACTAGCTAAGAACTTATTCTTACCAAATAAGACAATCTTTTCAATGTTTGAAAGTACAACTCAGTAACAAGATATTACGAAATTATAACAATTTTTGTCACACTTACGCATCGAATAGCGGTTTCGATCATTTGTATCGCTAAACGCTTTGATTAAATTTACGTTTTCGTATACATAAGTCGAATTGTAACGTTTGTTGATAGGACCATTATGTTTTCTGGGGAGAATCATTTTGTAGTTGCGCATGTATTTATCTGACGCTTTGTCTAAGATGGAGGAGAAACAAATGGATGATCAAAGTCGTTTATCAAAAACAAAAAAAATATTTTCTTTACGTCACAGGTGTCACGCTCAAGTTTATTATTTATTTTTTAATATCTGTATTTTAAATTAAATTTGATTAGCGTAATAACGACTTGATTTCATATTTTATCTATTAACGTAGATTCTGCTCTAGAATTTTGTTTATTTTTTTCATCTACACATCAACACAGATATTACGAGATTATAACAACTTGTTATTATACCATTGTTATTATATGTTATATGACAGCGTACATTTTTTAGCAAATACATTTGCCGTATTTTCACAAACTATGTAATTTATATTTCAACACACATTCGATAAGACTACAGCATGATTTCCATTTTGCATACGCTTATTACGGATTTTTTACTATCACAGTTGCTTTTGGAGAATTGTTTTTGCGTCAAAAAATATTTTTAAACTTCATAAAATCTATTATATAATAGTTATATTCTCACTAGTAACTCTATTCACGCTAATACATCACAATAGAAATTGAAAGTGTTCACTATATTTTATGTAGAAGTTTACCAAACACAAATGCATAACATTTTTTCAAATAAATAATGTGAATTGATTCATTGACGATGATAATGAGACACAACAAAATAACACCATGAGTAAAAAAAAATTAAATAATTTGAAAGTTTTGTTAGTAAAAGTGACAGGTGTTACGGGGAAATATCATGATGACAATCTTCACAGACAGTGATAAAGAAAAATAATTTGGGAAAAATAATAAAAAGAATTAGATTTTTCAACTATTGGAAAACAAAAAAATATTTACAACAGAGCTGCGCGTAACTGAATTCAGACTTTTTTTCTTTTTTATTTAGACTTGAAAGACTAAAGAAAGAGAACAAAGATGAAAAATAAAACTTTGATTACGAATTGAATTGATATAAACAACTGTCAACAGATTATGTGGCTGGTTCTGTCTGAAATCGAGAAATGAATATCTGTATAGATTTTAAAACGTAGGTGGAAGGAATGGAAGTAGAAGGTTGTTTGTCTTTTATAAATAACCAACGACGAACTAAAATAGGTAGAAATAGAATGGAAAATCATTCACTAGGGAACGAAAATTTAGATGCAAATTAGAGAGATTGAAAAAGAAAGGCACTGAGTTGAAACGCATTTGAAAGGGAAATTTAGATCAACCCAAATAATAATGGTCAGCCATAAAATGTAACGAATGAAAGACGTGTTAAAAAAAAATAACGATCGAACAAAAGAAAAACGAACAAATCTGTGTATGTTCATCTTCCGGTTATGTTTTTTCTTTGATACTTTATTTCCCCTTCGTCCTCTTTTTTTACTATTCATTCTATACTTTCTTTCGTCTGATTCTCTGTTATTTTTCTCTCTTTAAATACTGTAACGTTTTCTTCTTGTACCTTTAAAAACATTCACGAGAAAAAGACAGCATATACAAATAACCGAATGTCATACGTTGGATATCTTTCGGCTGACAATAATTAAAGTCTGATTACAATGTATCTTCGAGCAGCGAGCTTTGTATTATGTTAACATTCAATTGTGCTGAAATCCGTATGTACTTTGTATGCTACCTTTCTATAGATTATTTTCTAATATACGTTTGTATCTAAGCAATAAATAATGTGTTGAAATGAATTTATTAAACACATATGTTTGATTTTTAACAGAAACGAAATCGTCATGTCAGAAGTAACGTGCTAGAAATAAGCATACACGTGCTACATTTATTCATAAAGCTCTAAATGTGTTTGGGATATCTTGCATATATAAAATAAAGATTAGTATTTAACCACATGAATAATTTCATGAATATCATATTAACCTAGGCATTATTGTTATTATTATTATTATTATTATTATTATTATTATTATTATTATTATTATTATTATTATTATTATTTACTAATAAAGAGTAGTCACACAGGCCACAATCAAAATTTTTCCTAGAGAACAACTAGCGATATTCTTTGGAATCTGAATGACAACAAGTCTTCCCAGATTTCCAGTACTCTCCACCTGTGGTGATAACATTTGCAAAAGAGTTTGTGTTATCGCAACATAAGCTCACCATTGATTTTTTGTTGTACGCGACCATTGGTCTTCAATGGGATTTGAGTGGCGATAAGCCTCCCCAAAAATTAAAGTCCTTTTTGCATTCATCCAGGGTAGTTCTGGCTGCTTCTTTCTCTTCGGTTTTTCCATCCTCATTGATCCTCCTCACTTATTAAGTGTCGGTTTATGTCGGCATACACATACTAAAAAAAGAAAGAAAAGAAGTGGGACACCGTAACGCAGAGCCGCGCAGGGGTACCTTACAATCATACCGTTTGTTTTCATCATTCCATGTGATATTCCTTTTCTATTCTGTTCCGTGCTCTTTTACATTTGTAGTCGTTTCTGCGTCCAATTTGTGTCTGTATTTCAAGTGTGTTGTTAGTCTCCACATTCAAGTGTTTTCATTAATAACTCACGTTGTTTAATTGTTGTTATCCATTCTATTTTCTCAGATATCTCTCTGATTCCAATCTATTTTTTTTTCAAATTTTTCAGCATTGTTCCTAACGCTCCTACTATTAGTGAGATTATCTTGACTTACTTTATTTTCCATATCCCTTTGAGCTACTTGGCAAGTTCCGTTTATTTGCTAAGTTTCTCGGTATCCTTGATCGATGGTGCTGGAACGGCAAAATCTACAATTTGGCAGGAATTTTTGTTCTTGCTAACTAATATGACATCCGGTGTTCTTGTTTTGATGAGGTTATCCTTTTGTATATTCATGTCCCATAGGATCTTGCAACTTTCATTTTGCAGCACGTCTGCCGCTTTTTGCTTGTAGTATTTGTCTGAGTACTCAAGCTGCAACTGTCTGCATAATTTCCGATCTACTTTCTTCCCCAATTGATCGCGTCTGTTTTTTATATATTATTAATATTATTATTATTGTTTTTGTTTTGTTGTTATTTATGTTGCAATATATTTGATATAATAGAAAGGGTATGATTAACGAAAATTGGAGAATCTTCATATAGACACTGACGATAGAAACTTACCAATCAAAAAAAGCCACGGTCTGCTAGCCCAATTAGAAACCGGAATCGCACCATAGACTAGTGTATCTTTTAAAATTTACGTACATAATTGTTCATGTCCACACGAGAATTTTTTTGCTCTTTGTCTACGACTCTCTTTTGAACCTCTTCTAGGAACGAGAGACTAGTAGCAGATGCACTAGCCCAAATCTGACAACATACTCCATACATGGGCGAATGGTGACCTTATAGAGGTCAGTATACTTTGGAGCGTTAATAGATTTCTAGCACGGAAGAGAGAGACTAACTTTTTCGCAGCGGTCCTGCCAATGCTCTCAATGTAATTGTTGGAAACGTTTCCTGTGAACGTTAGGCAGAACAGTTTAACAGACGAACGTTCAAATAATGAGTCTTTGACCATTACTATTGATGGTAGGGACGTTTTTGTAATTATTGAAGGAAACAAGTTTAGTCTTAGCAGCATTGAATGTGACCATCCATCTTTCTCCCCATTGGAGGTCATCTCCTTGTTTTTATGCAATTTCCTTATATATGTGTTCAATTGTTTTACTGTCGTGCCCGTATAGAGCGGGGTGTCATCAGCATATATACCCATTTCAGAGACAATTTTGTCATGGAGGGCATTTATCAATATTAGGAATAATAAAGGTCCAAGGATCGACACCTGAGGCACTGCCGCATTTATATCATATTGTTTAGATGTACGACCGTCGAGGACAACCTGGATTTTTCTTATCTGGGAAGGATTTAATTATATTGAGTGATACCGTATGATCTGATTTTCATGAGAAGACCTTCATGCTATACCCTGCCAAAAGCCTTTAATATATCTAGAGCTACAGCTCTACCCTGCACTGTTTTGTCCATAGAATTGCATATACGTCCAGAAATTACAATTAGGATATACGTCCAGAAATTACAATTAGGATATCTGCTGTGGAACAGGCTTGCCTAAATCCATATTGCTGGTCGGTCAGATTTTCGCATCTGTAAGGTGATGGACAACGGTTTGGCTTATTATGGACTTAAATATTTTGAAGGAAAGTGGGAGGAGGCTAGTGGGACGCTAATTTAACGGGGCAGTTCTTTCGTCAGAATTATTGAAAACTGGTACAACAGAAGCAGTTTTCCAGCAGTCACGAAAGCAGGATTCTTTAAGACATTTGTTGTAAAGTTGGAAGAGAACTGTAGCTATTCGGCGCATCATTTTTTTTAAATATTGCTGGGATGAGATCAGGTCCACATGCTTTTTAAGTGTCAAGATTTTTATATGATAGAATGCACGAGAGAATAATTTTAAGATCGTCTAGTGTGACGTCTGTCCGTGAAGGAAAGTAAGGGAGGGGATGGTTAGCAGGGTTCAATATGGAGTTGGAGGCAAACCGAGTGGCAAGCATGTTAACCGTCTCGGTTGCTGTGCAAACAACCTCACGATTGTTGGATAATGATGGAATTGTTGATTGCCCATAATATATTACACTGTTGTAAATTTTCCGGAAATCAGGGGTTTTTAATTATTGAGCTTCGATGCGTTTTTTGGTTGTTTTAGTAAATTCACTCTTAGCTGTCGCTATTGCTTTCTTACAGTAGCTCATAGCTTTTATATACTTTCGTCTGTTTGAACTGGACTTATGTCGGTTAAATCTGCGGTACGCATGCTGCGTTTGCGCAATGGCAGCTGCACAATTAGAAGTAAACCATTAATGAGAGTGAGGCTTACTATAAAATTTCCGCGTGGGAATATGTGCTTCAATTGCTGTTTTAACCCTTTCAGTAGTCTCAATTGCGCACTGTTCAGCAAGAGAGAAAATATATTTCCCCATGGGACATCTCTGATGAGATTCCTGATGGCGTTCCAGCCAGCCTTTTTATAATATCTCGTTGTTTTGAGCAGTGGCCCTTCAGTTTTGTCTCTAGAGTTTAGGGAGGTCTCAACCATTATCACTGCATGATTAGCATCCCAAGTGGGCTGTGGGCATTCGTTATACAATCCTCAGGAACTGATGTCAGAAACTGATCTACAAGTGGTGCGTGTTGTTCTTGCTGGTCTGGGAAACGGGTTGGAAACGTAAAAATTTGTGATAGGGAATGGGATATAGAGAAGTGTTGTGCTACCAGCTGCATCTGTGTAAATAGAGAATCCAAGCCAGTTGCTGTGGTGGACATTAAATTCACCAAATACATGCACTTGTGCGCTAGTATCGAGGGAGAGCGCTATGTATATATTGTTGGAGACTTTGTTTATAAGGGTGCAGTTCTGGATTGAGAGAGAGAGAGCGGTAGAGAAAATAAAAATAGCTAATGTTATGTTGCATGTAAATCTTAAGCACATAAAGGCTTGATCGCCCGATTCTAGGTTTTTTCTCGTGTCAGGGGGAGGATGTTACGAATATAGACACCAAGTCCCTGCATATGTCTGTCAGAGTACTTACGGCTTAGTGAGAGATATCCAGGCATGTTAAAGTAGTTAGAGGGGATGAAGGAGTGTAGGTTAGTCTCACTTAGTGCTAAGATATCTTGGGGGTTATACCTAATAGATAAAAAAATATATTAGTGTTCGTTTGCCGTCACGTATTTATGTACCATTTAATCGTCTTTTCCTTTGTTCTAGTGTGCCGTACTCGGAGATAGTATACACAACTTTCTTACAAGGCAAGTTGTTTTTGTTCAATATTGGTAGTTTTTCTGTAATGCAGGGCACCGCACTGAAAAATGGGACTTGGTCGTGACTCCCTTTTCTTTTCAGTGCATTATCTTTTCTGTGTCTGAGAAATGGTTTATTTTCTCAAGAGATTAGAGTTTTGACATTTTAGTGATCGTTCTTACATAAGCAACGCCACCTTTCTCCATGTTTACCTGATCACTGATCTGGAAGTGTAAGCCATGTTTAGTTTCACAACAGTTTCCAATGGTTCGTTGTTCTGCACAAGTCCTGACAAGTGACTGATTTGCAGAAGACAGAACTGTTGCCGGTGGTTCATTGTTCTACACAAGTCCCGGCAGTTGACTGGTTTAAAGAAGACAGTTCTCGAGTTGGAATCAACAGAGTAAAATATTCTTTCCGTGTCGAGATGAAAAAAACATATGCGAAATTGCTACAGAAAGGATAATATTTATGGAGCAATTCTAGCAGCGTCGTTTATAAATAGAATCTACCGACTGTGCCGAATCATACCCCATCTTAAGACTTTCGTTGGTATACGTTCTTATTGCGCCTTTTACTGTTATTATCGTTATTATTATTGTTATTTTTGTTATTATTATTATTATTATTATTATTATACTTTCTTGTTAAATTTGCTATTCCTTTCGCTCTTCTTCCCACGTCGCTACTTATTTATTGCCGGATATTCCCCGTTTTTTTTCTTGTAACCCGTCGGCCATGGCATCTGCCTGCTGTGCGCCGTCGAACTCAATCCAGGAGAATACTGATACCGAGAATGAAATCTGGAAGAAGCCACCTGCAGTCAAGAGCGACTTGGAAATCTTCCTCACCGAAGCCAAAAAAATGCGTCGAGCACGTTACTGAAATGCGATTACATTGGAGCAGCCAAGGTTGCAAGATACGCCAAAAAGTCAATATCACTTTTCGTGGTCGATCGTAAAACCAGAAAAATTATTCGTTTCACTAAAGACACGGTAACAAAGTTAATAGCTATCACGGGCATGAGAGCTGAAAGAATTACCCAGGCAAAATGATACCACACCTGGGCAGCAGAAGAGGACTGTATTAAACTGTCCAAAAATTAAATCATTACAGCCGACTACATACTGAGGATGGAGTACCTTGGTTGCAGAAGGACAACCATTTCAATTTTTGAAGCTCCTGCTATAGTCCCAGGGGAGTACTTGGCCGCATATCTCCTCCAATTGGGAGATATAACAGTGGTCAATGTGGACCACTACAACGGCGTTTGGTCGTTTGATCTTTTACTTAATAAGGAAGCTTTTTTTTTAAATACCACAATATTTTGAGGCTGAAACGGAGAAATTACCAATTGTAGTGGCAGGCAGGTGCCCGGCATGTTGGATATGCGGAGAAGTGGGGCACAACATACACATGCCCCAAGAAACAGCCAACACCCAAAAAATCCCGAAAATCGGGCAATAAGTCTATTACAACCAACAAGGACACTAAACCAAAAGTATCTCCCGAGGATTTTGAATCCTTCTGCAACACCGAAGCAGCCTCTCATAAAAAAAGACGAGTGGAAGCTCGTCCTTCTCAAGAAATCGCCACCAAAATCCTACGCACGATCCCTAAAGCAAAAAGGAGAATCTCGAGATCCGAACGAGCAAGGACCCTGGAGGGAACAAATTCAAATAACTACTAAAGCATACAGACAGCCTAGATGAAAAAACGTGACTCAAAAAAATCCGTCCCCTTCCCAGAGTCACTTTTTTCTGTAAAACCCAACACTATCCCAAAAGAAAAACGGTCCCGCCAAAAAGTTCCCGCCCCAGTAAACACCCCAGTAAACACCTCACTTCCTACTAGAGAAAAGAACATGACATCCTTAGGCGCCCCTTCCAAGAAAAGAAGCCCGAGAGCCTCCTCTTTTTGCACCGCTGCAACACATCATAAAACACTTTCCTTTTCACCCATGAAAACAGATATTCCCCCTCCTACCCCTTCAGATAAAAAGAGACAGAGAAGTCGCTCTATTGAGAACGGGTCCCGTAAAAAGAAATCCCCCTCTTTTTTTCTGGCCATGTTGTTTGTGAAATCTCTGCTGAAAGAGAAACGATTATGAAGACTCATAAGTCCAAAGAATACAAAAATCTTTTGTCTTTTAAAACTTTACACAAAAAAGAGATCTCAAATCCCGAAAACTTCCCCAAATCGAACAGAATCCTAACGCTGGTTAGACCAAGAGGTGAAGCCAACGGGGTGTGGGCGATGATGGAGGAGGCAAATAATGCCTTTAATTTGTTTCTCCACTCGCATTTTTCAATAATAGAGAAATTTCTGAGATGAAAAAATCATGTGTTGGACATGCACCCATCACTATATAGGGCAATAAATTAACTGCCCCACTGGACATCGGCAGTCTGTCCCCTGACGGGTCAATCACCACTGAGATGATAACTGGATCTATGGGGACAGCTGTCAGTGTCTTGACACCGTTTATGTTTGGTCAGATTTCCCAGCCCTAAGTGAACCAAGTTGGCCGTAAGATTAGCTAGTTTTAATGTCCGAGGGTTGAGTTTTGAGTAAACTTCGAGTTGTACGCGATCTTCAACGCCTTCTATTCGGGAAACTCACTTTATTCCAAGTGATTATCAGGGTGTTCTTCTTAGAGGCTTTCAGCTCTACTCAGCACATTATGATACCCACGAAAGGGGGTCACTTAGCTAGTCGTGATGCGTCGTTTGACTCTGTATATGCAGATCCGGAAGGAAGATTGCATGTACTGGATGTTACCATAAAGGATGTGGCATTTCGTTTTATTGGTGTTTATGCGCCCAATAACCGTACTGAGCTTGTTTCCTTTTTTCCGGCGAATTGAGCCCTTCATGAATTCGTCTCGTCGGTTAGTTTTAGCAGGAGACGGGAACGCGGTTCCTGGATCCCAATTTATATTGCGAACCGGAATGCTAAGTCGTTTCGAGACTTTATCGACAAGTTTGATCTTGTCGATAAATTTGGAAACGAAAAGTCCGGGGATTTCGTATGGATTTGGACAGGTAGACATCGCTCCGATTCGGTGCAACTTTCGAGTTGCATCGATCGATTCTTAGTTAGGAGAGTCGACGTAGGGCTTTTAGACTTTCCAAGTTTTCATAATATAGTTTATTCAGACCATAGGCTTGTCCGAGTTCGAGTAAACTTTGATAGTCTTGAGCCTAGGATGGCTAGTTACTGGAAGTTCAACAAGTCGTTGTTCGACGTGAAGGACTTCCGGGAACAGCTTCTACTAACCATACAGAGGGAATTGACGGGGGCTATTATCGGGAATAAGTGGTGATATAATCTAAAAAAGTTATTAGGCCCTTCGCTGCATATTATAGTGGGTGGCTCAACCTTAGTTCTAGAGCAACGAAAGCGACATTAGAAGATAGAAAGGGAGATGAAGGAGGGGGTAGTGCTAGTTATACTATAGTTACGATTGAACTGGACTCCTTGGATAACAGGGAGGACCAGGGATTACTAGTTGGGGCTAGATTAAAAAGAACGCCGAACGAGGCAACAAACTTGAAACAGGTCGGGCTAGACAGGACACCTGGGATTGATGGTCTGTCGCCCATTTTTATCCCTTTGCTGACCGTACTTTTCAACTCCTGGTTTAGGAACGGGTGCATACCTCAGTATTTTTCCAGAGGGATCATTAAATTGCTGCGCAAACATAAGAATGGAGAGGATGGGATAGGTTGTTTCCGACCCTTAACGATGTTTAACACAGAGTTAAAGATTTTGGCCAATATCTTAGCAAATCGCCTGCAAATTGTCTTACACTGTCTAATAAGTCCAAAACAGACTTGTTCTGTTAAGGGTCGCATGATTCCAGATAATTTGCAAACGATACGCTTAATCGTAGAAAAGTCGACATAGAAGCCGCGGTGATCAATTTAGAACAGTTCAAAGCATTCAACAAGTAGACCATCGATACCTAGAGGCTGTTCTTCGCTCGGCTGGGTTTGGTCACCAGTTTCGCTCTTGGATTCGCCTCTTGTATGCTAATCCCGGTGCTATGGTGGAAGTGAATAGAGTGAGGTCGAAACCCTTCATGCTTTCCAGATCCATCAGTCAAGGTTGTGCGTCATCGCCAATGTTATATGTGCTGGCGCTTGAGACATATTTGCGCTAGCTTCGGGTGAATCCGGCCCTTCGCGGGATTACTTTCCCAGGTAGCTTTACCCCGGTAAAGTATACCGCCTATGCCGACGACGTGACCGTGCTTGTAACGAGCAGTACCGAGATTAAAGTCGTCGACATAGAAACAAGTCGGTATGCAAAGGTCACAGAGGCCATAATCAACTACGTTAAGTCTAAGTAAGATGGCTTACGTATTGGTGCCTGGAGGGGTATGCCCTTTCAGGGACCCTTTGGCTGGACTGATGGGCCCTGCAAGCTACTCGCCGTCTGGTTTGGCCCGACCTCCAGCAGGAGAAAAATTGGTCGGAAGTATTGGAAGCGGTCAAGGTCACATCTCATTTGTGGGCCTTGAGAAAACTGTCATTGAAGGGTCGGGCGGAGGTATGCAATGCTCATATCTACCCTCTAATCTTATACCGTCTATCAGTACTCCCACTCCCGGAGGCCTCATTAGTTTATCTGTCGTGTGCTCTTCTCGCGTTCTTATGGCGCGGAAAGCAAGCCATGGTTAGCCGGGAGGTCTGTTACCTTCATCCGTCTGAAGGCTGTCTGGGTATGCCTAGTGTTGAAATCCGTAGACACACTCTTAGGCTGATATACCTGGACCTAATGTGTACACCTAGTAAGGGAACCGGTGTCTACTGGATAAAAGACAGAAAGAAAGCCTTTCAGGCTTTGGAGAGTGTGCATTCGGCTGAGGGGGAGGCACACAAGTTGCCCGGAAACGAGTGCCCTTTCGATCGCGAGTGTCGTCAGGCCTTAAGATTCCTGCTACGAGTGAAATAATGCGTCTCTGACACTCAGCTGTTGTCTTGCAAAGCACTATATCAGGCTTTAGTGAGGGGATCCGTTCGAGACGAAAAGATTGAGGAGTTCGGTTTTACGAAGGAGTAGCGTCGCTTAGTATGGCCTTGAGAGTCTGGATTGAGCTGCTTCGATAATTACGAGGCATCACTCATCTGGCTAGTAATTCGGAATGCCCTCTGGGTCGGCAAAAGGCTCTACGCAGCGGGTTTTACTGAGACACCTAATTGTTTCCGATGCGGAGATTGGGAGGAAGACCTTGATCATGCTTTCTTCCACTGCGCTATCGTTCCACCATTGTGTAAGTTAGTTGAAGGCTTCACGGTTCGCATGGTGAACGGGCAGTTTTTTGTACTGGATTCGGTTTCCCCGTGCTGAAACTGGGCACTGAATATGAAGAAATAAGAACGCTACGTTTTTCTGTGTTTTCTAGCAGTTATGACAGGTGTGATTTCGACGACGGGACAGAATGAGGTTTACGGAAATGAGACCTTCACTGCTCCCCAGCTTGTTCTCATTTTCAAATATCGACTAAAAATGCGAATTAGGCTGGAGAAGGTTAAACTCACTCCGGCAAATTTCAACGACAGTGAAAGTTTCGCGACTGTGTGGAGTGAATAGAGCTGATCTTGAATTCTTTTTTTGAATTTTCTTAGATTTCAAGACCACCTCGACTAGACTAGTTAGGCATTTTTTTTTTCTATTTTTAATTTAGCTAGAGTATTATGTTGTCATCGTCCCAATCCCTTTTTAGTTTGTCCCTGTCCCATCGCCCCGTTTTTCTCGCCCCTCTTTATGTTCGATAATCCCCACTCCCCAATAGGTGACGGATAAGCTGGGTTTTTGTCAGTGATGTAGGCCCCTTTTGAAGTGTTTATTTAATGGAGTCAGTTTTCGGAGGACCTACATCTTTTCAACTGACAAATCTTTCTACCTGAAACACTTATTAGTAGGGAAATTCTTTTACTAACCAACTTTTGTCATTGTAAAATTTTCATTCATCTATGTAAATAAGATTTTTATCCCCCACATCATGTATATAATTGTATTTTCGGGTTTTAATTAGGACGTCCAGAGTGATTCTGGTATTTTGGTGAAAGAGTCTAGTAAAGTAAACGTTATGTTAGTTAGGTCAACATTAACAACCACACCTTTTTTTTTGGCCTCGTGTCACATTATTTTTGTCAATTTTTATTTCAATAAAATTAATATTTACCCCATTATAAGACATATTGTAACATCCTCCCTATTTTTTATAATAGGGAATTTCCTTTATGTTTATTCTGCTTAAAAATAAATATTTTATATTCAATTATACATAAGAAAATTAGAAATGATTTGGATCTTAAAATTTTAGCATGTAAAAAGAAGCCATCTTTAACTGTGTTCAAATGTCAAACAGATATATATATATATGTGTTTACAGAGAAAAGAAAAAAAAGAAAAATGGAACGTATTTTTACCTTAAAAGGGGATGGGTTTTTGAAAAAGAAGCCATTTCTTAAATTTGATTATGCAGTTTTGTAAAAAAGAAAGAAAAAAAACAGAAAACGCATACGTATATACATATAAATAAATATATATAAAAATAAACATGCATGCAATATGTACCCGTTTAAAGAGAGTTTTTTTTTTGTTTTTTGTTAATTTAAACAATGCAAAAAATAGGACATTTTTGAAAAAAAAAGAAAGAAAACTAATGTCCACACAAAAATAAAAGTCAATTGTAATTTATGCGCGCCTTACAGTAGACATTCAAAAAGTATTTGTCGAAAAGAATAATCGCACAGAAAATGTTTGTAAACAAAAAAAGATAATCTTTTGCTCCGTGGATTCCAACTCGAAAACTGTCTACTGCATACCAGTCACCTCTCAGGACTTGTGTAGAACAACGAACCATCGGAAACTGTTCTGAAACTAAACATGGCTTACGTGTATGGACCCGACGTGCGTCTTTATTTCCATGGATCAGAATCAAAATTCGAATTGTGGCAAGTAAAATTTCTCGGATATCTACGAATTCAAAAACTATACAAAGTACTTCAAACACAACCTAAAAACAGAAACGACCCCGACTTCATTGAAAAGAACGCAACTGTTTTTGCCGAATTAATACAGTGTTTAGATGGCCGAAGTCTATCACTGGTAATGAGAGAAGCCCTGAACGATTGCTGCAAAGCATTGAACATATTGAGAGAGCACTATTTATTGAAAGGAAAACCCAAAATTATTTCTTTATATACTTAACTGACCTCTCTAAAACCAATGGAAGCCGAAACCAGTACTGATTATATTATAAGAGTTGAAACGACTGACAATTCTTTTAAAATGTCTGGTGAAGATATAAGCGACAGTCTGTTAATTTCCATGGTCATCAAGCGATGACCGAGTAATTTCAAGCCATTTTCTACCGTGATAACCCAGAAAGAAAACCCCATTACTTTTAGCCAATTCAAGGTAGCACTCAGAAGTTACGAAGAAACTGAAAAAAAATGATCAGAAAAAAAAACGAGTCTACCAATATCATGAAATGTAAATATGCACACATAAAAACATCAACATTAAATTATACCCATGCCGGAAATAAAAATCGCAACTTTGCCAAAAACAATTTTTCTCGCTAGGATAGTGCAAAAATTATTTTCTATAATTGTGGACGACCTAATCATAACAATTTCCAATGTAGATACAGGACGCAAAATGGCGACTCCATTAAAAATGTGGAGAGTTTCGTTAGCGAACATACATTCTTATTTGCATGTAAGTTTAAGGCTTTAACAAACAATAATAATTTTCTTGTGGATTGTTGTGCCACGGCACATATGATTACAAAGGAATCTGATTTTATCAATTTGGTCCCAACGTTACGCCACAAAATCATTTTGTAGAACTAGCTGACGGGAGTCGAGTAAATGATATCGTTTTGAATAGAGGCTATGCTAAAATCTCGCTAAGAACAATAAAAGGTGAAAACAAATATTGTAGCAACTTATTACGCTAGTCACTCGTTGGAATACTTCGGCAAACTTTTGTAGTGTTTGGTTTTGTTCTCTTTCTAATATACTTAAAACTTTGAAATGACTTTTAGAATTTTTGCCGAATACAATTTTTGTTAAACATAAGGTACTTGACATCATTATCACTCAGTTCAGCGAGATTAAAATCGTCGAAATGTTTGTTGACTATTGATGCAAATGTTAAATGATCCTTATCTTATTCATTTGTAAAATGCAGGCAACTTTTACATTTTATGAAATAACGACGTTTTTGGACGAAACAGTTATATAAAAATAAATTATGATTTCAGAAATAATTACGTCACATGTTCTGGACGCTAAAATGTAACCCAATAAATAGTTGTGCTGTGTAGCAATAAATGAAACTTTTCAAGGTTTGTCCACTCGACACAATCAATGTTATACAAGAGTTGTATTCCCTTGGAGATTTATCTATTTTGTGCATGTATACATATATATATATATATATATATATATATATATATATATATATATATAACGACTGACTCATTTAATGTACGTCTGTTCTTCATGCATGTATTCACTTGTGTCGCCTCGTTTTCAAAATATTACAAAACAACATATCTGGTATATGCCCACATATATAGAATAAATAAGGGACGGAATAAACGTCTTTGTTTCTTGCCAGAAAAAGTAAGACATCACTTACACAAAAAGGACAAATACCATTTTATGTGGTTACAGCATTTCGCCAATTAGAGAACACACTCGACCCATCTTTCATCTTGTTGCACAAAAAGCTTCAACGAGGATTCAACTAGGAACAAAATATTTCAGTTTTTTATTGGCAACATTTATTCCAGGAGGTTCTTCCTATTATGGAAAGTTTAAACGCTGATACAGTCTTGCCTACATCTTAATTATCGATGTTGTCCTTGATGGGTGGCTACTCGCTTGTCGACCGTCTATCTTATCCGTTAAACTGCTTACTAACTAATTCTCTAAGGTGTCTCTATCTAAAACAGATCCTTGCCTAGTCTTTTGTCACGCATATTTGTTAATTAAAACTAAACATTTCAACCTGGTGTTATTACACATCTTTCTAAGCAGATTTATTGTTTTACTTTATGCTGGCTTAATGATTTCGACATTAAAATCCAGTCTTATTTCCAAACATAACCCTGTTATCAAAACGCTTTGATATTTTCAAAAAATTATAGCCATTTCAAATGCCCGTCACTCCCCTCTCTACGCGGATCTTCTGACGCTGCCCAAACAATAATATAATGCAAGTTTTCATATCGTCTAGAGTACGAGGCAACCGTTTTATCTCCTTTTTAGACATAAAAGAAAATTGTCTATATTTTATCAGACTACATTTTGTAAGAACGCTATTTTACTTTTCGTACGTTTTTGTTAGAATTTATGGCAATAAGTCTGTTTAATGTTTTCCAAGTCGCATTTATTTTTGTTGGTGTAAAACAACTAGTTTTTTTTTTAATATTTTGTCAAACTTCTAATGCTGGTCAGCCAATATTCTTCTGGTATAATCTATTTGATTTATGCACAATTGTGCCAAAATTTCAATCTTCTATTGCATAGTACTTATCTCTTTTAGATAATGAGAAGACAAAACTGAATATAGCTTCAACGTGTAAAATATATTTTAAAATAAATTATATAAGATTAATTGTAATTTTCAATGAATGTGATATTCCGTTATACTTTCAGAGTCAGCGTTTATTTAGCAGACTTTTACCTATATACGCGAACTATCCGCTTAGTCACTTTTATGAATTAAAATATTTTCTATTTGGTTATCTAAAAATTATTGCGGATTTAAAAATGTTGATTTCAAATTAGTTTCTCTTAGAAAATATTTATTTTATACACCATTTTAAAGAGCGTTTGTCGGACTATCTAATCATTAAAATTGCAGCTGTTTAAAAACAAGTATATGTAATTTTCAGTATGATTAATACAAGATCGAAAAAATCAAAATCGCACAATTCTCTTACTTACATTCAAGCTAGGCCGAAAAGCTGCTGAGACAGCCCGCGATATAAACAAAGCGTTTGGTCAGGAACCACTACTGAAGGCATAGCAAAATAGTGGTTTAAAAAGTTTCATGGATGTGACGAAGGGCCTCAAGATGATAAGAATAGTGGTCGGATATCGGATACTGACAACAATGTTAGGAGCTAATCCACGCACAATTGTTCAGGAACTTGCTTCTGAATTAAACATAACGTACAAGACGACTCTCAACAACTTGAGAGAGACTGGAAAGACAAGAACAAACTTGATAAAAAGGTGCCTCAGGAATTGTTCGACAATCAAAATGAACGCAGTTATGAAGTGTCATTTTCCTTTCTTTTTTTTTCCTCGACCGGACTGTAACTTATGATGTAAAGTGGTTTCTTACGACAACCAGGACGCTGCACAACACTTGGAGAAGCCAGATGTTCACATAAAAAATGTAATGCTGACTGCTTGATAGCCTACAATCGGTCACATCACTTACAGTTTGTTTTTTTTTTATGCAGACGAAACTATTACGGCGGAAAATTATTCTAAGCAAATAGATGAAATGCTCCAAAAAACTTCGACAACCCCCTGCATTAGTCAACTGAAAAGGCCCATCTATTACGGTTTTTTGAATGCAGGGGAAACTATTACGGCTGAGAAGTAGTCAACAAATGGATGAAATACATCAGAAACTTCCACAATAATACCCAGCTTCAGTCAACAGAAATCGTCCAGTAATTGTCTGTATTTTTGAGATGAGGTGTTTTCATTGATTGAGATTGTCGGACTGACTTCCTCATCTTGGTTGCTTTTGTCACAACGTTTCGGCCGTTTTGCCCTCCGGCCTTCGTCAGGTGTTTTGTAACGAAATGGGGAACCGTTTGTTAGGAGTATCGAACCCAACCCTTTATTATTATTACGGGGGTACCATGTTCGGACTCCAGCTAGGCTTTGCAGAAGTTGAACGAATTTGTCTACGCAATTGTGCCTCATCCGCTCTACCTTCCAGACCTCTCACTTTCCGATTACCAATTTTTCAAGCATTTCGACAACTCTCTGCGTGAAAAATATTTCAAAAACCTTAGCAATAAAAAAACGACATCGGCGATTTCATCGCGTGGAAACACGTTTACGTTATTGGCATTAATACACTTGTCTTCTGTTGGCAAATTGTTTGATTCTGATGGTGCTTATTTCAATCAATAGATTGTTGTTTGAGCCGAGATATGTACATCTGGATTAAAAAGTTTAAAACCGCAAGAACTTTCTGATAAAATTAATACCTGCACATAAGTAAAACCATTTCTTAATTTAAGAATATATTTACTACTTAAAGATGTTAAATCACATTTTGTCTAATGAGACGTTATTCTTTGAAGCAGCCGCACGTGTTTAGGCTTGCAATTTTATTGAATGACTAATATTTGCTCAGACGTCTCTATTTTAATCTTGAGTCACGGACAAGCGAACTGTTGTAATTTGAAAGACGAATTAACGGTTGGCTATTTATTTCGGTTGATCTTACCACGAATCGAATAATCTCCAACAAACGTCAGCTTGTTATTATCCGAAAATCCAAAAGGGAAAATATAATCTCATTGGAAGTAACATATAATCTTGGACTGGATTACGTGGGCAGATTTACATGCTATTGTCTGAAAGATAGCAAGGACGGTACCTCAGGAAGAGACAGTAGAATATACGACAAGGAAGAAATCGTTGCCAAACAAAAGCAGGAATATTAACAGAGACGCTGATGATTCTGAATGATTATACACAACTTTACAAAATGATTATACACAATTTTACCAAACTTTACGAAGAACTGTGATATAGTACTTGTCTAGGAGTGATTCTTTGAGGAATAATGATGAAAACAAGTATATGGAAATATATTGGCTTAACTCAGTCAAAATATATTTAAATTCTTTCACAAATATTCTTCTAAGCCTTAGGAGTCTAAGTTGAAGTTAATTCACGCACAACTGTTCGAGCATTTGCTTCTAAGTAAAAAGGTAACGTACAGGACGATTTTCAATCGGGGGTCAGATAAAAGTTGTGCTCATATACACATTCACCCATATAATAGAACAATTTCAAATAAGAAAACTAGCCGACTGATGCATATAAAAATCACACGTCGTTTTGCATTTACTAAGAATTAAGAAGAAAAGAAAGAAATTCAAAAATCAACAGGTGGAAGAACAAAATCATTACATTGCGGTCGCTAGGGAAAACATTAGCCTGTAAATATGTAATACGACATAAATGTATAAAGCGATTAATAAGCCCGTAATTCAAGACAGGAAGCCTTAGATTTACATTTGGAGCACCCGAATACAGAATATTTGTTTGTGGGTCCAATATCTTCATCTAGTTCGTTTGCTGGCCAAACGTTGTACTGCGAAACATTTGTCTTGGTATAGCTATTTCACACTGAGCATAATGTTTCGATTGAAATTTAACCATGAAATTCCCCCTTGGACCAAATTACAGTAGGTTTGCAATAACAGATGACCCGTACAAATTTATTATGTCTACACTATTAGCCGCCCGCTTATGCAACTTTTAAACGCTGTTTACATACACAATTAGTCGTGATATTAAAATACTATATTCCAGCCGTGGATAACCACCACCACAATTGTAACTTTATAGGAGGAAGGGGTACACGTTTCTTTATTTATATTCAGTTCTACCTCAGCTAACATTGATCACCGGGTAGAAATCTGCATTTTTCTACTACAGTTAGATTACACCTTTCGTAACTGGATGATTACAAACATAGACATTGCATATTCCTTCCGATTTCTGAATCAAAATTAATTACTTTTCCCCGGTAGTGTACCGGTGTTTACGATTGGTTGAAACTGGACATTCTCATACTCTGGAATGACACGGATTCCTACATAAACGAACACTTCTAAAAGTTGAAAGTTGCTAAACATGGTGTCTCCCTCCACAAGAGTCACTTACGCTGAAAGATCAACATTTAAAGAATATTAACCACTCAGAAACATGCATTTACATATTGCTAAACTCATATAACGCAACGATCAATAACAGGTAAAAACGTGCATAACTACGGTCGGATTCTCCTATATCGATTAACCACGTTTCTGTCACTATCCACAGAACACACTGGCGAGCGCTAAAAATAAAATAAAACTATTAATCCCTTATAAACGTACAGTTAACTGATATCTTTCATGGAGCTAACGTGCCCAATTAAAAATATATATACACTCACAATCTTTCCGTCTTGCACGTCAAGAAATCTAAAAAAAATTAAACCTATACATTGTTAACAAATGTGAACATGTTCGGATGAGTATCGATATTGGATTACCCTGGTCAAATCAACGATAAAAAAAAAACATCTGCGTCCATCAAACTTAAACATACGATCGGAAACTAGAAAAGAAGAATGAAACAAAATTTAGTTGTATTATGAAAATTTTCTAAGAAGTTTAAATCCATGACTTTTTATCCGACAGTTTAAAGGCTTTTGAGGAGTCAGGAAGTAACTACAACAAAATAAACAAAATAGGTAAAGCCTTTAATCTGTCGAATAAAACTTGTGGTTTTAAAATTCTTAGCAAATTATCATTTAGTTAAAACATTTGTAGTTTTGGGAGACTTTCATTCCTTGGCCTTCGAACCAAGATCACATAATTCTTGTTTATTACTTATTTGTCGTGTTATTTGACCAATAATGTCATGTTATGTATTTATTTACTGTTCAGTGAATTTATTTCAAGTACGCATGGAAAATTAAAGGAAGTAATTCTTTTACGATAACGAATTAGTAATTGGTTGTTACTTAAGATAATAACATGGAAATGCATCCTTTTCTGGTAATAATAGAAATAATGTTCGGTCAATTTTGTTTTTGATTTTCCAATTCGATGTTTCAGTTTGATGGACGCGGACGAATTTTCGGCGGCAATTTGGCCAAGGTATTCCGATATCGACATTTACCAATGTTTGACTTACCGACATGGCAGTATCGCCCCCACCCCTCAAATAAAAGTCTGCCATGAAGAAAAACATGGGGGCCTGTGTTCTTTTGCCGCCGTGCTGGAATGATAAAACTATTATTTTAAAAGCCGTTCTTAACATGGGGAGGAAAGAGTGTTTGGCAATTATTCTGTGCTTTCATCTTACAAGTTAATATTAAAAAGATATCGTGAAGCTTGCATTTAACCTGCATCAGATATTGAATAACAGCGACGTGACGAAAGTGCACAAACAGCATGACTTAGAAATGTAAACATGTTCGAATTACCGACACAGCAGTATCGACCCCACCTCCTCACATAAAAACCTGCAATGTGCTCTTTTTACACCGCGATGAAATAACGTTATTATTTTTACAGACATATGTTACACATGCATCACCACGTATAAAGGCCAAGAGGTTACTCGAGGATAAGGCTTAAGGTGGTTGCTAGCAGTTCTGAAAGCGGTATTAGTCTCCATACATCTATTACGTTGGAAGCAATGGAAAAGGTGATTTCTGTGCGCAATGGCAGCAGCACATTCTGAGAGAACCACGCCTGGCTAATAGGTTTTTGTTGAAATTTGTTCGAGGGTATGACACGGTCTATACCTACAATAAACAATTCCGTCATGTATGATACTATAGAAGACAAATCCTTTTGAAACATGGAATGCAGAAGTAGATCTGATATATGAGGGGCGTGCAATAAGTAATGCCCCTGACAAACTTTCCATGGAAGTAGAGCAACGAAACTTGGTATAGTTATTAGTCTTTCTCTGCATAGGAACCACCCAGAGTTATGCATTTTTCCCATAGTTTGATGCAGCTCTGCAGACGGTTTTTGTAGAACGCCTCAGGTTGGTCCTCCAACTACGACGTGACTTCAGATATCCAGGCTGCATTCTCTGGGAAATGCTTTCCTTTCAAAAACAACTTCATGGCTAGGAAGAGGTGAAAGTCAGAGGGTTCAAGGTCGGGAGACTAGGGAGGATGGGGAAGATTTCATAACAACACGCCCGTGCTTCTGATCTGGTGGCATGCAAGTTGTGACCGGAGCGTTGTCCTGCAGGAGGAGGGTACCTTTGCTGATCTTGCCCCGCCTCTTGATTTTGATAGCTTCCCTTAATTTCCTCAAAAGAGAAACATAATTGGCTCCTGTAATTGTGGTACCCTTTGCCAGGAAATTTCTCATCACTACTCCGTCCTGGTCCCAGAAAACTGTGAGCATGACCTTGCCAGCGGAGGGCTGCACACTTGCTTTCTCTGGAGGTGGTGAGTCCAAGTGCTTCAACTGCATTGATTGGGCTTTGGTCTCTTGATCATAGTGATGGACCCAGATTTCATCCTATGGAATCAGTCTTTTGAACAACTTTCTCATCTTCTTGGCACATATCCAAATTCATCCTGGAGCCTTCGATCGTTCTTGCTTCTGGAATGGAATGAGCAATCTGGGAATCCATCTGGCAGACACCTTATGCATATGCAAATAGTCATGAATGATAGTTTCCACAGACCCTGTACTAATCTTGACATCTTGGGCTATTTGGCGAATAGTAATGCGCCGATCTTCCAAAATGGCAGCTTCAACTTGACAAAAAGATGCCTCATCAATGGCAAAAGGGGGGCGACCAGGTCTGCGAGCTGTTTCCACAGACTTCCGGTCATGATTGAATTCACGATGCCAGCGTTTTACAAGGTCATATGATTGGGCATTATCACCATGTTTCTTTCATTTCATCAAAGTCACCGTGTGCGTCCTTTTAAATACAAAAACCTGATCATTTCTCGACATTCAACAGGCTCCATTTCACACCTGACTCAAAAACATAAACCACAATTACTTCAGAGCTAAATTTGTCACATAATCCTTAAAGATAAAAATCATTACACATGCAAATTTTCAGCTAGATCAGACAACTGGAAGTGGGTCAGGGGCATCACTTATTGCACGCTCCTCGTAAATGTACGGAAGCTTTCCCAATCAGCCATAGAGTATCGATATCCTGTACGATGGAGAGGTACATCTGAGGACTTATTACATTTCATTTTTATCTTAACTGATACAACAGAGTGGTCGGATATCCAAGTGGAGACAGAACGGAAGCTGAACACAGTTCGGTGCAAGTTGCGAGAAAAAGGTCTAGGAGACTTGCATACAGGCCATTAGTATCGGGCACACGGGTGGGTTCGTGAACAATCTGAGTAAGGTCATAAACCAGTGAGAAATCATGACAGAACCTCCCCTCATCATCGGTCTTTTTTGAGTTGGTTAGCCGTCCCACATTGTGAACATTAAAGTCTACACATACATGAATATGAGCTGAGGGATGTGCAGATAACATTTTTAGCATGGGGAGAGGAGGGTGTTTGGTAACTATTCTTTGCTTCCACATAACAATTTAATAAATTAATAGATCGTTATCTTTGAATTTAATCTGATTAACCTATTTAAAAATAGCGAGGTGGCAAGGGTTCATACTTATATCTTCTTTTATTTTTTTATTTTTTGTCTTTGCTATTTACTAGTAAGATTGACGGCTACATTTCATTAGACGTCCACACAATAACATTTTTTTGTGGGAATCAATTTTACGTTACAATTATTTCACATATTTTGTTAAAATTACCACTTATATAATTTTTCGTATATTCTGATTACGAAAATCTCTTTTAGATTTCGCGCAGAGAACTACTTCCCGAGACATAAAAACATGTATTCTGTACTGTAATTCAATGTCTGCCAGATTTGTAATCGTGCGCGATACAACAATCTACTTCTCTCTCATCGACACTGTCACCAACCATATCATTTGCGGGTGGGTATGCTGTCTACTATTTTCACGGGTAACTTTGGGAGATTTATTTATCTAGCACATCCAACAAAAATGAAGGGGTGTTATGTTCTAATATACGTACTTTACATGGGGATGTTGGGGGTGTCTATTCCAAGGGAATGTTGGTGGTGTCTATTCCGAAAGCGTTCTTATAATAGGGATTTTATATGAATCTAAACAGTTCATATACAGTAAGAATCCCTAAATTCTAAAAAAAATCCGTTTCACTTTCTATTGCTATTCTAATGGACCATTTTTCTTAATTTTTTTAAATGTATTTGGGCATTCCCTTATTTGCTTTATTCAGATTCAAACAGTACCTGCAGGTTATCAACAACCGCGGTTTATTTTGTACGAGGTAGGGAATATGCTTCCACCGGGCAACGCCGTTTATCGGATCCTGCTAGTATTTAAAAAATTAATACACAAAAGCAACACTTTTACCTTATTATCTATTAAACAACGTACACACACACGCGCGCACACACACACACGCACATACGCACACACACAAACATATATATATATATATATTTATATATAACAGAATACGAAAAATATAACAGTTTATAACTGTTCTTTATTTGCTTTATTGGCGACGTGCAGGAATACTATATATATATATATATATATATATATATATATATATATATATATATATATATATATATATATATATATATATATTTCATCGACTGCAACATGGTTGTTTTTTTTAAATTTACACAATCTTAACTCATTAAATTAATATTTATTACATATCACTGAAGACTAATTGAATGAACACTCAGCAGAAACTCAAACACAAACAGCAGAAAGGATAATACAATCTATCATATTTAATAATCAAATGTATGTATAAAATAAACAGGCATTAAAATTAAACGCAGATAAACTAACTTCCAATACATTAAATAAAATCCGTAATGAAATACAAATAAGTTAATAAATTATGGTCACGGTGATCATGTGCCAGTGATAGGATAACAGACACATACATAAACACATACATATATATATATATATATATATATATATATATATAAAAGTCATTTACTTTGGTCTTGGCAAATACATTAGAACTTTTCAAAGGCAAAAGTCTCCCAAAATTCAATATATGGCGTGAAAGTTTAGCGCATATAACCAGTAGCTTTCATTCGTTACCAGAAATTATTTTAGTTATTCCTAAGATAGTCACAATGTAAAATAAATCATTTTACGACTTTTTAAAATAATTATGAACTCTCTCCCATTCCTCGTGCATAAACACTAACTCTTCAAGACGTCTACCCTTTTTAACACTAGCGCCGTCCGTATTTAACTTTTTAACTCCGATACATTTCACATTTACAGGGTGACCCCTCAAAAAACAAAAAAAGTTGAGACTCTTCACTGGGGAGGTTGACCTAATTTAATGGCTGGAAAAAAAAGATGGTGGCAAAGTTGCAAAAAATGGAAGACGTCGTCACCCTGCTGCTGCTCTATTTGGAAGGGGAAGCCCTCACTATTTGCAAGCAGATACGTGATGAAAATAAGGGAGACCTTGCCCCAGTGGAGCAAAGACTGACGAGTCTGTTGACGTCTTTGCAGCAGAGATCAGGAGACTGGCATGATTGGTTGTTTACGTGGGGAGAAGCCTGGAGATGGCGGTAAAGCTATACCTAGTGAACGGCTTCCCAGAAAGAATTTCAGCGAATATGCAGATAATCACTGAGATCAATACGATGGAAGCTGTCAATCTCTTGGCCCACGCCAGAATCCTAGTACAGAATGTCAAGAGACAAATCGTGGCTGCAGCTGTGAGTGGAATTAAGTGCACGGGGCCCCACTTGAATGACGAGAGACAGGTAGCGAGGCGACAGGAGGGGAGACCTGCCATCAAGAGCTTCCGGTGCCAGGGTTCCCACCTGCTCAAGGACTGCACAGAGTCGAGCCCGGGTGTCACCTGCTACCGATGTGGAGCACATTGCTGTTATTGCGCTCTTTCACGGGACCAGGGACACGAGTGAAGGGGGGCCATTTCGCCAGTGGTTCTCCCTTCTATGTGGAAATGGCGAACAACGAAACGTTGTCTCAGTTACCGGTAGTAGTCAATGGGAAGACAGTCATGGCCCTTGTTGACACAGGCTGCACCACGACGTTGGTAGCGAAGAATGTCGCTAGATCATGGAGTGGAGACAGGAGTATTAAGACTGTGGATGACAGGGAGGTGAAATGCCTAGGAGAGACCCCAGCGGAAGTACTGGTGCAAGGTGTACCTATTGGACTACGAGCCCAGGTGTTGGATCGTCTGGTTGATGTTGATGTGGTTTTAGGTGTAAGTGCGATCAACCAACTGGGAGACGCTACGTCGAGAGGGGGCCAAGTAACATTTGGACAACTCGGTGCGGTAGAAATGGCAGGAGTAGAAGGTGGTAGAAACATCAGAACGCAAAAACCGGAGGCTTGCTGCATCGAGGACGAGGATTTCCTGGCGAGGTTCGATGGTGAGAGGTTGACGGTGAAATGGAAAGTAATCTCCGCGCCCCCGGAACTACGAAACAACGTAAGCTGCTTCGAGAAAACTGCGAGGAGAAATAAAAAAAAGGATTCGAGGAAGAAGTGGAGAGGTGGAATGAGGAGGGAATTCTGAAACCGTGGGCAGGGGAAGAAAAAGGAGTTCTACTATTACTGACGGTTTTCAACCCACAAAGAAGATAGTTAGACCGGTACTGGATTTCAGAGAATTAAACAGATACGTAGCCTGCCTCACTGGAAAGGTGATTGATGTGTGCGAAGAGGTGATGAGGAAGTGGAGGAGGATGGAGAAGGCCACTAAGATTGTCGAGCTGAAGTCTGCTTATCTCCAGATCCATGTAGATGAAAAACATTGCCAACATCAATTGGTCCGGTACAAGGGGAAGATGTATTACCTGACGAGGTTAGGCTTTGGGCTGAGTTCAGCCCCTAAAATTACGACTGCCGTGCTGAAGACGGTGCTGAGTAAAGACTGTACAGTGAACAAGGCCACTAGTTCGTACATTGACGACATTCTCGTGGAGGAAGCAGTGGTGACAGCGGAGAAAGTGAGAGGCGATGTCGCGAGATATCGGTTGACTGCAAAACCGGCAGAGTCCCTGGATGGAGGAGCGACGTTGGGGTTGAAACTATGCCGAGATGGCAAGGGAAGCCTTGTCTTTAGACTAGGGAATTCAATACCCGAAATCGGAACCGACCTGACAAAACGAGAACTCTTCTCGGTCTGCGGGAGAAAGGTGAGACACTATCCAATCGCCGGCTGGCTCAGGATAGCGTGCAGCTTTATTAAACAACAAACGAGCACTGATGGCTGGGAGGGCCGTGTGACGAAGGAGGTCATGAACATGCTACAAAAAAGTATCGCGAGAGTGACGAAGGAAGACCCAGTAAAGGGGAAATCGTACGTTAGCGGCGGAGACGCGGGGGTCATTTAGTGCGATGCCAGCAGCCTTGCATTGGGCGTTGTATTAGAGATGGGAGGTGTAACTGTGGAAGATGCGGTGTGGCTAAGAAAGAAAAACGACTATTCTCATAACAACGTAGGCGAACTGAAAGCCGCTATGAAAGGGATCAATCTGGCCTTGAAGTGGGAATTGAAAACAATTGAAATCAAATCCGGTTCCGCAACGGTAGTTTCATGGATCAGGTCGGCAGTGACTGGTGATAAGAGAGTTAGAACCAGAGGTGCTGCAGAAATGCTGATCAAGCGCAGGCTCGGAGCACTCGCAGATTTGATAGCGGAATTCTAGTTGAGGGTATCTGTCGTGTTGATCCCATCAGAAAAGAACAAGGCGGATTCGATGACACGGGTAAAGAAGGCATAGCTGCAAAAGGGAACAGAGGTTTCCTCGGTATGCTGTGCAGGGAAGGAAGTTAAAAAGTTACATGAAATGCACCACTTTGGTCGAGAACGGACGTTATTCCTGGCAAGAGAGGTTTACCCGGAAACCACCGAGAAGGAGGTCAGGGAGGTTTTGGAGCACTGTCAGGTGTGCCAATCGATAGAACCCAGACTGTCCAGACACGCAGCAGGAGAGTTACACACTGCGGAAGGCTGGAAGCGATTGGCCATTGACGTGACCCATTATCGCCATAAGCTGTATCTGTCTATGGTCGACTGTGGACCGGGGAAGTTTGCCATATGCAGAGAGATAAGTGCAGAAGCTGCATGGGCGATCGGAGGGATCATTGAAGAAATATTTTTGGAGAGATTGCCGGTTGAGAAACTCTTAATGGACCATGACAATGGTCCCGCTTTCCGATCATAAGCTTTAAAAGGGATGTGTGATAAGTGGGAAGTAAGGCATTTTTTAGGGAAGCGTATCGCTCGAGTGGCAATGAGATAGTGGAGAGGAATCATTGCACCATCAAAGTTGGTGCGAAAAAAGCAACATTTCACCCATGGAGGCGGTGTTTTGGTACAACATCTCACCAAACACCAGACAAAATGAGACAACTGTACCTCATAAAGCCATCTTCGCATATAAGTGGCGGCATCCGTGCAACAAAACGATAGAAATTGAGGGTGAAGAAGCTACCATTAAAGTGTGTGAGGAAGAAGCTACCATTAAAGTGGGTGGGGGGTCGTAACGGGAACGCAGTCGAAGAAAAACCTGATGGTGAATGGTGTTCTCCGGAATATCCTAGGCCTGCGTCGTGTAACCCTGCCGGTGTGAAGTGATGGCAATGAAGAGGAGGAAGGCGAGATCCATCAAGAAGCTAACGATGCACCCCAATTCGACTTAGCACCACATTGTGGTTTTTATAACTGGACGAGAATGTGTGTTGTGAACCTGAAACTCCCAAGAAGTTGTACCTCAGAAACCTCAACGTGAGAGTTAGAGGTCTGCTTGGATGAAGGTTTTATTTGTATTTTTTACACGGTGGTCACCACATATCAAGGCCCGGAAGCCACTCAGGGATAAGGGTTATGAAGTGTGTTATTGGTCTCGAAGATCAGGAGGGCTTGTGGGGTATATGGTTAGAAAAAAATAACGTACCGAGCGTATCAGCATCGCTCTTTGGGAAAGAAGAAGGAAAATATGGCTAGCTCATTTATATGCACGAAGGGCATCTTGGAAATGGAGGGCATGATGAGAGAAGCTATTTTTTCCTGTTTCTTCCTTTTTTTTTCTTGATAGAAGGATATAAAAGCTGGGAAAAATTCCCTGGACGGGGTATAAAGAAAAGAGCCGTAAACATCTCTTGAAAAGTGTTTCGTGTTGCTGACGTTCAGATTGTTCAGTGTGGCATTGGTGGCGGGAGGCCAGGTGTGGTCGATTGGAAAAGAAGATGGCAGAAACGTGCTGTTGTCAAGACTCACTCCTTCACGAACCCAAGAACCGAATCCTTATTGTAACCTTAGAGCAATAACATACATAACAATAGAGTAATGCGAATAACAGCCAAAATATATCATTGACTGCCACTGGCATCCAGTGACAGTCGGTCGATGTTAGTGCCTTACAATATCCGATCATTAAAAACATATAAGTTCAGTTCAATATAGTCGATTAGGGCTGAGACTGATCATGATCGCCAGTGACTTTTAGCTGCAATGACAGCCAGTCCACACCACTGCCCACCGGTATCCGGAAATAATCGCCCAAAACTAATATTAATCGGCAGTAACCACAGTGCGGGTAATGACACTAGTGGCTTCGGCTCAAGTAATTTTTTCTTGGCCACGATCGCAGCATTTAACCGTAATTTGATTTATTTTCACAAGAGAGGCGAGTATTACTAGTTAAGTGGTTTTGTGCCATATTTACATCAGGTCACGCTGGTGCATGACTCATGCTAGTATATATATATATATATATATATATATATATATATATATATATATATATATATATATATATTAAAGCGAATAGTTAATAAGACATGTTAAAACACTTTCAAAAAGAGTTAAAAACATATTTAATCAGAAAAGGGAACACATAATAAGTGGATAGTCCTTAATCCGCGGAGTTTCGAAGAAATACTTTGCTTCTCATCAGAGGGTAGGAATTAGCAAAATGGGGGATCGGATTTTGCATACAAAAGTATTTGATGAAACTGCAAGTAATTCAAAGATCTTACTTGATAACAAACAGTGAAGCAGAGAGAATATGGTGAAGAAAAAGGTGATTTCACGTGAATGGATAGTCTGGTGAAAGGTAAAGTATCCAATAGCGGTAAAATCCAAAAATGTAAATCCAAGAAAGTTAATTAAATTTCCGTTCGACAAATAAAATCCAAGAAAATCGTGTAATTGGAAGATGGTCTAAAATAATCAAAGAGGCCGAAATCTGTGGAATCATTCACAACTATGTACAAGGAAAAGGGAAAAAAAACAATAATATTCATAAAAGAAAAATAAGATATGTTTTTAACACGGCTGCAGAGAACAAGGTGTAATTAAAAATCAGTGGAGAAGAAGAGAAAAAGAAAAAGGATTAAATGGACATAGAATAAATTAGAAAATAGAAAAGCAAACCTCAAAATAACCCAGACAAAATTACGTTAAAAGTCGCGAAAGATATAGGTAAAAAAGAGGTCAACTGAATTGTACGGATGATTACTTAACAATATGTCAGCAAGACTGATTAAAAGACACTAAATGGAATAAATAAATAAAGTAATAAATAAATAAAAAATAAAAAAATAAAAAATAAAGTATGAAAAAAAAATTTGCGGGAAGAGGATGGACGGTATCTTCAAGTTCCGGATAAAGCAAGTAAGTATGTAAGTAAATGCATATAGTAAAATATAAGTAAATATGCATACCAGATAGGAAGGTGTGGGTAGATTTATATATTAGATAGATAGGAATATTTAAGGACTAAAACAGAAATTGCAGATAAAAAACCGGTCAAGCAAAGAAGAAATAAAGAATTAAAATAAAGGATTAATAAGTTATAAAGTAATAAGAAATTATGTAGAAAAAACGATAATGTTAAAGAAAAAGTATATATATATATATATATATATATATAAATATATATATATATATATATATATATATATATAGCGTAAAGGTTAAAGTAATAACTATGTAATTTCAAAATCACCATAATTAATTTTGGACTTATGTTTACAGAAAGAGATCAATTCGGTTTTAAAATTTATTATATTGCTACTTTGAGGGGAAGTAATTATAGTTATAGCTTCGGTTGTGCAGAGGCGACATGTATTAGAGCATGGAGTATAAGACTAAACTTTTTTTTATGATAGTCCATTTGCTTGAAAATGGGGTATTATTAGAGTTAAGTTTTTTAATTAAAGTTGTTAGAGAAGTTCCTTGGTTATTATCAGAATTATGGTTGTTAAAAGAATAAACGTAGTGTGATATTCTTTTCTTAATTAATGGTGAAGTAGCGCCGATATATGTATGTACTTTATTAAAACCCGAGGTCTGATATTAATATTAATTGGCTGATTTGTATTGGTTTACTAGTTTGAATTTTGTTCATTGTGTTCAACAAAGGGTTGGCCAATGATTGTACGAGGACTATTTTCGATGACCGTTAGGAGAAATATAATAATAATAATAATAATAATAATAATAATTATTATTATTATTATTATTATTATTATTATTATTATTATTATTATTATTATTATTATTGCTAGTTGTATGATTGTAGATGGAGGGGCTGCTCGAGTGGTATATTGGATTAGCAACTATATGAGATGGAGGATAGGAAAAAGGATAAATTGCAGACGAAATAGTACTGTCTGTTATGGGGAATTGCGTGGGAGATCTCTAATTGTGCATGAATATATGACATCTTTATGGATGCAATCATTATTGAGGGGCAGGGAAGATTGTTATTACAATTACAGTTAGTTTTGGGTTTAATTTATTTTATATATATATATGTATTTATATATATATATATATATATATATATATATTTACACCGTGGTCACCATTTATCAAGGCCCGGAAGCCACTCAAGGATAAGGGTCATTTCAATAACCCGTTGGGTCAGTATGTTATATTAGCTATTGAATTCATGTATGAGCGTGACACTTGTAACGTAATGAAAATAGTTCTTTTTGAACATAACAGAAATATTTCTATGAAAGCATATTAAAATGAAAAATCACGGACGCATCACTCAAACATGAAAAAAGTCCTCCCTATTCGTGTAAAGTTAGGTATTTTCCGAATAATCGTTCCAAAATCGAAAATTAAACATCATTTTCCTACAAATCGAACGCCAACGAATGTAATTTAGCAGAAAAACGCACATGAAACTACCGATGAGAAATATAAGAATGAAAAACCCATATTTGACTCCTTCAACAAACTTATAGAAACTTAAAATCAAAAAAAAAATAATTAATTAAACCTGAAGCAAAAAAATAATGGCTAAATAAATAAAATAAAATAAAAAAATATTGATACAGATTAGTAAATGCGTCACCAAACTCACTGCTGTCACACAACTATTTTGTATCTAGAAATGTAAACAAAAAAAAGGAAGGAAGGAAAAGGGACATACAGAGACAACTAGTAGTAGTAGTCTTGGCTTTACTACAATTGTTCTCATGTCAGCGGGTTAAAGTTGTTTAGTTGTAATAAAATAGCGACAGTATAGTTGTAATAAAGAATAGTTGCATAACACCTCCACTCCATCCATGCTAAATAATAATTTCGAAATAATAATGTTAATATTTCAGTGCGCAGGTACATATCTGCAAAAGAAACGACTTGTGTGTGTGTTTTTTGTTGTTAACGTTGTTATGGGTTAATGTTTATGCGCGCATGTATAACCGGATGTCTTAAACCGGAAAGTGGGTTACATTACTCTTTACAAGGTGTTTTGAGTTTTTATATATATATATATATATATATATATATATATATATATATATATATATATCGGAACAGTAAGACCATTTGATCATCTATATAATGGATGGATCGCGCTAAGTTTTTGTTTAAAGTGAAGTTAGTTTGCGCAGTACTAGCTCAACTCTCTTTTCCCAACCAGCCTGATCAAGCGGCATGGAAGAATCGACGCACCCGGTATAATCACCCACAACTCCCCGGTTTTTTGTTGGGTCACCAAAATTAAGCAACCACCTGCCCCGTATCAGATGAAATGCCAGGCGCTTTATGTAGGAATTCGTCGACAGCTTCTGTAGCTCATACGACGTGTTTTTTACAGCGCCATAACACACACACACATACACACACATATATATATACGCACGCGGGCGTGTGTGTGTGTGCGCATTGTAAAATTGTTATATTGCTGTATTGTGTTATAAATGATTCAGCTGAAGCTTTAGTTTTAAAGTTTTTTGTCGTGTATTCTTACTTGCAGAACATGTAAATCTGTTTGACAACGATTAAATATAAAGGCTGATGGTGCAGTAAAACATAGAAATTAAATAAGCCATCAAGACTATTTATTTTTATTTCCGACTGAGCAAAAAAGAAAGAAAACGTTACTTGTAAGTTTTGTTTTGTTTTATTTTTTTTTGTTTTAAATTAAATTTAATAACCAAATTCTGCAATATAAAAAACAAGAATTCCACTAATGCCGCAAACCGAGAAACATTCTTATGTTTTGTTTTTGTTTTTAATTAAATTTTAAAACAAAAGTCTGCAGTATATGGGGGAAAAAAGCATCGGTGCTGCAAGCCAAGCGACATTTTGATTTTATTAACTCACGTCAGCAGTATTGGAAGTTTAACATGTTTTATTATGTTGCAAATGGCAAGATGGAGAGCAACGTTTATGTTACTAGAAATAGAAACTAACGGTTCCAATATTGGTAAGTTTATGATAATTGTAGGAAGATTATCATCGATATCAGATGACATATGTAATCGTGGTCTTTCGTCCTTATCTGGACTCATTGTCTTTAAAAATGTGACACCCGAATATATTAAATGAACGTAGTTTAAACCAAAAGTCCATGACTGAATTGAATAAGAACTTTACATGCTATTGCGTTTTATGCTAAAACAAGGTTCATCAATTTTAAGTCCTGTAATTTTTTTTCATAAATATTTTAATCAACCATTTGTTACGTGGTAACTGTTAGCTAGACCCGAGGGCCATTCGAGCGTAATTGCTAATGAATGTCCGGTGGCGCGTGATACAACATTATGTGTATTGTCAATGGTAACATTTGCTAGTGTTTGTTTATTTCAGAGGATTTTTCAATAGTTGTTTTATTAGACTTGAAAATGGCGGGTAGATTATAGAAACATACTTTTCTCAATGAATCCACCTTCAATTACAAAGGGCGGATAGTTAAAAGGGAAGTTATTGGCAGTTGTTCTTGCTAGATATATGTCTGCTGCGAATGCCTTAAAGTCGTGGACAGACCGTAGATAGGAGTTCAGTTGAGCAATTGCCATGAAAATGCAACTATGAAAAAGAGGAAGGAGGACATTAAGAATATGGACGTTTTTTACTTGTTTTATTTATTAATAACAATTATCATATCATGAATTTTAAAAATATCTAAGTAATCATATTCTAGAAAGATGAAACGCAAATAATAAGTCGCTCGGTATGAAATCAAGTATTGCAAATGTTCTTACTATTTGAAATCATCATTGCAATACACTGCAAATGATTAAATCAAAGTTAACGTGGTTACCAAATTAATTCTTCACAGAACGTGTACATATAAATATCTTAAAAACTCGCATATTACAACTCTGAATGACAACTATAAACATGTAACATACCCGCTCTCTCTTTCCCTCATATATTTACATACACGTGTATATGTATGAATATATATATGTGTGTATTCATACACACACATATATATATATATATATATATATATATATATGTGTGTGTGTATGTGAACGTGTCTGTGTGTCTGTGTACATTTTTCTTCGCAATAACTTTGTCAATTTTCAGTCTAAAGACTCGAAATTTAATATACAGGGTACTGAGATTCGGGAAAACTTAAGCAACATTAAACTATGATTGTTTAATTTTGCGCATATGCAAAACTAACACCAAGAGTAAGGTCTTATTCGACTTACCTTGTAAAGGTCAACAATTTTATTTTCAATTTGGACCCATTATCAGCTCAATTTTTTGTATTAAAAAAAATATCGAAAGTTTGCTAGAGGCCTACGTGTCCTATATTTAACTTATTTATCAAAGTATAACTCTGTAGACCAAATATTCAAAGAGGAGATTCGTAGAGATCTTTCGCACACGCAGACAGGGTTATATATATATATATATATATATATATATATATATATATATATATATCCGTTTGCGTTATAGTTTTTATTATAAATTCTACGCAATTATGCAGATTGTAGACACTATGCATAAATAAAATTCAGCGTAATCGTGGAATGAAATACATGATTGAATAAAAAAAGAAAAAAATAATAATTAATTCATATGTATTGTTCAAAGTAATATAACAAATTATTAAACTTTCATGTAGTCGCTCGCGTATCTATGACTAACTATATTAAGAAGTTAATTTTTAATAATTTTAAATAGAAAAATGTTGATATGGTCTTCGGGCCTAGATTGCAGTGCAGTATCTGTTCTTATGATATACATAAGTTAATTTGTCATTTGTAAATATAGGGGAAACCCTTCTACACTACGACAATTCTTCTTACTCTCGATACAGAAAAAAGTCGATACCAACAGGAGCACATAAAATATAATATTTGCAGAGATTAGCCGTTTTACATTTTTAGTCTCATCTGCATAAAATCTACTTCTCTCCCACTGCGAATTCTTAGACACAAGGGTCAGAAAGTCAGCACCTCAAAGTGGGGGAACTCTGAACTACATACTGTACCCGGGAAGTCATGTCGGCATTTCTCCTTTAAGGATGCCTCAAACGATTAGCAATAAACTAACCCCTTCTCAAGAGAGAAGGAAAAGCTTGGGAGTTTGGACCACCTGGAACTGCACAGAACTAAATTCTCATCGCAAAATCAATAGGGATCGGATCACTACAGGAATGGTCTGATCTCTGTTTTTCTTTGGGGGCCAAAGGTAAAAAAAAATATGCTATGTCTACAGTGTAGCTTGTTATTATTACATTTGGTTTCGATTTACGAGTCTTATAGTTGAAAGCAATTAGTTGACATCGCCCGTCGGGGATTCTAATCATGTTTTATGCGGATAATAACAAAGGAACCGTTCTTGCTTTCATTCAAAGAAATGTGTTGTTTTACCAATGAGGCAGAGAAGAAAATACAAAATAGAAAGAAGCGAAAGATGAATCAATGCGAAACGAAAACACGTCCCATTGCGGAAACTGTAGGATGCAATTATTCATCTCATGAGTTTGCATTTACTCTGTCTATTCGCTTCAGCGATATTTGCTTATCTAGAGATCGTTATATGCTCTGTCATCAACGAAGGGAAAATATCGACGCCATTCATATACATATCATCAAACAATAGTAACACATTATATCAACAGAATAAAATCGCATATATAAAATACAATAGAAAAACATGACCTACCGAATTCGGATCAGATTATTCGTATCAGAAAAATAACTGACGATGTTCGTTCTTAAAGTAAAGGTTTGAACTCAAAACCTAAAACGTTCAAAGCTACGCAGAGCGAAATACTACCATAAAAATGGAGAACCTATGGTGGCTGATAATTTGTTTTTTTCTGCAAAGACTTTCAAATTCCTAATACATCTCGTTTTGTCACTGATATCTCTTTCCACATGCTAAAACCGACGAACCTATTCCTTGGCGGTGCCGACATCAACTGCATGTTTTTTTAAACGTTATATATTCGTCGGTCAATGTTAATTAATACATATTTATTTTTGGTTGCATGGAGTAATTATTACTTCCTTGCACCTTTATACTGTTAATGTCTACGAAAGAGAGAGGTTTCAATCATGAATTCGTAAATTCACTTATATTGACATGATAATGCAATTTGAAATTCACCTTGATCTATAGGGGCAGAATAAAAATAGGAGGAATCCTTTTGAAAGGTACCTTATATATATATATATATATATATATATATATATATATATGGGAAAGGTAGTTTGGGCGAAGCATTGCTGGTAAATAAAATATAAGTGTATTAGAAGGCTAGAGCAATGTGGGTAGTCTTCTAATACACTTATATTTTTTTAAAAATATGAATATATATATATATGTGTAACACTAAAAAGACGCCACATCAGACCTATAGGGTTGATGTGACGTTTCTTTTGGTTAAAAGTAATTTTTTGTTCCCGGACGATGACCGGGTTGAAGGAATAAAAATTATTATTAATTTTTATTTGTGAATAAATTCTGAGCTAAGTCTGTTGTTGAAATGGCGGCGGCAAGAGTGCCTTTGTAGCGAGAGGATAAATCACATTCTAGACTTCACAAGCGAAAAAGAATGCATAAAATATTTTTGATCTACGATGGCCGAAATCACGAAATCATAGTGGTACAGTAGCCGGAGGGGTGGGAATTTCACACCCGCAATTGGCAAAACTATGAGCCAAAGTTGACCTGTGAATTTCACAAGTTGAAAAGTCGGGTTGTTTTTGATCTAAGAGAAACACACGCAGTGACTCGGCATTATGTTTAGAACAAAGAAGAGGAAAAAATGAATTGTCCGAAATTTCAAAACAATAAGATAACGTATCGAGAATTGTCAGTTATGAAATATTTTTGCTCGGATTGGAAAATGTGTTGTCCGATAGGTTCAAAGCGACAAATGCATTCTTGGTCTTTTGACGTAAACAAAATGTCTGATATAATAAAATGGCCGACAACCAGAACTTAATTCAAAGATAAACTAAAATCCCTTTGAATTATCAAAGCGAAAAGTGAGATCAATAGATAATTTTAAAACAAATAAAATCGCGGGATTTGCTTTAAGTCAAAGGAAAAATAATTTTCCTGGATAGGGGGAAATTCCATTAGTAAGCCAGGGAGGAGTTAATTAATTCAACGTGTAAGTTGGGCGTTAATTAAGGGAGGAGTCAATCCAATTTTGGAAATGGACCAATCAAAAAGGGCCCTGTCGAAGTATAATCAACCAATGAGAAAAGGCCCCGTCGAATTATAATCAAGCAATTAGATTGGTCGATGACGAACATGGGTGTCGTCATCATTCCATAATTGTATTATAAAAGGAATGAAAAATCAAAGATTAAGTAGTAAGAAGAAAAGAACAGAAGAAGAGAGAGTCCGGAATCAGAGTCTCGGCAGAATCACCTCTCCTCTCTCTCTCTCCCCCTCGCTTGTTGCCTGATAACTCAACGCTTATAACGTGTAGATCACTTAACGAGAATTACGCAAAGTCCGCGAATACCGACCAGGTATTTCAACAACAGAAGCTCAGTTGTAGAACTAACTGCTTGCTTGAATTAATTGTCAATAATATGTATATGCTGTAAATACTTCTTTTATGAATTTCCGAAATATATATTATATTAACCAACCTCCGGAGTTTTGTTGCTGATGTGCGTTGATCCCTATATTTGTAAATTTCTTATTTTGCCATTTGTGACACCGTATCCGTCAACGAACACCCAGGATAACTAGACGATCCACGGAGAACAGGCCTTGAGGACCGAGCATCCGAGAAGAATCCCCAACGCCTTAACGAAGAACTCACTGGGTGACGCGACGTACTAACGGTTGGCAGACCTGGTTGCCCATTCGACATATCATAACTGCACTGACCAGGGTGCAGATCATAGCTGGGCCGCGATCAGAGGGTCAAGGGCGTGTGAGTACCACATCCAAAGGTCATATATATATATATATATATATATATATATATATATATATATATATATATATATATACATATATATATATATATATATATATATATATATATATATATATATATATATATATATACAGTACGTGTGCATTAAAAAAGTGTGTGCGCATTAAAAAGATTGATAACCTGATTTTTCTTTGCGATAAATATCAATTGTGAAAAATAATTTTTTAGAGTAAATCTATACTTTTAAGCCTTTTTTAAGATTTTATTTAAGTTTCCACGTATCCTTTATCATTAACAATAAAAAAGGGCAATACAATTTTGCACTTCGCAGAAAAAATTGCCAACTAATTTACAGCAATACCTGAAACAACATTAGTTATTTGAGCCTTCAAATCCTTTTATTATCTAGATTCAGTGTCACATCCAATTGTAATCCCCGAAAAAACCTTTAATGCAGAAAAATCTGGCGGACGTGGAAGCCAATAAATGGCCCATCTTTTCCGATCCATCTATTAAAAGAAATCGCACTGAATAATTATTCAATAACTATAATAAAAACAATAATTATTCAACAACTATAATAAAAACAATAATTATTCAACAACTATAATAAAAACTAGGTACATGAGACATAACATTGTTGCAGACTATGCCCATCGCTAATGCGAATGAAGTTATATTTTTAATGGCGTAATGCAAAATTCAAACAACCTTTATTCCTGAAAAATAATGTCTTTTAAACGTTGCCTATTTTCAGCTTCGCATATTTGTGTTCTTTTGATTATTTATAGTTTTTAATGGATCATGTATACATTACAATACTATTTACTATGTTACTGGATATTTTCTCAGCGTTTCAAATAGGCAAATTATCAAATTTAACGTTCATTGCATCGTAAAACATTAAAAACATAATTACGAACTATCAGGACACGTAGAATTCTACTGAATGAGGTACAAATTCGATCAACAAATATGTTTGATAAAGATGTTTTTTCATGATAGCGCTTAAAATAATTTTTGGAACAGAAACACGCAGCGAATATATGTTTATTAACATTTCTATGAAAACAGTATCCATTATGTTTTAAATATATGCATAAATATGATGAAAGAAATTAATAAGCCGTAATAGAAATACTAAGAACATAATATTGTGCTATATAGTCTCATGCAAATAATAAAATTACATATTAAGAGATAGAAGCGCTTGGCAAAGAATATTCATGTTTTTCTCTTTTGTTTGTTATACTTCAACTTTCACTGACTTCTCTCGCCGGCGAAGAATCGTTGCACGTCGAAATTATTAGGTGTTGGCCTTTCTAAACAATTACAGCAATTATCATCTTTGTCTATAATGGTATTCGAAAATGATCCTACTTTATAGCGAAATCACTTATATTCTTGCCCAGAATTGGCTAATTGATCTTTGTAAAGCCAAATGTCACGAATTAGTACATTTTATGAAATTGAATCTCGTATATTTCAAATTGTAATGTATAAAGTACCTAGTCAAAGAAAAAACTGAATATTATATATGGTGATAATACATTTGCCTTGCGGCACAAATCTTTCGTCTATCATCCAAAGCTAATTCTTTAGTTTCAACTCAATAAATCTCACACCGAAAACTGATTCTTCTAAACCAGATACATAGATAAAAGCGATGCCAACTAAAGTAAATGAAGCGGAATAATTCTAAGGAGCTCACGCTTCATATCTTTGGCTTTATCTATATATGTTTGTTTTTTCTAGCTTAGAGTCTTATAGCTTCAAAACAATTGGCTGACATCGCCTATCGGAAATTCTAATTGTCTTTTTTTATCTGGATAATAACAAAGAAATCATTCTGGCTTTCGCTCTATAGATGAGTTGTTTTAGCAAATAGGAAGAAAAGATGAAAGGAAATAAAAACAAGAGAAAGATAAACGAATATAAATGCGGCATAAGCACAGTTCCATTGAGGAATCTGCTGGGTGCATTGATTTATCATTGCCGTATCCATGCGCCTGAGCGATGTTTGATTCTGCAGTGATCATTACAGAATTTAGCATCAAATAAAGGCAAATACTTGCGCCATCTCTTTCTTCTTTTTCTCTCTTCACACACACACACACACACACACGCGCGCGTATATATATATATATATATATATATATATATATATATATATATATACTATATAAAATGTGTTAGTACGCAGGTTCGAACCGTGACGCGAAGGCGGACAAGAAAGTGAAAGAAAATGTGAAAATTACCGTTACTCCATGACACGACCGGAAGTTTGAAACGTTAAAATTATGCAAAGTCAATCCAACCGATACGATGACTTGCAAAGATGACTCGCAAACAGTCGACCCCTCGTTGTAGAAAACTGTTCAGTTGAGGGTGAAGGAATCAATTTTTTTAACAAAGTTTTCGATATTTGTCGTCGAGCTTCAAAATGATACCGATATCTTGAAAATGCTACGCGTCAGTCAAATGTTTTAGGCAGACATACATACATACATACATTTAAAACACAGGAGGGATCTATATACATACACACACAAACGCACGCACACACACACATATATATATATATATATATATATATATATATATATATAGATAGATAGATAGATAGATAGATAGATGTTTTATTTGTTTTTGTAAGCGATACTCTTTGAACAAATTCAATTATTTATACGAAAGTGCATTTTTAACTAAATGCGAGTTGGGAATAATTTTCTCTTTGATCAATTTGGTACCCCCTAAATGGGGAGAGGCATATATATATATATATATATATATATATATATATATATATATATATATATATATATATATATATATATATTATTTTTCAAATATAATTATCCACTGACACGTGTTTCGTCGTCTACGACTCATCAGAATTGCTGAATCTAGCGAGATTCGAAATGAGGACCCCATGATAAGAAGCCTAAACCTCTACCACGGGACCACATTGATTGACTACTGAATGTTTCGCGTTTTTTATGTAGATGTTTAGGTAAAAATCCACTTTCGTATAAATAATTGAATTCGTTCAAAAGCATCGCTAACAAAAACAAATAAAAACATCTGCATAACACGCGATATATTCAGTAGTCTAGCCAGGTGGTCCCGTGGTAGAGGTTAAGGCTTCTTATCATGGGGTCTTTATTTCGAATCTCGCTAGATTCAGCCACTCTGATGAGTCGTAGACGACGAAATGCGTCTCAGTGGATAATTATATATTTAAAAATTATATATATATATATATATATATATATAATCGTACTAACGCATTATATCAACAAAATATTTCATTTTTTTCCATCATATATTTTCTTTTGGCAATGGTTTCAGTCATTTGTTTGATTAAAAATTCGATAATATGCGTAAACGCTTACTTTCTAAAGTGGTCTTATGATTTTGACCAGGATTGTATGCAATATATATATATATATATATATATATATATATATATATATATATATATATATATATATATACACTGACACACAAACGTTTATATATATATATATACTTTTTATATAGGAATATTTAATATACACTATATATTCAATAAAAAGTAAAATGTAATTTTACCGTGAATGTTGCCATCACTAAATTATCATACATTTATATGGTGTTTGTTAGTAATACACAAATATAAATATCTAAATATTAATTTACTTGTCCGACGTCCGCTGTCACAAAAACACTCAGCATTGCAAACATTAATTAATGTGAAACGATATACCCGCTTTATATTCGCTAATTAGTTGTTACAAATCACAAGAAACATTTCCTCTCCAAACATTATAAAAACAGAAAACATGGCTGTCTGTTTATGGTTTCAAGTTGGTTATTTTTTTTTACAATTTGAAATGTGTATATATATATATGTTCATATGCGACTGTTATTTTTTTTATTATTATTATAGATTATTTTTAAAATTAAAAGAATGTTAAAATGAATTGTTATTTTATAATTTATACTAAAATCTATTCAGAAAACAGTAACAAAACAGTTTGTTCCGTGTGAATTTTCATAGAAAATGAAAGTAAATTTTTAAAATTAATTTTCCTATCTTTAAAATGTTAAAAAAATTTTTTCGAAAACTTATATTAAATTCGTCGTTATTTCTTTTATTATTTACTCATTGATTTTATATATAATTTGTCTAAAAATGTAAACTATCGTACAATATTCTGTGTGTTCTTTTAGTACTTTCTTAATATTTGTAGGATAACAAATACCAGTTATTTATATAGTTGTTGTAAGTTGTTTGTAATGTTTTAGTAACTTTTAGTTAGTATTGATATCGTTCACTAAAATTCTGATCCAATAAAAATATTTTTCATTATTTATATTGTACAGCTAATATTAATTAATATTTATTTGAGTTAATTATCGTTTTTTATAAACATAAATACAAAAAATGTCCCATCCAATAAAAATATTTTCATAATAAATATTTTACAACAAATATTAATTAATTTGTATTAGAGTAAATTATTTGTTTCTTTTAAAACTTAAATAATAAAAAGTGTAATCCAATTAAAATATTTTTCATTATTAATATTTTTAAAAAATGATAATACATTTTTATTCAAGTGAATTACAGGTTTCATTTTAACATGAATACAAAAATTCTAATCCAATAAAAATATATTTCATTATTAATTCTTTAAAAAATATCAATTAATTTTTATTCGAGTGAATTATTATTTTCTTTTCAAGCATAAATAAAAAAGTTCAATCCAATAAAAATGTGTTTCATTATTGATATTTTACAACAAATAATAATTAATTTTTATTCAAGTAAGATATTTATTTTCTTTTTAAATATAAATACGAAGAAAGTCCAATCCAATAAAGATATTGTTCATTAATCATATTGTACAAGAAATTATAATTAATTTTTATTTGGGTAAATTATTGTTTCCTTTTCAAACATACATACAAAACAACGCCAATTATATTAAAATATATTTCATTAATATTATTGCCCGACAAATAATAATTAATATGTATCCGAGTAAATTATTGGTGTCTTTTCTAATATAAGTAAAAAAATCCAATTCAATTAAAATATATTTCATTATAAATATTGGACAGCAAATAATAATTATTTTTTATTTTAGTATATTATTGTTCTTTTTCAAACATAAATACAAAACAACGCTAATTATATTAAAATATTTTTCATTAATATTATTGACCGACAAATAAGGGTTAATATTTATTTGAGTAAATTATTGGTTTCCATTCTAACATAAATTTAAAAAAATCCAATTCAATTAAAATATTTTTAATTATTAACATTGGACGACAAATAATAATTAATTTTTATTTGAGTAAATTATTTGTTCCTTTCCAAACATAAATGCTAAACAACGCCAATTATATTAAAATATTTTTCGTTGGTATTATTGACCGACAAATAATAATTAATTTTTATTCTAATAAATTATTGGTTTCTTTTCTTACATAAATAAAAGAAAATCCAATTCAATTAAAGTATTTTTCATTATTATTTTGGACGAAACATAATAATTAATTTTTATTTTAGTAAATTATTGGTTCATTTTCAAACATAAATACAAAACAGCACCAATTATATTAATATATTTTTCATTAATATTATTGCCCGACAAATGATAATTAATTTTTATTCGAGTAAATTATTGGTTTCTTTTCTAACATAAATTTAAAAATCTAATTCAATTAAAATATTTTTCATTATTAATATTGGACGACAAATAATAATTAATTTTGATTGGAGTAAATTATTGAGATTCTGTCCGAATATAAAAACAAAAATGTCTAATCCAATTTAAATATTTTTGACTATTAATATTTTAAACAAATATTGATTAATTTTATTTGAGTGAATTTTTGGTTTATTTTCAAACATAAATACAAAAATTAGTCCACTCTAATAAAACAATTTTACAATATTAATATTGGACGACAAAGAATTTTTATTGGAGTAAATGATTTAGTTTATTCTCAAACATAAATACGAAAAAACGTTCAATCGAATTAAAATATTGGACGACTAATAATAATAATCAATTTTTGTTCGAGGAAATATGTTGTTTCTTTCCAACATAAATACAAAAAACTTTAATCCAATGAAAATAGTTATCATTATTAAGATTGGACGACAAATTAGAATGATATTTTCGGGTGAATTAGTAGTTTCTTTTCAAACATAAATACGAAAAATCTTCAATTCAATTTAAATATTTTCATTATAAATATTGGACCGCAAATAATAATTAATTTTGATTCGAATAAATTATTTAGTTTCTTTCCAAACATAAATACGAAATAAATCCAAGGAAAATATCTTTCATAATAAATATGGAACGACAAATAATAATTAATTTGTTTTTTTCCAACATAAATACAAAACAGTCTTATCCAATAAAATATATTTAATTATTTATATTTTACAATATAACTTAATTTTTATTCGATTAAATTATTGACTTATTTTCAAGCATAAATACCCAAAAAGTCCAGTCTAATGATAATATATATATATATTTTTTACACAGTGATCACCAATTATCAAGGCCCGGAAGCCACTCAGGGATAAGGGTTAGTACATTACGTTAGTGTGGAGATTTGCTGAAATGTTTAATTAAGGGGGCGGTTCATTAGGAATTTGTTAACGTTGGACTTGAAGACATCCAAGTTGTAGTCCGGTGGGAAGCAGGCAGACGGAACAGAGTTCCACAGGCGTGCAGTTCGAAGAAAGAAGCTTTGTTCATGGAATCCGCGTTTTGATTTAGGCACATATATACAGTGGGGGAAACTTTTCACAGTGGATTCAGCTAGACGGCTGTTTTTCGTGAAAGATTGGCGAGGGGGGGCCAGAGATTGGAGTTCAGACGAGCACCTACAATGGAAATAACGATAAAACAAGGATAGGTTCGCAACGTCTCTTCTGTGGGAAAGAGGTTGCAGGGTAGAGAAAAGGGCATCCCCCACTTAGCCACGAAGTCTATTTTGTACTCTGTCAAGGCAGGATATGCTGATTTTAGCAGCTCCTGCCCAGATATGGCAACAGTATTCCATCCTTGGGCGTACTTGGCTTTTATATAGATGGAGAATTGCATCAGTAGTGAGATATCTTCTGGAGCGGTAGAAGGATCCCACCATCTTTCCAGCGACCTTGGCAACAGACTTGATGTACGTGTTCCATTTCAGATCAGGAGTAAAGGTCAAACCCAGAAGCTTGTCAAAACACGGGGCCTCACCCAGACGAGAGCCATCCATCACAATTGATGCCAGATGGGGATCAGAGCGTTGATGATGTAAGGATAGGAGTCTGGTTTTGGATGCATTAAAGGTAACCAGCCACATCTTCCCCTACTGAACCACGCGCTCGAGATCAGAGGAGAGAGAATCAGAGAGAATTTTGTCATTTACAGCCTTTGATGTGTTGCCGTAGATGGTCGTGTCATCAGCATAGATGTCAACGAATGATTTAAGTATGTGTTTAGGGAGGTCATTGATGTAGATCAGGAAGAGAGTTGGGCCCAGGATTGACCTCTGAGGGAATACAGCATTTATATTGCAGGCCTCCGATTTTTTCATTATTTATATTTTACAACGAATAATAATTAATTTTTATTCCAATATATTATTTATTATCTTTTTAAACATAAATACAAAAAAAGTCCTATCAAATAAAAATATTTTTTCATAATTTATATGGGACGACGAATATTTAATTTTTCTTTGCGAAAATTATTGGTTTCTGTTCCAACACAAATACAAAATCTCCAATTCAATTACAATATTTTTCTATTGTAGTACAAGTAATAATTAATTTTTATTTGAGTAAATTATTGGTTTCTTTTCAAACATAAATACAAAAAAGGTCGAATCCCATAAAAATATGTGCCATTATTTGTATTGTACAACAAATAATTAATTTTTCTTCGAATAAATTATTGGTGTATTTTCAAACATAAATCCGAAATCCAACCACATTAAATTATTTTTCATTATTAATATTCTACAACAAATAACAATTACTTTTTATTGGAGTAAATTATATAATTACTTTTTAAACATACATATAAAAAAACTCCAATTCAATTAAAATATTTTCATTATAAATATAATAATTAATTTTTATTCGAGTAAATTATAATTTTTTCTTCAGAAATACATAAAAGAAAACACCAACTACATTAAAAATATTTTTATTGTTAATATTGGGCGATAAATAATAATTAATTTTTATTCGAGTAAATTATTAGTTTCTTTTCAAAGATAAAAAAACTCTACTTCAATTAAAATATTTTTCATTATTAACATTGACCAACAAATAATAATTAATTTTAATTCGCGAAAATTGTTGGTTTCTTTTCAAAAAGAAAAAAGAAAAAACTCAAATTCAAGTAAAATATTTTTTCATTATAAATATTGGACGACTAATAATAATTAATATCTATTCGAGTAAATTATTAGTCTTTCTTCAAACCTAAATGCAAAAAACCTTCGAATATTTTAATTATTAATATTGGACGAAAAACTATGATTATTTTTTAATCCAGTAAAGTATTTAGGTTTATTTCCAACATAAATACAAAAAAAACTTCAACTAAATTAAATTATTATTACTATTCATTTTGGACGACAAATAATAATTAATTATTATTCGAGTAGATTATTGATTTCTTTTTAAACATAAATAAAAAAGTCAAATCCAAGAAAAATATTTTTGTTTATTAATATTGGACGACAAATAAGAATTAATCTTTATTTGAGTAAATTAGTGGTTGTTTTTCAAACATAAATACAAAAAAGTCCAATACAATAACAAGACTTTACATTATTAATATTTTACAAAAAATAATAATTAATCTTTATCGAGTAAATTATTTAGTTTCTGTTCGAACATAAATACGAAAAAAAATCTAATTCATACAGTCTAATATATATATATATATATATATATATATATATATATAATGACAAAAACTTATTCAGTTGTAAAAATAAGCAAAACTGCCTAGTAAAAAAAAAAGATTGCATCCACATGAATGTCATAGAGTCATGAACTACAGGGTGATCCCAAAAAAACAAAAGCTCAATAGAGGCCATCTAGAACATATGCTGTAGAACAGACAAAAAAGGGCCAAAGACCCATGTGTTTTGATGTGATGTTTCGAATATATAAACTAGTTATGACCAAAGTTTCATTTCATTTGGACAAAACACTAAGAAACAGGGCCTACTTACAGGTGGGTCCCGTTTTGGGGGGCACCCTTTATTACTGAGTTACCTCCGAAAATCCCTACAATAGTTGCAAATAATCCTCCCATTATAGACATCTCCTATCCGTCTACTACTCAGAATACGACTCCAATTATTGAATTGACCGATCTACCGATTGTTTCACCCACAAATAATATCAACATTAATGACCATAATAACGATGCCAACAACAACAACAACAGCAAAAACAACAACAACACAAACAACAACAACAAAAACAACAACAAAAACAACGGCAATAATAATAATAATAATAATAATAATAATAATAATAATAATAATAATAATAATAATAATAATAAATAATGATAACTTGCCTCATTTTTCTCGGGACACGTATAATATTCAAATCTTACCGCTGCATATTAATGAAATTACCCCAAAACAAGTTGAATCATCTATTGATTATCATAACAACCATGAATAAAACGTTAATCTGCACGAACGCCAGGTAAAACTATTCTAATATTGGCTCTACTTCAACATTAATAAAGGTTAGAATATCTTACCACAATTCTTCCTTTTTTAAAGAAATCGTTGATAATCACCAGGGAACTTCCTTAACCACTTTAATTAAAAAAAAACGGAAATGTAAAAACATCCCTTTAAAGTAAGCTACTCTTAAAAATTCTAAGTGGTACACTCCAGGTTCTAAGCCTTATCACCTCTGCATGACTGAAGCTATAAGTATAATTACTTCCCCAAAATATCAACTTACTTTACTTCAAGAGCGAACTTATTTCCCAACGTAAACAGATGAATCAAATTCAAATATAACCAATTCGAATTTACTTAGATCACCTCTTAAGTCTACGGCTATAAATTCAATCAATATAAAAGGTTTATTTCATTCTTCCGCCTCTTTTTCTTCCGCATCCTTATTGCCTGTGTACTAGTTTTATCCCTTTAGTCTCCCTTTTTCCTATATTATTTCACATTATTTTCTTTTTATTTTTATTCTGTATATTTTATATATGTGTGTATATGTCTTTATATATTTCTATATGTACATGTGTATATGCAATCATTTATAATTATAATTTATAATGCTGGATTAAAATAAATAAACCTGAATTATATTTCCGACGAGGTAAAATTGACGCTGATGACCTATATTTATCTGTTCTTAAAATAGATTTAGAAAGTTTACTATCTACCTACTTCTTCCCTTCTTACTCTCTCGCCCCCTCAACTATGTCTATGTCTCTTTCCCCCTTCTCCTCGTGGTATTTATTATGCTTTCTTCCTCTGTTTTACTCTGATCTCTCTTTTTCATTTTTCTCTCTTTTCTCTCACCATCCATTTTCCTTATTTAATTTTTTTTTTTATTATGTAAACAGGCACATTGTGGATTTTGCTGTCCTGGATTTTACCATATTTTCCATTGATTTTTTATCATAAGCTTTTTCACCCTTTTTCCGTATCTTGCTTTTCTTTATCCTCTTGAATCCTTTCAAACTCTCTCAAACTGTTAAATGACCTGTTATGCAAATATGATAATCTTCATATATGTTTTCTACGATGTATTAATCTGCAAAACATTGTATATTTTTCTAACCTTTCCCTTCTGATGAGAAAATTGCAAACTTCGTCAATCCATGGAATAAGATTTTTTCTTGTTTCATTTGTATTTCGTTCGAATAATAAAAATTGTGTATACTTTTCTTTATAGGTGTATAAGTTGTTTTTTTTAATGAATTTTCAATATAAACATTTTTTATTTTAAATTACATATATATATATATATATATATATATATATCTGTGGGTGTATGTGTGTGAGTGTGTGCGTATGTGTAGTCATAAAAGAGTTTCGTTAATTAAATTCGTCTATTATATATGAGTTTAGACAATTCAATATAAATATTGTTTAAATAAAATGTTTTAAATGTAACGTTGATTTAGTAATGTATTCAACAAATAAAACGTCTACAGAGTAATATATATATATATATATATATGTATAGAGAGAGAGAAATAGAGAGAAAGAGAGAGAGTAGGTTATAAAATATATATGGCGATTAAGCTACACTGAATATTCCGCGTTTCATTCACTCTAGGACACTTCAGGCTTAGGCGCATAAGCCTGAAGAGTCCTAGAGTGGTTTAAACGCGGAATATTTAGTGTAGCTTAATCCCCATATATATGTTATAACTTACTAACTAGCTATACCTACGAGCACATTTGAATAAATATTTAAAGTTTACGCATAAATTTATACGTTCGTATATTAATTTTATGTGAGTAAATGAAGTAGTTATATATATATATATATATATATATATATATATATATATATATATACAATCGAGTAATTACAACTGTTAAGATATATCTTTGAAATATTAGTGTTCTTATTAATATAAAGGTCGTATCCACAGCGATAGAATTCGAGGTAAAACTAGACTACTACCGCAGAAGTATCTACACAGACAGCAGGTTTTCTCGCACAATTCGTCGTTACACAAGCAAACGTCGTTCCTCTCAGTTGTTTCTAACTTGATGTCTTCCTAAGTTAGATAACACTATTTGAAACGAAAGAAGTAGATTTGTACGCAGAACTGCTGTAACTAAAACAATGTTTAGTTGGCGAAAGCATAAGGGTTAATAGGTACCAGTTGGAAAGCTCTATTGTGACGGTCAAAGCAGGGACACATCTGTTCGTCTAGTCTATGGTATTCGATTAAAACAAACAAAATAAATGAGGGCTCTAAATTTTCACATATAATTCTGCGTCTGCTGAACAGAAACATTCAAGTGTTGTTTCCAGATATATAATCCACACTTCAGATGTCGGTTAAGCTAACTTCCGGCTAAACCCATACAAACTCTAATAAAAAGTATAATTATATACATCAACTGGAATACTGAAAAATACGCAAATAAAATATAATTAAATCAGAAATAAGTAATTTTAAAATTTTTTAAAGTCAATTAGAAACAATAAAAGCATATCATACTGGAAAAATAGGCTGTTCTAGTATCGATTAAGTCAATCCCTCGCGTGATATAAATTTACAGAATATACTAACAAGATTTTATATTTAACCAAGATATATATATATGTATATATATATATATATATGTCTATGTGTGTTTGTGCACATTTCCCTACACAATAACTCTGTCAATTTTCAGCCTACAGACTCGAAATTTGATATACAGGGTACTGAGATTTGGGAAAATCTTAATAATCAGTTTTCGACCAGAAGTTTGTCTGTTAAGAGATCAAAGTTCAACGATTTGACCTTTGAGAACTCTACCAAACTCCTCCGACAATTTTGGTTATACACACTTGAAATTTTAGATATAAGTTCCTTGAACATGTATCTTACTTAGTAACTTGATTTGAGCTCAAAACAATAAGTTTAAGGGGTCATAATAGGGGTGAAAATTTGAAAAAAAATTGACCTCTGCGGTCTTTACAAAGTTACACAGACAATTTCTTGTTTAAAGATTTGAAATTTTACATAGAGGTTATTCAGAGATAGGGAAAGTTTTTAATCGGTTTGGTCGAAAATTAGAGCTACCAGTATATAAATGTATGTATGCATGTTTTCAAGGCTGCCTAAAGCTGTCGACAGAGGCGACGGATTTTCACAAGGCCAGTATCGTTTTGAAGCTGCCTTCTTCAGACGACAAATACCGAAAAATTTGCTAAAAATATTAATCACTTCCCCTCAACTGGGCACTTTACTAAAGGGAGGATTCGCTTTTTTCACCGATATTTTCGAACGTCATCTCCCACCTTATCGATTGGCTAGCCTTAATTTAAATTTGCGTCACTTCCGGTTTGGCGATGGTCGTAAGAGCAAAGATGTCAGGTTTTTTCCCCGTTTTTTTCCTCCTTCGCGATAAGGGTTCGAGCCTGTCTTCCTACTACCACTTTTTTTCTCTCAACACACACCTCCAGACATCCGGGCAACGCCGGCAACCCATGCTAGTATACTAACAAGTCGACGCTAGAATTTTATATAAAGAAGAAATTATATCATGTTTCTTAGTAAGAAACGATGATCCTGGAATGACGCAGTTAACAATGGAAAGGCGTGTTTTTACGACACATCATTAAATTTTTGTTCCAGTCTCCTGTCACCTGAAATGCCTGAAGGCGTGTCTCTATTTTGCGATATCATTATATTTCGAAATTACATGCACAGATAAGAAAGTAGCAATTTTTACACAACGTGTAATTATATTAATTTCTTTGCGATAGCGACATTTTTCCTAGAGTATGATGGAAAGCTGCTTTTGAAACATAAAAACAAAAATTAAATGTGTTCTTCTTAAAAGCGGAGGTAAAAGCATTAATTAACACAAGAATACGCCAACAAAACATTTCGTGTGCGTACATACGTTTTCTCTTCTTATCTCAATTTTGCTCAATGAGACCATCCCATTGTCAAAGAAATGCAACGCAAAACATTATTTAGAAAATTTATTGGTGTTGTTAAAGTAATTTTTCTGAATTTAAGTTATTAATAAGGTGGGCTTAGAAGCTAGTCGAGCATGGTTATAATCTGGTTCATTTCAGATACACGTCCACAGAGAATGTTAGCGGCTTAGCATATATCTCTCGATGTCTTTCTTGTATAAGTTCTAAGAAGAAAATATCTAAGGCAACAATGTCAACAATAGGCTTATATGATTCGTACGGCATGATTGACTTTTCGAACAAAATTACAAATACAACTATCATTCAGATATTAACAAATATAAATGTATTGTAGTGAACTAGCAATGAAAACGGAGTCTCGCATTTGCGGTGAAATGAAGAACTATGTAAACAGACGACGGTCGCGTTATAACGTTGAATTGTCTCCGTTCAATAATTTTACATTAATACATTAAAGTTGGCATGTTTTATCAGGTCAACCTTGCAAGTACTCTAGTCTAAAAACTATCAGGGGAATCAATGCACACAACACCAGGAACCTGGTTAAAAACTCATCGTCTATACATATTTCTTTTTTTTTTTAATTTTTTTTCATTACATTTTCACCCCAAACAAGGCGCATTGCCATTTTGGTGTAGGGGGGTACTATCAGGGGAAACATCTACTGGGGTACTATGTAGGGATTAGGGCAGCGAGATGTTGGTTCACGTTGCACTTGAACTTATGCATGTCAGTACAGTTGGGGAAGCAGTGACCTGGAATGGAATTCCAAAGTCTAGCGGTTCTGTGGAAGAAACTACTGGGGCAGAAAGATCTTTTACATCTAGGGATCTCTACAGTGTGGGGGTGGGATTTTGCAGCTTGTCGGGTCTGTCGAGGGTGTTCACGTCGTGGGGGGCACAAGTGCTTGCAGTTCTTCAGAGCAGTCGCCATTATAATACTTGTAGGAAAGGCAGAGGGATGCAACGTTTCGACGATTGGACAGAGGTTGAAGCTTAGATGCCAGTTTAGGGCCTATCAGATTTGCGACTCTCTTTTGAACCCTGTCAAGGAGCGAGAGACTAGTAGCCGATGCACCAGCCCAAATATGACAGCAATACTCCATACATGGGCGAATAGTGGCCTTATAGAGGTACAGGATACTTTCGGGTGTTAGAAGTTTTCTAGCATGGTAGAGAGAGCCCACCTTCCTCGCAGCGGCCCTGGCAATGCCCTCGATGTAATTGTTCCAACTCATGTTTCCTGTGAACGTTAGGCCAAGGAGCTTGAGAGACGTACTCTCAGATAAAGAGTCGTTGGTTATTGCTATAGGTGGTAGAGAAGGTTTCTTGTAATTATTGAATGAAACCAGTTTTGTCTTGGCGGCATTGAACGTGACAATCCATTTTTGTCCCCATTCCACTACTGATTGGAGGTCATTCTCTACTGTTTCTGCCATTACTTTAGATATATGTTCATTTGTTTTCCTGTCGTGCCTGCTATAGAGTGTAGTGTCATCAGCATATATACCCATCTCAGAGGCAATTTTGTCGGGGAGGTCATTTATGAATATCAGGAACAGCAGAGGTCCAAGGATAGATCCCTGGGGCACTCCCGCATTTATATCATATTGTTTTCATGTACGACCGTCGAGGACAACCTGGAGTTTTCTCTTATCTAAGAAGGATTTAATTATGTTAAGTATTCTACCAGTGATACCGTAAGATCTAATCTTCCTGAGGAGACCCTCATTCCATACCCTGTCAAAAGCCTTAGATATATCTAGAGCTACGCTCTGCCCTCTCCCGCTTTGTCCAGTGAATGGTATATGCGTTCAGAGATTACAGTGAGGATGTCTGCCGTGGAACGGGTGTCTAAATCCATATTGTTGGTCGGTCAGAAGTTTAGCATCTGTAAGGTGCTGGACTAGAGCATGGTTAATTAAGGTCTCAAATATTTTGGCAAAAAGTGGGAGGAGGCTAATAGGGCAATAATTTAATGGGTCATTTCTTTCGCCAGAATTCTTGAATACTGGTACCACAGAAGCAGTTTTTCTACAGCCCGGAAAGCAAGATTCATAAAGGCATTTGTTGTAGAGTTTGGAGAGAACTGGAGCTACTTCGGCTGAGCACTTTTTTAATAGCACAGCTGGGATGAGGTCGGGTCCACATGCGTTTGGAGTGTCAAGGTTTTTTATGATAGCATGCACCTGAGCAGGGGTGATTATCAGATCGTCTAGCGTGGCGTCTGTCCGCATAGGAAATTGAGGTAGGGGGTGGTTTTGAGGGTCCAGTGTGGAGTTTGAGGCAAACCGACTGGCAAGCATGTTAGCCTTCTCAGTTGCTGAGCAAAGAACCTCGTGATTGTTGGTTAGTGGGGGAATTGTCGATTGCCTATTATTTACTACACTGTTGTAGATTTTCCAGAAGTCACGAGTTCCTAGGTTTTGTGCTTCGATGCGTTTTTTAGTGGTTTCCGTAAATTCCCTCTTAGCTGTCGCTATTTCTTTCTTAACGTTACTTCTAGCTTCTATGTACTTCTGTCTGTTTGAACTGGACTTATGTCGGTTAAACCTGCGGAATTCATGCTGCCTTTGAGCAATGGCAGTTGCGCAAGTCGAAGTAAACCATTGGGGAGAGTGGGGCTTGCTATAGAATTTCTGCATGGGAACATGCGCTTCGATTGCAGTTTTAAACCATTCAGTGGTCTCGGTTGCACACTGTTCAGCAGGAAGAGAAAACGTATTTCCCCATGGGGCGTCTCTGATAAGATCTCTGATGGCTTCCCAGTCAGCCTTTTTATAATATCTCGTTGTTTTGAGCACTAGCTCTTCAGTTTTGGGTCTTGAGTTTGGGGCGATTTCAACCATTATCACCGCATGATCAGCGTTCCCAAGTGGGCTGTCGGCTTTCGTTAAACAATCATCAGGAACTGTGGTCAAAAACAGATCTAATAGTGATGCGTGTTGTTCTTCCTGATCAGGGAAACGGGTTGGAAAAGTAACAATTTGCGATAGGGAGTGAGATACAGAGAAGCTATGAGTTGCGCTGCCTGCTGCATCTGTGTAAGTAGAGAATCCAAGCCGGTTTTTGTGATGGACATTAAAGTTGCCAAATACATGTACTTGGACGCTAGTGTCGAATTTTTGTACAGGTTGATATAATAAGTCACCCTAGAATTTCCTCGCTTGTCAATAAATAAATATCATTGTAGTTAATCGAATATGTTACACTTCAAATACATTTATTATCATAAAAATCAGTTAAATAGACAATTTTTCGATCCAAACGATTGTTAATGTTATACGCAGGCCAGTTCTCAATATGTGATGATAAAACTTCTCACGTTTACTTTGGTCAAATTAGAACTGTTCGCTCTTGTATCTGCTTAATGATTTCCAATATCAAAACCTGAGAATACTCCTAAACAGGGAAATACGTTTTTGTGTGATTTTTTTAACCGGTTCAGCCTTTCCGGAGTCTATAGGAAGCAAACTCACCGACCGAGACGCTTACAGAAACTTTTACACGGACAAACCACCGTGTATATATATATATATATATATATATATATATATATATATATATATATATATATATATATACGATGGACGTGCAATAAGTAATACCCCTGGCCCATTTTCCATCCGATTGGAGAAACGAAACTTGGCACAGTTATTAGTTTTTCTCTACATAGGAACCACCCAGAGTTATGCATTTCTCCCATCGTTTGAATGCAGCTCTGGATACCATGTTTGTAGCACACCCCATGTTGGTCCCCCCCGACCACGACGTGACTTCAGAAATCAAGGCTGCATCATCTACGAAACGCTTTACTTCAAAAACAACTTTATGGCTGGGAAGAGGTGAAAGTCAGAGGGTGCAAGGTCAGGAGAGTAGGGAGGATGGGGTAATATTTCATAACCACACGTCTGTGCTTCTGATCTGGCGACATGTGAGTTGTGGACCGGAGCGTTGTCCTGCCGGAGGAGGGTACCTTTGCAAAGCTTCCCTTAATTTCCTCAGAAGTGAAGCATAATTGGTTCCTGTAATTGTGGTACCCTTTGCCAGGAAATTTGTCATCACTACTCCGCCCGCTCCAGAAGACTGTGAGCATGACCTTGCGAGCGGAGGGTTTCACCCTTGCCTACTTTGGAGGTGGTCAGTCGAAGTGCTTCCTCTGCTTTGACTGGGCTTTGGTCTCTGGATCATAGTGATGTACCCAGGTTTCATCCTGTGTAATCAGTCATTTGGAAAATATGACTTATCTTCTTGGCACATCTCCAAATTTATTCTCGAGCACTCGACGCGTTCTCGCTTCCGGAATAGTGTGAGCAACCTGAGAATGCATCTGACAGACTCCTTATGCATATGCAAATGGTCATGAATAATAATTTCCACGGTCCCTGTACTAATCTTGATATATTGGGCTATTTGGCGAATAGTAATGCGCCCATCTTCGAAAATGGCAGTCTCAACTTGACGGGCAGATGCCTCATTAATGGCAGAAGTGGGGTGACCAGCTCTGGGAGCTGTTTCCACAGACTGCCGGCCATGTTTGAATTCACGATGTCAGCATTCTACAAGGTCGTATGATTGGGCATTATCACCATAAGTTTATTTCATTTCATCGCAAGTCTCCTGTGGAGTGCATCCTTTCAAATACAAATACCGGATGAGTGCTCGACATTCAACAGGCTCCATTTCACACCTGCCTAAGTTCAAACACCTGTAAAACAGAAACCACAATTAGTTCATAGTTGTAATTTGCCACATAACGCGTAGAGATGAAAATCATTGCACATGCAACATTTCAGCTAGATCAGACTATAGGAAGAGGGTCAGGGGCATTACCTATTGCACGCCCCTCGTGTATATATATATATATATATATATATATATATATATATATATATATATATATATATATATATATATATATATATATGAGCAAACAGTTAATAAAATATGTTAAAAAACACTTTGAAATGAGTTAAAAACATATTTAATCTGAAAAGGAAACACTAAATAAATGGATAGTCCTTAATCCGCTGAGTTTCGAAGAAATACTCTCCTTCTCATCAGAGGGTAGGAATTAGCAAAATGCGGGATCGGATTTTGCATGCAGAAGTATTTGATGAAACAACAAGAAAGTCAAAGATCTTACTTGAAAATAAAATAAGTTAAGCAGAGGGAATATGGTAAAGAAAAAGGTGATTACACATGAATGGATAGTGTGGTGGGAGATAAAAAATCCAGTGACGGTAAAATCCAAATGTAAAACTTCAAGAAAGTTAAAGAATTTCCATTTGTACAAGTAAAATCCAAAGACATGCCGTAATTGGAAGAACATGGTCCATAATTATCCATAGGCAGAAATCCATGGAATAATTCACAAACATGTGTACAAGCAAAAATTAATATTAATAAAAGAAAAATAAGATGTGCTTTTCATTCTACTTCCGAGACATAACTACAAATAAAAAATATCTAGGACGAAAAAGGAGAGAGAAAAAAATGATAAAGTTAAATATAAAATAAAGAGAAACAAAAGTCAAAACGACCCAGACAGGAAATGTTAAAGGCGCGAAAATATATATAGGGCAAAATAATATATGTCAACTGAAATGTACAGATTATCACTTAAAAAAAATGTCAGCAAGAGTTATTAAACGACACTAAAAGGAAAATAAAAATAAAAAATGAAATAAAAAAGGAAAATAAAAATAAATCAATAAGTATATAATAAATAAATAGAAAATAAAGAATAAATAAATAAATAAATAAATAAATAAAATATAATAAAAAAATCAAATATAAAATATAATATATAATATAAAATAAAATAAAATAAGAAAAGAATAAAGATAAAAAATAAAAATTATTTAAGGGGATATATATATATATATGTGTGTGTGTGTGAGAGATATATATATATAGAAAGAGGGATTATTGACACTGTGAGTTATAGATTATATTTTACATGAATTTATTGTCTGACAAGATACTCAAATAAGATGTATTGAATTTTCTTTAATCCTCGGAGTTTCATATAAATATTTTATTCTCATCAGAAGAAAGGTTAGCAAATTAAATTAAGACGGATGCTATGAATTTGCTTCTACTGTGATTAATTTAGACTTATATGAAATCTAATTATAAATTTTAAAAAAAGTCTCCAAGGAGCTCATAAAATGAGGAAACTTTAAAAATAAAATAATAAATAAAAAGTCAAAGTTTAAAAAACAAGATTAAATGATATTAATAGCTAAAGTATTTTCAAGAGGAAATGATAATGAAACTATAATTCACGGCCATGGGAGTTGTTATATTGGCTAAATAGTCTATAAGTGAAAAGGACTTTAACGATTCGAAATAAGTTTTATTTCTTAATTGCTTGAAATTTAATACTTTTACAAATCTGAATTACACACATTTGGGAATATGGCATGTTTTTTTTTACTTTAATTTCAATTATCAACAATACAATTCCAGATTATTCTTATAGAAACATTGTGGCCTGTCATAATATTATCTTTAAAACACTTAACATCTCCATATATTTTCATCCGTTTTTTTTATTCTAGATTTTTAATTCATTCTTTTATTTTTAAATATTTTATACATTTTATGAAGACTTTGCACAATTAATTGTGCAATTATGACTAAATTTTTCATAATGTAGTTTAAGTAAATACCAGTAGTAGCAATTTCATAGCATCGTTATAAAAATCATTTGATAATATATTCCCTCTGATTAAAAGAAAACACTGTTTTGAAACGCCACAGATTAAGACAATTTCAATATATCATTTGAGTATCCGGTCGAACAATAAATTCATAAAATATAATTTATAATTTTAAATTTATGATCTTCTACAACGAGCTCTATTCCATATCCTAGTTTATTGAGCTTGTTTGCTTTTAAATTTTAAATGTAGATGAAAAACAACCCGTGTTCATGGAAGCTGTTTTTTTTTTTTTTTTGGATTCAGCTCGAATAGAATTATAAGGAAAGGGTTGATAGTTGTTGTAGATGGTCGTCTGTTTTTGTGAGAGTTTGGCATCGTGGATCATAGATTTGAGCTCAGAGAAGCACTTGTCATAAAAAATAACGATAGAGGCTCGCGACGTTTCTTCTTCGGGAAAGAAGCTGCAGGGAAGACAAAGTTCATCACCTCTAGCATTTGAAGCCGGTTTTAAACTATCAAGGCAGGATATGTCGCACCGAACATCTCCTGCCCAGTTATGACAACAGTAGTTCATATTAGGACGTACTTACCTCTGATCAAGATAGAGGAATGCATCGGCAGTGAGATACTGGAAGGAGAGAATGATCCAACCATTTTCCCAGCGATTTTGGCAACAGATTGATTATGTGTTTTATTTCAGATAACAATTGAAGATTCATAATAGTAGCTTGTCAAGGCATGTTGCTTCCCCAAGGTGAGAGTCATTCATTGCAATTCGGATAAGATAGGGTACCGAACAGTTATGATGAAAAGAGAAAGTTTGGTGTTAGCTGCATTAAAATTACCCAATCATCCTTCGTTATATTATACCGGCGCGACACTGAGTTTCCTTGGTGAAACAAAAAAATATTGAATGAAATTAGAAATAAACACAAAAATAGGTATGTCTATATTGCTTTCTGGTGGCGATGAAGTGGTTGAAAGCGTTTTTATAAACCACTTAGGTTTTTAAAGCATTTCTCACGCAGAAAGTTGTCGAGATGCTTGAAAAAGTAGTAGTCGGTAGATAAGAGGTCTGAAGAGTACGGCAAATGAGGTTGAGTCTCGTATCTCAATCTGTTCAAGGCTTGTAGGGTTGGTTTATTAACGTGATCTCGGTATCGCCATGGATGATAATTGTTTTTTTTTTTTTTATTGACTAATGCTTGGTGTTGTCGAAGTTTCTGATGCATTTCATCCATTTGTTGGCAGTACTTCCTCGTCGTAATGGTTTCGCCTACATTCCAAAAATGTAATAAACCGGTCGAATATCACCAAACAGTGAGCATGGCCTTATTTTGGTGCAACGCTGGCTTCTGGAAGTGATTTGAATGTTCGTCGGTGTCTAACTACTGAGTTGAGCATCGCCGATGGTCTAGGCATAGAGTACCTACATTTAATCGCAAGTCACAACCCGCTAGATGAACATGTCATTCTTTTTGTGTAAAAAAGGGGGAAGCTAACACTTCATAACGGCATTTCGTTTAGTTGTAGTTACATTACACTTATCAAATTATTTTTTCTCTCCAGTCTTTTTCAAGTGGTTGGGAATTGTCGTGTACGTTAATCTAATTCAGAATCAAGTTACCGAACAGTTTTGCGTAGATTGGCCTCAACTAAGGTTTTTTATTAATCGTTGTACGCATCCAATTGCCGAAAACTACGTTCATAATCTTCAAATCTCCTCACAGCTACGAATTATTGTAACCACCGTTATGCTATGCGTTTAGTAGTGGTTCCTGGGCCAAACGCTCCGTTGATATCCCTATTTCATACTGCTGCTTTTCAGCCTTGCTTGAAATGAAATAAGAAACTTGTACGAATTTACTGTTTTTCTTTCTTGTATTCAGCTTTCGGTTAATTTAATGTAATTTAAACGATTAGATAACGCGAAAACGCCCTTTAAAAATGATATAAAAGTAAAGGTATTATAACGAAAACTTAAAAAATACATAATTTGAAATAAGAAACAAGCGTCCCGAAAGAACCTACTTATCTATCCAATATTTATATTTACTTCAGATTTACAGAAGCTTTAGGCTAATAAACATAATCTTGAATATTTGATTTCAATATATATATATGCATATATATATATGTATATATATATACCTATATATATATATATATATACCTATATATATACGCATATATAAATGTATATGAATATATCTCTAGAGTTTCATAAATGCAACTTTGTCTGTGTGTGAGTTCCTTATAGACTACAAAACGGTTGTACAGTTTTTTCTTTAAAATTCACAAAAATTTAGTGTATAAGTCTGAAAGAGATCTTAGTTAAGTTTTATCTCAGAATGTCCCCGATAATTACCGATAAACAATAATTGAACCTTTATTTTAATTTATCTGTTATCTGTAAACCCATTTTTCGATGCCGTCGCTTAGCAACAATAATAGAACAACGGGCCGAAAAAATTATACTGTGGGTAAGTTGATAGCGTGATTTTTTTTTATTTATTTTTTATTTTTTGTTTGTTCTTTTTGGAATGACGCGATTTGTAGGTTCAAAGCTTGCATGTTAATTTCTTAATGCTTATTTTTCGTTAACTGGAAAGAATTTTATATAAAATGATTTTATAAAAAAAAAGAAACAGTAGGTACTTTAGAGTGCAACATAGAATAACATATTTTGGACTAAGTTACTGTGTGGTGGCTTGTGAAGCTTCTATCCCGGGCGATTTCCCGGATTTCGAGGATAATAAAAATACAGCAGTGTGCGATATTCGTTGATCATCATTCAATCCCGGGAAACTTTATCTCTCTCTCTCTCTCTCTCTCTCTCTCTCTCTCTTCATATATATATATATATATAATACTTATTGATTCATAACATTAGAAAATATTGGCTAAAATGTTAATAAATGTATGTATTGGTAATGGAAGAAAGGAAGCTGGCGTAGTGTTCTGTAACTAATTGGCTTTGACTTTACACAATTATATTATATAACATTATATTTAGTGATAGCATATACTTTCTGAATATTTGATATAGGTATTAATAATTTGCTTTATCTAAATAATAGTAATAATAATAAATAGTAAATTTCCAGCCCCAAATGTCTTGTAGACTAATAGTAATCCAGATTACGGAGGTTAATCTTGAAAAAAATATCGCTAGGTTGTACCCCAACATAATGTAAAAAGATAAAATTAGAACAATGAGTACACACATTTTGAAGCTAGTTTTCATTCGATACTAAATTGATAAACGCATCTTTGCCATGTCTCCAACCAGAAATAAACGTTTGCTTGAGATGTGATAGCACTAAATGTAAGCGACGAAAAATAATTGGACTGTAAATATGTCGAAATGATTTTATGTGTTTTTATTAATGAAGTTTTAATGATTTATGCATACTTAAATTGCGCCATCATAAAATGAGATTTAGTCTGCATTAATGTGAAGATATACCCACAGGCTCACGTATCAAATTATTAGTTTGAAACTTCCAATAAATGAAAACGATTGAAATAAGGATGATGTAGTCCTAGACACATACATACATACACACATGCATATATAGGATTATTGTGCATATGCGCAAGTGAAGGTTATCCCTATATATAATAAAAGAGGGGCAGTTTCCCCCCTCTGGACCAAAATAGAGTAGGTTTACAGCACCGGATGGTCCATACAAATTTATTATGTGTACGTTATTAGCTATTATTTAATTATAGAACGACATTATAGACACATTAATCCGTGTTATTAAAACATTAGATTTACTCCTAGGAGCGTCATAATCATCAACGTCATAATCTACAGAAAATGTTGTGGTCATTTTCACCCAGAACCTATAGATAAAGTAGTGCCCATTTTCCCCTATCCCCCAAGTACTCCCACCATCACACACTTCGCAGCGTATTTATAATCACATGGGACTTAAATTTTGATCCCTTCCCACGTAATTGATCTGTTTACTATTTGACATAGCATTTACGTTTCGTTCAGCTAATCCTAAAAATACTAACATCTACCCACACTTGCTTCTCACATTCTGATTGGCTGACATGACTATTCCCCTATTCATCGATTATTGGAATGAAAATATTCCCCTTAGTTATAGAACACTACGCCAACTTCCTTTCCTCCATTACCAATAAATACATTTATTAACATTCTAGCCAACTATCGTAATCCTACAGTTGGCTTTGTTTTCTTTTGGAGGGGGGATTTTCATTTAATTACTTTTTGTTATATGATGAACTTTGTCCCCTTTTTAAAAAACATACACGGACTGAGTTTGTTTACTGCCTTTGTTAACATATGATATCGGCAGAGAGAGAGAGAAAGAGAGGGAGAGAGAGAGAAATAGAGAGACACACACAGAGAAAGAAACAAGATCGTAATGGATTGACCTCATTTCAGTAACGCATCACGTTAGTTGATTTAAATACAAAAGAAACAAGACTTTATTTCAAACTATAGTCGTGGCCCAGTTGATACCGCGCGCGTAGTATCCTACGCACCCTCCCTTTGGATTGTATTTTTCTTCTTCTCTTCAAGTTTTAACATTGAACATGGTTATGCCTTACGAAAAATACGTATAAAATTGTGTTTTTATACATTTTTATTAGTTATCTTTATTATCGAATTAATACACATTTTTTTTCCTTTTTACTTGCGCTGTTTTTAGGTGTTTTATTTTGTGGGGTTTTGGGGGATTTTTAGCTATATTATTTTTATTTAGTTTTTTTTTTTACGCTGACATGTGAAATAACTGAAACCAATTATTGCATTCATTAATACAATATAATAAATGATAAATACACAAAAGAGTTTCGTTTCATTATCTTCCGATAGGATTCCATGTTTTCGTTCGTAAATAAATATCTGCGTCTTTGTAAAACTTGTAACGAACTGTTTTTATTCGTGGAGCCTGGTAAGTAACGATTCCACATTTCCATAGATTCGACGGCTAAATGGGTGTTATTTGTTTGTTTGTTTTTTCGGGCTGCCTACTGCCTCTACTTTTTTTTTCTTTTTCCCTCTTACTGCTATTTTAAGTTTTTTTCCGGCTGGTGGTTGCTCAATACCCTCAGTATAACACCTCTCACCGACCGTTCTTGACATTCCGATAACCGCTTTTACCATGAGAAGTTAGGGTATGGCTTCCGAAAGCTGTTCATATCATGAGGAGGTTGGGCCTTGGGGATCCGCCGCAGCAGCACCAGCAACAACAACAACAACAACAACAACAAAAACAACAAACACAACAACCGAACTATATTTTTTCGAGGGCGTACGCTTTCACCGGGAAACGCCGGTTAGCGGGTACTGCTAGCAAATAATATATTTTAAACCAAAATCAGAAGCCCACAGTATTAATGCCGGTGTCCCTCAGGGGTCCATCTTGGGCCCAACTCTTTTCCTTATCTACATTAATGATCTTCCAAATCACATCCTTACATCATTTGTAGACATTTATGCTGACGACATTACCATTTATGGTAGCACATCTAAGACAGTAAACGGCCAAGTTCTCTCCAATTCTCTCTCCTCTGATCTTGAGCACGTAGTACAATGGGGAAAGGAGTGGCTGGTTACTTTTAATGCATCTAAAACCAAGCTTCTCTCTTTACATCATCAACATTCTAATCCACATCTGGCATCAATTGAAATGAATGGCTCTCGTCTTCAGGAGGCCTCAAGTTTTGACAAGCTTCTGGGCTTGACCATTTCTCCTAATCTTAAATGGAACACGTACATCAAATCTGTTGCCAAGGCCGCTGGAAAAATGGTGGGATCTTTCTATCGATCCGGTAAATATCTCACTGCTGATGCTATTCTATATATATATAAGAGCCAGGTACGTCCAAGGATGGAGTACTGTTGCCACGTCTGGGCAGGAGCTGCTAGAAAGGATTTGTCCTTCCTTGATAGAGTTCAAAATAGACTTCGTAGCCTCGTAGGAGATGTCCTTTTCTCCTCCTTGCAACCTCTATCTCACAGAAGAGATGTTGCGAGTTTGTCTCTGATGTATCGTTATTTTCATGGAAAGTGTTCGACTGAGCTTCAATCTATGGTCCCCCCTCGCCAAACTTTCACCAGAAACACTCGTCTAGCTGTAAACACTATCAATAATTCCCCCCACTCTTTATCTGTGCCTAAACCTAAACGTAGATTCCATGAACAAAGCTTCTTTCTTAGAACTGCACGCCTGTGGAATTGCTTTCCGTTTTCCTGCTTTCCGGCTGACTACAATATGGTTGTGTTCAAGTCTAACGTAAATAAGTTCTTGATGAGCCGTTCCATATAAGTTATCTAATTTACCAAATTTTTATTACTAATGATTACTATATTGTCCAATTTCTACTGTACACTCTTTACCCCTTACCCTTGAGTGACCTCTTGGCCTTGATAATGTGGTGATGCCTATGTAAAAAAAGTGTAGACTGTAAAAAGATTGTTAACAAGACGTTAAAGTTTTTGGTAAACACTTAATTGAAACAAATTAGTTCTTTAAAAGGGAGTCACCATTTATCAAAACCCGAAGCCACAGGAAGATAAAACATAATAAATGTAAAATGATAGAGTAGTCATCGTTCATGGTGTAAGTTGGGTACAACTCGATTATTTAAAAACACGGTTAAACAAGAACTCGTTAACATGAGACTTTAATACTACCATACTGTAGTCACCCGGGAATCAAACAAATGGACCAGTGATCCACCGGCGGGAAGTTCTATAAAATAAACCGTGTTCATGGAAGCTGTTTTTTTCAGGATTCAGCTCGAATAGCATTATAAGGAAAGGGTTGATAGTTGTTGTAGATGGTCGTCTGTTTTTGTGAAAGTTTGGCATCGTGAATCATAGATTTGAGCTCAGAGAAGCACTTGTCATAAAAAATTACGATAGAGGTTCGCGACGTTTCTTCTTTGGGAAAGAAGCTGCAGGGAAGACAAAGTTAATCACCTCTAGCATTTGAAGCCGGTTTTAAACTATCAAGGCAGGATATGTCGCACCGAACATCTCCTGCCCAGTTATGACAACAGTAGTTCATATTAGGACGTACTTACCTCTGATCAAGATAGATGAATGCATCGGCAGTGAGATACTGGAAGGAGAGAATGATCCAACCATTTTCCCAGCGATTTTGGCAACAGATTGATTATGTGTTTTACTTCAGATAACAATTGAAGATTCATAATAGTAGCCTGTCAAGGCATGTTGCTTCCCCAAGGTGAGAGTCATTCATTGCAATTCGGATAAAATAGGGTACCGAACAGTTATGATGAAAAGAGAAAAGTTTGGTGTTAGCTGCATTAAAATTACCCAATCATCCTTCGTTATATTATATCAGCGCGACACTGGGTTTCCTTGCTGATTATCGATTTAGAAATATCGACTATTATTTATTAAATCGCTAAAATGTTAGATAGCGAACATTATTATTATTATTATTATTTTGTTAACTGTCATGTTTTGAAAGAAAGGAATATTCAGTTAAGATATTTAGGAAACTAAGAAATAATAACAGGAAATAAATGTTGTGGACATAAGCAATAGTTTTACAAATCCAGAGATAAAAAGCAATAAAATCCGGCCACAGAAAACGTGACTGATTAGTCACATGGTAAAGTCTTTTCGTATTCGAATGCCGTAAGCACAAAACAATAGTGTGAATATATACAAGCAGCTTTAGGAGTTAAAAGAGACGCATTGTTAGAGAAAAAGAGAGACGGAAGACAGTCCGAGAGAGGTGGAGCGTTGAAGACAGGGGCGCAAGATGCAATTTTTAACGGGGAAGCATTTGGAATAACATGTGTCTGAAAATATAACCGGGTTTTTTTTTTTTGAAAGAATCTTTTTTTTTCAGCTGTTTGCAGATTCGGCACGTAAGACCCGAATGAATGAAGGTAATTATTTCCCCTGTTTAGTAAGATGTAATTCCCAAGATATGTGTTTCCTTTTCCGTTTGTTGTAACGAACTACCTGTTTACAAAATGGTTTATATCCTGTAGAAACTGTATCTTAATGTGTAGTGTATATATGTAAACTTATAAACACATCCACAAAGAAAATTATGAACCACTGGACTACATGAATGTACTTTATTATATAAGCACGTTTCATTATATATATATATATATATATATATATATATATATATATATATATATATATATATATATATATATATATATACCCTAATGTAACATATCGTAATTTTGTACCGTGTTTCGTTGGAAGGAAATACTACGTAATACTTTTTTTTTCTATTGCATTACTTTCTCAAAATCAGAAGAGAGCTAATCAAAAAGATCTTGGCCATTGCTGAAGTTTTAATTGTTGTCATAAATTTTGATATCATCAACATAAATGCTTAGAAAAAAAAAGTTAGGACTTTTTTTTTAAATAAAAAAAAATGTAAATTAAATATTTACACATCTGAACGTAACGTACTTTTATTCTATAAATAGATAGGCACTCGTCCAAGTTATCCGGAAATAGAAATCTTCTTACGCTCTAGAAAGACACGACGACATGCCAGCTGCCAGTTGGCAAAAAGACGGCGGGCCATTATGGCAAACACGTTAAGTAACTTTAAAATTCATCCTAAATGTTTTTCATGTTACCTTGTTTAAACGTTTTTTTTTTCTTGTTTTATTAATGTATATGTATTTGTCTCTATTTTCCTGTCTTATTCGTCATCCCCCATGCTACAAAGTAAACTGAGGATTAAAAAAACAAAATGCCGGTCATTATTTTCTCTATTAGAGTAGATAAATTTAGGATTTTATTAAGTAATATACTTTATATATACTATTACTGCAAGCTTGCCTATATTGAAAATGCTTGCTTCCTGGCTAGCCAATCAAACCATCTATATATAGTTAGTCTTATTTTCAATTATGTTCGAAATATAATACAGTGCCATTAGCTCAGAAAAGGTTTTTTTACACAGTGATTACCACTTAACAAGGCCCGGAAGCAACTCAGGGATAAGGGTTACTGCAAGTACATTACGTTAGTGTGGAGATTTGATGAAGTGTTTACTTAAGGGGCGGTCCATTAGGAATTTGTTAACGTTGGACTTGAACCCATCCAAGTTGTAGTCCGGTGGGAAGCAGGCGGACGGAACAGAGTTCCACAGGCGTGCAGTTCTAAGAAAGAAGCTTTGTTCATGTAACTCGAGTGTAAATTAATATTAGTTACCTATGAAAACGAACCTCCTAAATTAAAACTTTGAATAATTATCTAAACTCGAATGTAAATTAATATTACTCGACTTTAAAAATTGATAAAAGTTTATTATTCGATTTTAATTAATTATAAGGTGAAACTCCAATGATTCAAACTCGATAGATAACGACAAACTTCCACCCATTTATATGGGAGGGGAGAATATCATCAAAAGTTTCCTGAATTGATAACTTAGCACAAACTTAATACTTAGATATAAATAAGTCACTCGTACCCATTCCCCTCCTCCCTTTTTTAATGGAGAGTGGATAATACAGTGGATGTGTTATCGGCAGCTCCAGTAACTCTCGCTTCTCCTTTTTTGTCCCTCAGTCCTCATTCAATGAGTGATTTTTCTGACAAAAGGTGAAGAAACCGCTGCTTAAAGATCGGTAGTACTTGGTGAAGAGTAGTCTGAGATGTCGGAAATTTTTCTGTCTCTATGTCTGTGTTTGTGGCCATATCACTAGTAAGGGTGCTGGAGGTAAACGTTTTGTCTGGGCTGACGTTATCCGTCTGATAGTCTGGGACCCAAACCTTGGATTAACCACTAAGGAGGCTGTCCTACTAGCAGGCGCAAAGTACTGGGACTGCTGCATTGCAATTTGGTGAGTGGATCTGGACCATGCAGTAGTCTCTGGTGGGGTTTCTCGATGCCATACTAGTGGGTAATTGTTACGGCTTTACCATTTCGTGTGCTACAAAAAAATCCTGTCTTTTTCTCTCTTAGTTCCCCTCTCTGTACTGCTCTAACCAAGATTGCCGACCTATTCCACAAATCCCAAAACCTCAACATGAAATATCTCCAGAATAAAAACTGGAATAAACCTAGAACCCCATCTTCCAACGTAGACCCCTACTACCAGGTCTCCTTCTCCAACATCAGGGGTCTACGTTTCAACCTTCCAGAAGTTGAAACCCAATTACAGGAGACGAAACCGAACAGATGATTTCTAAGCGAAACTGGAATAGGGTCGATCACTTCCCTAGATGATTTCATAATTAACGGATGCTCTAACTTAACAGCTAAATCTGACCCCCAAAATGGCCATGGGCATGGAATATTTGCCTACATTAAAGATAGCTTCCTGTATGGAAGGGATATCTCTAGAGAGGATCCTAATTTACCCTATCTGTGCTTCAGGGATGCACTTGCTTACACCAGTGCATTTATATTTGCCCTCTATCGGCCCCACAACAGCGGAGTTACTATCTTTAAGAGCATATCTGAGAAAATAGACCACATACTGTCTGCTCATCCCTCGGCTAACATCCACATCTATGGTGACTTCAACGTCTATAACGTGGAATGGCTTACCCATTCAAATAAGACAGACGATGAGGGGAGGTTTTGTCATGATTTTGCCATTGCTTATGACCTCATTCAGATTGTTCGCGAACCCACCCGTGTGCCCGATACACCTGGTCAATATGCAAGCCTCCTAGACCTTTTTCTCTTAACTTCCCCTGAGCTTTGTTCATGTTCTGTTCATTCTCCTCTCGGATCCTCCGACCACTCCGTCGCATCAGTTAAGATAAAAACGAAATGTAATAAGTCCCCAGACGTACCCCTCCACCGTACTGTATACCGATACTCTATGGCTGACTGGGATAGCTTCCGTATATTCATATCTGATTTACCTCTGAACTCCATGTTTAAAATGGAAGTGTCCTCTATAGTATTAGATCTGACCGAATGGTTAATTGTAGGCATAGACCAAGTCATATCATCTAAAAATTCCAAAAAAAACTAACAGCCAGTCATGGTTCTCCCCAGAATGTGCTGCTGCTATCGCGCACAGAAATCACTTTTTCCATAGCTACCAACGTAATAGATGTACTGAGAATAAAGCTGCTTTCAGGACTGTCAGCAACCACTGTAAAAGAGTAATAAAAATGCAAGAGAGCTATATGCCCAGTCTGTTAAATCCAAGGTAGCTGATCAGCGGCTTGGGTTCCACCAGTTTTGGCAAATAACCAATAGGATCCTGAACAGAAGTGTGCGTTCTATCCCAACCATTATTAATGGACCAGAGGTAATCTCGTCAGCGTCAGACAAGGTCAAACAATTTGCCACGAACTTTGCAGCTAATTCTACCCTTTGCGACGAAGGCCACCCACTCCTCATATTTCCTCCTATAACACAGAACACGCTAGGTAACATACACATATCCGTGCATGAGGTCGCCAAGCTAATCAAGAAACTTGATTCCAGTAAAGCAACTGGCCCTGACGGCATCCCAATTATAGTGTTAAAAAAGCTTCAACCAGAACTCGCTCCCATACTTACGAAACTATTTAAGCGATGCCTTAAGGAGAAGTGCTTTCCGACTCCCTGGAAGACCTCATCAAGTTGCCATGTATTTAAGAATTCAGGTGATAAGTCATCTCCCTCTCAGTACAGACCAATAAGTCTCCCGTGTGTTATGAGTAAGTTACTGGAATCCATATTAAATAGAGAAATAGTCAACCACCTCAGCAGAAACAACCTTCTTAGTGACACCCAATATGGTTTCCGCTCTTCAAGATCTACAGCAGATGTGCTGACGGTTATATCTCACAGG
>NC_136492.1:81662484-81927484 GCF_053919585.1 Euprymna scolopes | reverse complement strand
TTGGAAAGGTATTTTTGGGCTGATTTACTTTTTTTGTTATTAGATGTTAAGATATTTTGCGCTAATTTAGGCATTGTTGAATAAGAAATTCTTATTGAGTTTTTATTGAAAATAACACTATATATGTAATGTTATATATATATATATGTGTATAACTACTTCATTTCCTCACATAAAATTAACATACAAAGTATAAATTTATGCGTAAAGTTTAAGTATTTAAACTATCTGTACATATATATATATATATATATATATATATATATATTTACATCTGTACATATATATACAAACTAACATAAAAAACTCTAACCTAGATTTAAAACAGGTCAAGAAACTAGATATCCAGGCTAAATAGAGCACACAAAAAGGAATAGGTCAACCAAAGGTCAAACAGGCCTTTGTCCGGTAAGTAGGTGTTGATTGGCTTATAGGAAGGGCGCAGTGGATACTGGAAAGCTGCTTGGCTAACTATAATCTTAATATAAGGCGAAATGAGTAAAACGACAGATAACCACAAAATTCGTGCATAAGCCTGAAGAGTCCTAGACTGGATGAAACGCGGAATATTCAGTGTAGCTTAATCGCCATATATATTTTATAACTTACTATATATAGATATATATATAAATGAAGTAGTTATATATATATATATATATATAATCTGGCGTTAATCGTGACACCCTGCACTTACGATTCCAAAAAGGATTAAACACTAGTATCTGTAGGTATTTAATTATTAGAGTAAATAATATTTTCAGCCTCCTTTAAGAAACACGTTTCTTATCGTTGAGCATTTTCAGTTGTAATAAGTCGGTCAACTTAGCTTATACATGTAGACCGTCATATAATGACTAGATCACTCTGACTGACGTTAAAGCATTAAAAAATTAAATGTTTAATTTCAACTGTATCTCTCGCGGTTATCGGTAGCCGTATGGTTCGGGTCCTTGCTAATGAGGCCAGACATGATTTCTGTTACCAGAGTTAGAATTTCTCGACTACCGTTAATCGTGATACACTGCACTGACGATTCCCGAAAGGATGAACCACTAGTGTCTGCAGGTATTTAATTATTATATTATATATTAATAAATACTGTCATACCAGTAAATCGGATTTCATCTTGTAATGTTTAGATTGCTTAAGGCTTTCTCCTAATTTAAGAAAAACATTAACCGAAAATTTACAGCTTAAATGAAAATAGCATAATTTACTGAAATAAATATTTTATCTCAGATATTCACTTTATTTTGATTCAAATTTCAGTTTAAATTTTGGGATGTTTCTACCCCGCAATGATTAAACTGTCTTTCATGGTAAAGAGAAATGCCTGATTTAATAAACGATTACGTGCTAGAAATAAGATTTTTTTTAAATTAAAAACATATATTTTATTTCTTTATACATTTTTATACATAAACTGTGAACTGAAAATTATAAAGGTATTTATATATATATATATATATATATATATATATATATATATATATATATATATATATATAGACAGATAGATATATTTAAGCGCGATTACTAACATCCATAATATTGTTATTTCAATAGGGTTATTTCAAAGAAAAGTACCGACTATATTTTCAGAAAAATAATAATAAAAAGTTAGGATACAAATAAATACTATAATTTAACTGTAGTTCAGTCAACACTTCTTAATTAAAAACCGGGCTTATAAGAAGTAGAATTAATGTACAACACATTTTAAATCTTGCAATAAAATAATAATAATTCTACACGAACAATATTTCTCTTTATGTACACCTTTTTTAGATACACTGCAGCCAAAATGAAAGTCCTCACTTGCCATTTTTCAAAAACCGCAAATTACAAGTAAATTGATTGTAGCTGTTTGAAAAACATTGGATTCGTCTTTTATTCCCGGATGATTTTATCTGTTTATATTTGACTTTTAATTGAAGTATCCTAGTGTTCACGTCAATTTAAAAAAATAACTACAAATTCAGAAATAAAAAAGAAACTCCGCAGCCACAAATGAGCTCTAAATCAGCTAAAAATGTTCACGTTTTAGCAGTTCTAATAGTATAATGTACACCACTTTGCATCTGTAATCTTTATCATTGTTGTTTCCTAGGTCATACAACTTAACATTTACTCCATATACTTCAAGTTTCTCTTACTGATCGTCAGGAGCGCATTAATCTACACTTTTCTGGTTTATCCAATCGAGACATCGGCCGAAGATTGAAATGAGATGAGAAAATGATATAGGATAACTAAAATACCGACAGGTCTTGATCGTCCTAGAGTTACGTCTTGCAGAGGAGACAATGCTACCAAGATCTGCAGCCTCAGAAACAGGTTTGAAACGGCTCCCTAAATTAAACAAAATTGTAATCCTGTAATCTACTTAAAAAGTGCTCTCTTTCTATAGTTAAGAACATATTGAGGGAATATAATTTGCGAGGCTCTGTGAAAAACAGAAAGCGCCGTCTTGACATCGTCAGATGCAATGAAGATCATGGCTCTTCATATTGGTCGAAAGTGATTTTTAGCAACGAAAGCAAGTTCAATATATATATATATATATACATATATATATATATATATATTTGTGTGTGTGTGTGTGTAAATGGTTAAGGCGCTGGACTGAAATACATAAATCTCGCGGTTCAATAACAGTCAAGCTACGCTGAGGAGGGGTAGGGCTCCGAAACACGTGAGTCCGTAGATGACTGTCCTTAATAATAATATATAAATAAATAACAAATACGTCGAAATATAAGATGGGCAACTTTCTAAGAAAAACACCGGATCTCCGTTTAATATCGTTTAAAAAATCAACAAAAACTACGTAAACAATAAGCGCTTAAGAACTAAACAGTAAATTGTCTATGGCATCATAGTGTAATGTGTTAGGGCGCTGGACTGAACTACATAAGATCCGGGGTTCGAATCCCAAGGACAGTCAAGGTACGCTGAAGAGATGTAGTGGTTTGAAACACGCGTGTCCGTAGATTACTGTTTTTAAAAATAATATATATATATATATTATATATATATATATATATATATGGTAATATTCAAACATTTATGATTGGCGTACCTTACACTCGCCAATATGGATGATGTCCTAAATCTTATTTGTCTCAAACAGATACAATTAAGAAACTTGTATCATTATGCATTTTCTAAATAAATATTTGTAATATAAATAGAAATGTATAAGATTCATGTTCACTTATGTCGGGGGCATAATGTCATTATAACGGGTCTCTATGTTTACAAGTTTGAAATTTTTGCTTAGATATAGATTTAGTAACGGTTGTTAGAGAATGGATGGAGAGAGAGAATGTTAAGGAATAGAGAGAGGGAGAGAGAGATGAAGAGATGAGTTATAGTGTAGACACGTTGACCGGAAGTAAAAGAACAGCTGATTTGATTGCGTGTGAGTTATGTGATCAGGTTAGCTGAATTGTTTGGATTTGATTTTGACACAGAAGACAACGGACGGCTTCCCGTTGTCTCCCCCTCTTCACTGGGGAGGGGGGGGGGGTGAACGAACGCTTACGTGTGTAGACGAAGAACCCACACAGGCCGATTTCACTTCCACCTTCTGCAGGACATCTGGAGAAAGTGAAATAAAAACTATAGAACTAATTCCTTGTCTTGGATGGATTGAATGTTCATCCAAAAACAGGTATCAAGTCTCCCTCCAGGATGAGAAATTTCCAGATGGTCCAACATCGAAGAAGCAGAGGTAGGTTCTGAAAATACATGTCACTCACACACGATTCCCTTTATGATAATCAAACACACAACCCTTTATATTAGAGACAATATAACACGGTTTCAAGTAACTGGATTCAATACCACCCGGGAACACAGCCTTACATAGCTGATGTGACAAGTTACGCTGGGAATTTAACGAAAGTGAACAGCGCTAGAAATAAAACGGCAGTGCAACCGAGAGTCAACTGGATGGATATACAACCAGGAAAGCGAAAAGGAAATACAGCGAAGTAAGATACGCCACACGCATATTTGTAGTAAACATTGTTAGATGTGGAGATGCCATGCATATTTACAATGATCATTGTTTTAATATGAGAATATATATAGTTGCTTGAATGAGGATATTTCATGGTTCAAAAAATGTAGCACCCAACGTTAATGTAATCTTGTTGTAAAGAGAAAAGGCTTGATATGCCGTAACGTAAACGAAGTAGTGAGCGTTTGAACAAAAGCTATAACCAATATAAACACACACAAGGTCATATTGCATTCCCCAAATTGATGCATAATGAGTGTGCTCCCCAAAAATGTGCATACGGAATTGAGTTCCACAAACAACCTTGGGTTGGATATAAAAGATTGGAAAGGAAAAGAAAAACGCAAGGTTTATTTTTAAAATAGAGAAAATTGACAAAAAAAATCATAGTTATTTTTTATAAGGAAGGAAAACAGGAATCGCAAACGGGGAAACACGGTTCATTTTTCTTTTTGCGTCGAGAGTAAAGAAAGAAATAAATAAAAAAAACACAATAAAAAGATATTGAGAATATAATAATTATAAAAACGCAATAGATCGGTTATGTTTTTTTTATATTAAATGCTGCCACAGTTTGTTGTTGGGAAGAATTAAAAATGGAAAACTTTTTTCCTAGATATGGCGTGAACAAAAGACTTTCATATTTTTGTATTAATTGTCTATTGAATGTTTAAAAATTGCTATTTTTACATTGTTGTTGATAGAAAAAATAATAGGAGTTTATTTTCCAATTAAGTGTATTTTGTGTGTTATGAAAAGAGAACAGTGTTCGTATTGCATTGAGCCAAGGAAATGAAGAGGAGTTTCCCATTCACAGGGAAGAAGTTAGAAAACTCATAATCTATATATTAATATGCTTGTCCGTACGGTGTCACGTCATCATCATCGCAAATATTAATTAATGACGCGTCATCATCATCGCAAACATTAATTAATGTGAATTATCTCCCTTTATTTTTCACTCTTTATTAGTTAAAAAATCATTAAACCCTTTTATTTTCCAAAACTTCCCGAACAACAACAACAACAAATATATATATATATATATATATATATATATATATATATATATATATATATATATATATATATATATATATATATAATAGCTGTCTATTTATAGTTCCGGATTATTTTAAAGACGATTATGCATAGAAGGTATCGTTCCACAGTTTAAATAGTATTTTACTTACATTTTTAACGATGTCTTCTGTTTATTATTGTAGTGAATACGGAACGCTTATTCTATATTATTCAGTAATAAATATATTTTTTACATTTAACGTTACGAGTTCGTTTTTTTTTTTACTGTGCTACTTTATCTTTTTTTTATTTACTTTTGAGTAAGCCTTACATAACAAAAAATATGTTTCGAAATAAATGTTACAAAAGTCAAGAATGACTTTATTAAATAAATCACCAAAGTCACCATTCGCACATACACCGAGTAACACAGAGTCAAAACATATTTTACGTCTCGTTCTGTTTTGCTTTTGTTTTACGGCATATCAATCCTTTTTCGTGTTATTTAATGCTGAAATGAGTAATTTTGTAACATTTATACATCTTCACGTTGTTTACATTGTTATTACTTATGTTTTGTTCGTTTTATTTTGCTTCTTTTACAGGCAGTCATCATCTTCTAATGCCCACCGACAGGGCATACATATATAAATACTATAAAAAATGGACACAACAATTTTTTTAAGATGAAATAAAACACTTTTGTTTCATTACTTACGATTTAATTCATTTAAAGAAATATTTATTTCTTATTTAAAGATTTTCAGTATATTTTATTTAACTGAAGAAATATTTATTGTTCATACATATATTTTTCCATTATTTTTATTACATTGTTAGGTGAAGTTTCAGAATAGTTAACCCCTCCCCATATTAAGAATGGCTTTCGGCATGATTCTTACAATAGCGGTATCAAAGTTTTTTTATTTTTTATTTTAAAACAAATTATAAAAAAAAAGATACAAGACCATTAATTTTTTTTTCATTAAATCGCTATTTAGGTGAAGGTTCAAAATAGTTAACCCTTCTCCCCATAACCGTTTTTATGCAGTAAAATACTGTTTCAATAATTATGGTTTAAATAAATATTTATTCCTTCTTTAAAGATTTACAGTATAATTTATTTAACTAAAGAAATATTTATTGTTCATACATATATTTCCCCTTATTTTTTTACATTGTTAGGTAAAGTTTCAGAATAGTTAACCCCCTCCCCATATTGAGAATGGCTTTCAGCATGATTCTTACAATAGTGTTATCAAAGTTCATTGATTTTTCTTATTTAACAAAATTATAAAAAAGATACAATAACATTTTAAACATTTTTTTCATAAAATGGTTATTTAGGTGAAGGTTTAGAATAGTCAAACCCTCTCCCCTTATTAAGAATGGCATTTTTATTATTTCAGCGTGAGGCTTACATTTTTCTTAATATAAAAAAAAGATACAAGAAAATGTTAAGCTTTTTTTTTTAATTAAAATGTTAGATCAAAGTTCGGAATAACTTACTTTATAGCCAATTAGCCAGCTGTATTAAAATGTTTTAGCATTTAATACCTAATAAGGTTTTCGCTTCAATTGTCACAAGCAGACAATATCGATTCAAAGGAGGTAATTCGTCAACAATTGTTATAGCCAAATTTTACGGTAAAGTGTAGTGGACTGGTGGATATATTATACATATCCCCTAGTTTGTATTTATTTGCTTCCCCACTGAGCAAATTAGGCACAATGCCGTTTTTTAATGTGAAGAGAGAGGGGGAATGGGGATCAGCTCCCGATGAGTGGGAAATGGGAGTTTGATAGGAACTGTTGGTATGAAGGGTTGCCCCTACATTGACCAAGGTAGATATGTGGGGTTACCCCCACATATGGTATTTGCTTGCAGTATCTGTCGGAACAGATGGTATTTATTTGCTCCCCCACCAAGCAAATTAGGCACAAGGCCGATTTTTAATGTGAGGAGTGAAGGGAGGGGGAAGGGAAAAAGGGGACCAGCTCCCGAGAGGTGGGAAATGGGAGCTGGTTAAAGGTCAGGCATGTGGGGTTGCCCCCACATCTGGTCTTTGCTAGTCATAGCTGGTCTTTGCTAGTCATAGCTTGCAGTATCTGCCGGAACAGATGGTATTTATTTGCTCCCCCACTGAGCAAATTAGGCACAAGGCCGTTTTTAATGTGAGGTAAAAACCAGCTCCCCTAAAAGTAGGCAAAAAGGGGGCACTCTGGTTACCAAAAATAATAATTGTCCCAGTATAGAGGGTTTCCCCTCCATTGACTGGTACAAATTATCTTAAGTGCAACATCTGCCGGAACAGATACTACACTTTGATCTTGTCGCCCGGGCCGCAAAGGGCGGGGGCCAGTGTATATACATATCCCCCAGTTATTCATTTGATAAAAGCAATATTTAATGAGCATGATTCTTCTTGCCAAGCAATGGGTTTACCTGAACCAACAGGTGATTCTCCAATAGATAATATGACTCGAAATACAAACGGGCCTAATGTTAAATTGTTAAACAATGAACAATTAGAGGTCTTTAATACTATAATCAAGGCTGTCATGGCAACTGAAAAAGTAGCTCCACACAACAATTGCTTCTATTTAGATGCCCCAGCCGGATCAGGAAAAACCTTTTTATTCAACATGTTATATGATTACTTCACCTCCAGCAGTACTGTAACCGCCACTGCGGCATTGCTGCAATGCTACTAACTTCAGGGAAAACACTCCACAGTATATTCAAACTACCTGTACCTCTGACAGAAACCAGTGTCTGTAACGTTTCTCCTGTATCAGAGCATGCTTCTTTTTTGAGAAAGATAATGGTATTCATCATAGACAGAGCCTCTATGATACATAATCATGCACTGCTTGCTATAGATAGATGTTTACAAGATATAATGGGTAACGATAAAATATTTGGTGGTGACTTCAGGCAAATTTTGTCAGTAGTGCCACATGGATCACCTACATCTATTATAAACACCTCTCTTAAAAGATGGCCATTGTGGCATCATTTCAGTCAATTACAACTAACACAAAACGTTAGAACTAACATAAATGAGCAGGAGTTTTTTAGATGGCCCCTTCATCTTGGTAATGGTACACTAACGAGCAGTCTTAATGACGTTCCTGTAGATGCCATAGATTTTCCTGATGATTCGGTATGTAATAGTTCTCTAATCTCAGAAATATTTGATTGCAGCCCTCAAAAATGGAAAATAGAATCATCATGACTCCAAAAAATACAGAATGTTTAACAGTAAATCTAGAAATTCTAAATAATCTTCCCGGAGGTATAAATACATATTTAAGTACAGATTACATCTCCGATGATAATGCTGAACTTCAAAATTATCCTATCGAGTTCATAAATTCATTAACTCCATCTGGAATGTCATCTCACCGACTTAATATGAAAATAGGGGCAATAGTAATGCGACTGGGAAATTTATCCATAAATCAAGGACTTTGTAATGGAACTAGGATGAAAATAAAACAATGTCATCAAAACAGCATCATTGCTATTTTAATTAATGGATCTAATAGTGGTTCCACAGTTATCATTCCAAGAATTAAGTTAAAGCCAAGTGATACAAATGTTCTGTTTGCATTTCATCGGATACAGTTTGCAATACGATTAGCATATTCACTGACCATCAATAAAGCACAAGGCCAAACTTTGTATAAGGTTGGTATATATCTTCAACAACCTGTATTTTCTCATGGTCAACTGTATGTGGCATGTTCAAGAGCTCGATCTAAGCACAGTGTGAAATTTAAGGTAATGCAACTGCACATAGATGATAATCAGGGAAGAAAGCGTGGTGTAACATATACTAAGAATATTGTTTACCGTGAAGTGTTATGAAAAATGCTATGGAATCTAAAAATTAACTTGGATGTAAATATGATTTTGGAAAAAAAAAATTTAAATTGCTTTCCATGTATTTAAAATTCAGAATTTGATGAAAAAGTAGAGTACAGTTTGTTTAACTTTACTTAATTATATAACATTGACATAAATTTGATAGGTACAACCTACCTCACATCACTCACATCATTTTGATTATCGAAAAATCAAAATTTAACTGTACTGCGTAAGATTTACAGAAACACTTCATTTTATATGCATGTAATACACAAGAATCTGAATATTATAACAGATTACAATGTTTTTTATGGGAAAATCGTTTGTACAGAAAATTCAAAGTGTTCTATTTAAATTATCAGGAAGTTGTGATGCATTAATTGAAATCTATATCAATAATTCGACTTAAAAAATATTTTTGAATTTCCAAATCTTCATTGAATAAAATTCAAAATAAATAGAAAAGTCTATTGCATATGTAAAAGTTTACGGTTGCTTATTTAACTTCATTAAAAGCTATCAAAGTCAACCAAGAGCTGCTCAATATTCTGGCTTAATGGATCATTTAGCAAGGAATGAAGATGGCGATTCTGGTGTACCAGTTATTCTACCATCTTCATTTACAGAAAGTCCTAGGAATCTTCAACAACTGTATCAAGATGCAATGGCAGTTTTCTGTAAATATGGAAAGCCACACCTATTCCGTACCTATACATGTAATCCAAGATGTCCTGAAATATTAAACAACTTGGGGTCATCAGAACTTTCACAAAATCGATGTCAACAATGTCACACAGTTTTTTTAAATTCACAGTCTAACTCCTCAGAACCTGCTGACTGACCACTATTCTCACTCCAAGCAGCTGATCGACGTCCCTGTCACCGCCTCAATCATCACCAGCACTTCCTGACAATATGAACAGCATCAGTTACGATCGCATTGACCTTCAATAAAAGTTTAAACAAAAGTTATTTGTTCTACTTGCTTCCATACGTTCATTTTTGTAATATAACAATAATGAATTTCTTACTGATGTGTTTTAAAAGATTTTAACTACCGTGGAATTTCCACGGGTACTGCTAGTCTATATATTAATACGATAGCGTGTGTGTTATTTTCTGTGTCACGCTTACGTCCGAGTTATTTAATTGTTATGTACTTCCATTTCTTGTAATAAATAATTTTACTAATACTTCTCCAAAAGTTTTGGTCTCTGTTTCGATTAAAGCTCATGGCACTCAAGTCATTTAATTTTTTAATAAATAATTTTACCAAGAATACTTCATAATTTTGTTTCGGTTTCGATTATAGTCGATGGCACTTAAGTCATCTTTTTTTTTTTTTATAAATAATGTTACCAAAAATTCCTCATAACTTTTGTGTCGGTTTTGATTATACTTAGTAACACTCCTATAATCTATTTAAAAAAAAAATAATTTTATCAATAATTCTTCATGAATCTTGGTTTCGGTTTCCATTTTAGTTAATTACACCTTAGTAATGTATTTTCTTCATAAATAAGTTATCAAAAATTCTTCATGAGTTTTGGTTTCGGTTTCGATTATTGCTGATGAACCCCAGTCATATAGATGTATTTTTTAAATTTTTAAATCGCCACTTGATAGAACATAAACTCTACAATAATATACACGAAATCTACAAGAATTAAAATATCATATTTAAGCGTATTTTACGACCTGGTTACGCCGGACGTCAATGCTAGCTTGGATAAATCCTTTTGTACTTTACACAAACTATCTACAATAATATCAGAGCGTCGTCATTTACGATGAATATTTACAGAATACCGACACTAATATATTACATATGAATCAGTTCCCTGTGTAATGTCTACAGGCCCCGATAGTAATAATATTTTTTCAGCTGGGCACAAGTTTATATATATATATATATATATATATATATATATATATATATATATATATATATATATATATATATATTTATGCCTGTTGTCTGCTGCTGGCTACACTGATAGAGGTCAATTCTTTGAAAAAAAAAAAAACAAACATCGAAAACACTTAAAATAATTGACCTTTGTATACGTTGTTTATATGGTTGAATGTTCGACGGAAGCAAAATAGCTTAACTTTGTGTTTTTAATGGCATGCCCTTTTTGTAAGGTAGTTTTCGGGAAAATGAAAGGAAAAATAGAATCCCCTCGGCATTATCTTGGCGATGTGTGTGTGTGTGTGTGTGTGTGTGTGTGTGTGTGTGTGTGTGTGTGTGTGTGTGTGTGTGTGTGTGTGTGTGTGTTTTCGCGTGATTTTTTATTCTTTATGAACTGGATTGATATTTCTGTTTATTTTGGTTATTAATATGCATTGGAATTTTATATTATTGTATAACTTTCTCATACTAGCTGGAACGCATGTTCAGTTATTGTATATGTTGAGGAATAATTATTGACAAAGTCTCAGTAACTAAATTTTTAAATAATTTTAGAGTAGTCAATCGAGAAATGGGATGAAGCTCTGCAATGTACTCGCATTTATTTATCTTTTTATTATTTTTTTTCGTGGCGTTTTATGTGGATTATGAAGACCAAAATGATGGCGTGACAAATTTTTCTCCTTAGGTCCATAGGAACAGTCCAGCAGAGCTATCGAATATGTTATTGTTTCTTTCAAAAGCACATAATTTTCGACCGATTCTTCGGTTTTATTCAGTGTGACTGATGGAAACATGAGTGCAGGTCAGGCAGGAATAGCAGCAGAAGAGAAGCGGACAGATCCAATGAGCTAATCTATCTGAATCCCCCTCCCAATATTTTTGATTTGGAAAGGTCAGCAAATTGTGTGGCCTCTATTCAAAACCTAGTATGTAAAAAATATTGAATTCGACACTCACGTACCCCACGTACACACTCGTCTATGTAAACATACATTCATGTACACCCGTACATTACCAGACATGCTTCTACACGTACCCGTTCACACACAGAATACGCACATTTATAAACGTACGTATACGTACACATGGAAACTGATGAACAGATATAGGCAGATAATATATGGAAATTTGTGACCAAAAGCTGATGTTTCTCATTGGCATCATAAATTTCTTATAGTTCTAGGTATGGGACGGGTGAACGGATAACTTTTTGTCTGGATTGTCCACAGGCATCCACACACATACACACATATTTATTTACTTTTTCAACTGCTTTAGTTGATATATAATATTTTTTTTAAAAGTAGACAAATAATATTCTTCTTTATTCTCATTTTTATTTAATGTATTTCTATTTCTATTCAAACACAGTCAAATATCAATGAACACCTCTTCGATTTCGGCTATTTGATATATAATGTTCTTCTGTCCGTCTGTGTGTCTATACTTCACTCCATTTCTTTTCCCACACACATGTAAACTCGTATATACAATAGACACTTATACATACGTACATACATGCAGACAGACATACAGAGAGACAGACAGACAAACGTGATGGCAGCAAACTCGTTCTCGAGTATTGCCATTACGTAATACATCTCTGGCACAACTGAGGCATATAGTAGCGCCATTAGTAGCACTTGCCGGACGGTCACTTCTATGAACCTTCTACAGTCTTGCACACCTGCTGATGACAGGGTCCACGCTGTGGTGCGCTGAACACCTGCAGGATCAGACCTTGAATTTTCAGGAGCCTTTATTTCCATTGAGGCCCATATCCGCATCAGTTATTATTGATTGTCCTTTTGCCGTTTTAGGTTACAGCCAGCCTTTTTTATCGAGATATACACTGATGGTAAAATGTGTATTCCATTACATATCAAGTAATACCTGTGCTTGAGGTTTTTATAGTTAAGAAAGACTTTGCACCGAAACAATTCTACTCTTGAACAACTGCCACACTGAACTAAAAAGAAGAGCGGGTCAACATCATTGGATACAGCAGTATCCGCAGGTTTTATATCAGAGTTTTTCTTCTCCTAAATATGTTGCCTTCAGCACGGCTTACGGAGCCCTCTCAACCCATGACATACATACATGATGATTGCAATAACATACATACATACATACATACAGACGAACATACATACAGGAAATGACAGATATAAGGAAAACGCATTTTTTTGATTTAGAAGCCATCACAAAAATTGGAAGCTTATTATGCCGGTTAGAGAAATTAGAGATTAATATACGGTTAATGTTGGAAATAAAACTCAAAGTTAGATATATTTCAATGCTAAAACAAGCAGTTAAATATTAGCAGTAACAACAACAACAAACGCCAATAATAATAATAATAATAATAATAATAATAATAATAATAATAATAATAATAATAATAATAATAATAATTTTATCCCGTATATCTTCAAAGAGGGCTACTAAAGTATATGGGGTTTTGATGGGGGATGGGTAAGGCATTCACATATACACCTGCGCATTTCTGTGCACGCGTATGTGTGTCCGTAAATGGAATTAAATATACGTTGAAAATTAAAATATCTGAAATTAATTGCGAAAACAAAAGAAAAACTCCTTGTGAGGAACCCCAAGCCGTTCTTCCACCGTGCATACTCGCTCTGCTCTGTGCCCTGTGGGAAAATGTTTTTGGTCAGTTTAGGTTCTATAAAAATAGTACTTATTTAGCAGTTCCAATTTTTTATTGAGACCGGAGATGTGGGTGTTAAGTGTCAGAATGAGTTTATTTTTACATTGTCTTCTTTTTTGCTCTGTTCGAAACTTTGAGGCTATCAGGATGCGTTTGATGTTTTCTATGCTGTGGTCTGGGAGGGTATAGTGCATTGCTATTGTGTGTTGTCTGGATATATCCCTAGTTGTTTGTTTATGGTTGTTTAGTTGAAGTCGGACCTCTCGGTCTGTCCCTCCTATGTAGTTACCCTCAGTGTATCTGCTACAATATATCAGGAGATTACATTGGGACTGCGCAGGTGAGAGGGGTATATATATATATATATATATATATATATATATATATATATATATATATATATATATATATATATATAGAGAGAGAGAGAGAGAGAGAGAGAGAGAGATGAGAGAGAGAAAGAAGAGAAAGAAGCATACATATAAAAAGAGAGAAAGAGAAAGAGAAAGAAGACTGGTGCATTTCTGCCAAGTATATAAAAAACATTAAAAATATTACATTAATTCATTATTAAATATTCCATTTACGAGTATGAGTATGATCTCTAGTCTCGATAAAGGACAAATTTTAGGGAGAATTCATTCGATATTAGTATGAACAATATTTCTTCCTCATTCCAAAATACGATAACAAGTTTTTACTATCGACGGAACTTGTATTTTGAACGTTTGATTATATTAACCTACCACTCGCTGAGTTGCTAATGATGTGGAGATTAGTGCAACAATTTATTAATTCACGGTGCAAAAATACCAATTATAATACCAAATATTTACTATGATGGTCTCTAAATTACTTTGCACCTGCGGAATTGCAGCTTTAAAATCGAATCTGAATTAGTGGCATCTGCTTATCACCTTTGTCTTTAATAATATGTAAATATCTTACCCCCTCCTCCTGAATACCGTATCCGGATTAACATCGTATGATCTTAGGACACATTTTCAAATTACCTTCCATTCATAATATTTACAGCACAAAGACAATATTTTATGCTCGCCCTAAATCCTTGCGGCTTTGCTCGTAAATAAATGCCGCATAAAATAGAAGTATTTCAATAAAATTCATTATGGAATCAGCAGTGTTGAAACAGATATACCTATTAAACACTAAATTATAAAACATTCAGAAGCAGAAGATGATTATGTTTAGAAAAGCAATACAAACATTTTTACATTCTTTTTCAAGCAACAATTTATTTCCTATTTGAGCAGGTGGTGTTTACTCCGTATTTTAATCTTCAGATGAAAACAAAAACAAAAACGTTTCCAAGAAGTAAACATATCTTCCGGGAATAATCACTAAATTATGAAAATTATTTCATGTTAAATTTGCATAGCAAATCGAACACACCTCTTCCAAACAAGTTATTTATTTATCTGAAAATCGAAAAAGTATTACTATAAAAAAGGAAAATATAATATGCCAGAGATGGACTGCGTTGGTTACTGCCGCAGTGTACCTGGCGTGTTCTTTAATCTAGATCCGCGGAGAAGTCGGATGGCATCTGAGGTGTCCATGTTCTATTCTCTTTTTTGGGGTAGATCGTTGTGGTGTATTATCATTCATTCATTATGCGTGAACCACATAATTTTTGTTGGCTTTAGTTTCCATGATATCTTTCTAATTATATTTATTTCTAGAAAGATAAGGGTTACTTACGAAACGGACTATGCGTAGGTTGCCAACATTCCTAAATGAAACTGTTTCTGTGGAACAAACTGGATTCGAATTTGCCAGTCTCTGTTGTCAGCGTAAGAAACCGTCATCTCCCATTGGTTGTAGAAGCCCTTTCTTCTTCTTCTTCTTCTTCTTTCCCTTCTTTTTCTTTTTCTTCTTTACCTCAATCCTTGTTCTCATGGACGATGTTTTTAATAACATCTGATATTATTTTGGGAGGAGTTTATCTCAAATTCATAATATATATGATTACTATATTTTAAAAAAATCCCTACGTGTAGGTGCACAGATATCGAAATCTATCTACTCTCTGTGTGATTATTTCCCCTTGCAATAATTTAGAGATGTTATGTTTTTGTAAATTAAGTACGTAAGGCAAATAGTATCTTGCAGTTAAGATTCATTGCTGCGGCACGTAGCTCTTACGACTCCTACCCCGAAAATTCAATTAAACTTACTTTTGGCAGCTTACGTGCAAATTTACCGTAAGAACTGTAGTTTTGCAGTCAAATATAATAACCCATACGTCGGAAGCGACGGGAGAATCCATCATATATACATATATATATATATATATATATATATATATATATATATATATATATATATATATATATATAGGGGGTGTATCACGTTGACACGTTCAGTTTGATTTGGTCACCGAAGTAAATTACGTAGAGCATGGTAAGTACCAGATGATTGTGAATTTTGGAACACCAATCTTTGTATGTAAAAAGCTGTCGATGTCTTCTTAGAATTACTTCCCAAAACAGTTGTCCTAATTTCCCCTAATCAGAATACATATGTGACTGGAGGACGCTTGTGAACTTCATATACTTCGTACGCAGACCCCAAAATTTTAATGAACCACGGTCCTGCCAGATCAAAGATACCCATTCCTGTGTCTCGATACATCTTCTATGTTTATATGCAATCAGTTTTTTTTTAAATATGCAACCATGTAGGAGCCTATTCGTGACCAGACACATACACACATACATTCAGCTTTATATATATATATATATATATATATATATATATATATATATATATATATATATATTATATATATATATGTATATATATATATATATATATATGGGGGGTGTATGTATGCATGTATATATCACGTTGACACGTTGAGTTTGATTTGATCACCGAAGTAAATTACGTACAGCCTGGTAAGTACCAGAGAACTGTGCATTTTGGAACCCCAATCTTCGTACGTAAAAAGCTGTCTATGTCTTGCTAGAATTACTTCCCAAACGGTTGTCCTCATTTCCCCTAATCCGAATAAACATGTGGCTGGAGGACGCTTGTGAACTTCGTTTACCCTGAGAGCATTCTTATTACAAGGGAAGTCATTACAACATGCCTAGGATGATTTCTGTTACCCCCCATCTATGGCAACGCATCAAAGGCCGAAAATGACAAAGTTCTCTCTAATTCTCTAACCTCTGATCTTGAGCACGTAGTACAATGGGGGAAAGAGGTGGCTGGTCACTTTTAATGCATCCAAAACCAAGCTTCCATCTGTTCATCATAAACGCTCTGATCCCCATCTGGCATCAATTGAAATGGATGGCTCTCGTCTTGGAGAGGCTCCATGTTTTGACAAGTTTCTGGGTTCGACATTTACTCCTAATCTAAAATGGACGCTGGAAAAATGGTGGGATCCTTCTACCGCTCCAGAAGATATCTTACTACTGATGCAATTCTCTATCTTTATAAAATCCAAGTAAGTCCAAGGATTGAGTACTGCTGCCACATCTGGGCGGGAACTGCTAAAAACAGCCTATCATGCCTTGACAGAGTACAAAATAGACTTCGTGGTTTAGTGGGGGTTGTCGTTTTCTCTTCCCTGCAACCTCTCTCCCACATAAGAGACGTTGTAGGCATGTATTTGTTTTATCTCTATTTCCATGGCAGGTTCTCGTCTGAGCTCCAATCCCTCGTCCCCCCCTCGCCAATCTTTCACGAGAAACACCCGTCTGGCTGAAACTACTGCCAATAATCTTCCGTACTCTTTATTTGTGCCTAAATCCAAACGTAGATTCCATGAGCAAAGCTTCTTTCTTAGAACTGCACGCCAGTGAAACTCTCTGCCACTTGCCTGTTTCCCACCTGACTACATGTTGGACGTCTTCAAGTCCAACATAAACACACTCCTGACAAACTGCCCCCTTAAGTAAGACACTCTATTAAAAACTCCAATACTAATGATTACTACAATACTATCTCATTGATTACTGTACACGCAATAACCTTATCCCTGAGTGGCCTTCGGGCCTTTATAAGTTGTGACCCCCATGTAATATATATATATATATATATATATATATATATATATATATATATATATACTAGCAAGGGTACCAGAATAGGTCACAGAAAATGGACTCTAAAAAGATAGCTTCAAATTTTGTGGGTATCAAGACCAAAGATAAATATGATGTAAGTTAAAATAAAAATTCGCGAAAATATATATTTTATTGCCATTCCTAGCTAAGAGTGGCCAACAAAATAATTTTCTTTAAAAAGGCAGAAAAACACGTAGCATCTTTTATCGGCACACATTGTCTCATTTCAATTTCTGAATTGCATAGAGATTGGGACACCGTGTAAAACAATACAATATTAAGCATGTTAGAAACAACTTAAAATATTGAAAGTATATGAAACGGATGTTTCTTTTCACTGTGGAACATTGTTAATACTTTTGGGGGACCCATAGCGCTATCGCAATTTTAGTGATACGGTTTAACAACCAAAATTGAGAATTCAAAATGAAATATTTAAAATGCTTTAAATTAGAAACCGTCAAGCTGTGAAATATGTAAGTCTAGAATTGCACATAGGATTGTCATGTGACCGAGAGGTTGTCGCTACTCTTTTGAAATTATGGAGATGAGGCGCGAGGTCAGGCCCCGTAAATGTATTATGCCATATTTCTTCAAACTAAAAGATAATTATAAAAGTATACATATGCAGATAGATACCAAAAGTATTTGTTAAAGTTTGTGGCATATTTTCGTTCTATGGATGCCGGGCGCGAACGCAGATCCACAATTTTATATACCATCCCTGGTCAATCTCAAACATACCCATCAACGTATTGTACTGCGCATCTATATCAAAAACCCTTGTACAAGTTATTTTAAATGTTTTTTTTTGTTCCCATACTTTGGTGATCGGGCGCGTACGCAGACCCCCGCAATTTACATAAACAACCCCGTTTCTTTCCTTGTATCTTGCCAGTTTTGTATAATAGTAAACCATGTAGGAACTTATTCGTGTACAGACACACACACACACAGATGTCCAGTTTTATTATCCTATTTCGGTCAAATGTAAGCCAAATAGTCTCCATAATTTTATTATACCACACCTGTTTCAACTGAAACACGTTTATCACATAATTATGTGGATCTATATCAAAAAAACATAGTTAAACTTTCTGACATATTTCCTTTTTATGGAGGTCAGGCGCGAATGCAGACCCCAGCATTTTATTATAACATATTTCTCCAACCTGCAACATAATTTGCAAAGTATACTTACGAGGATAGATATCAAAACCGTTAAATTTTGTGACATATTTTAATTCTATTGAGGTTAGGTGCGAATGCAGACGCACAATTTTATATAACAATCCGAAGCATTTTTCTCAACGTCTTCTTATGCACAGGTATACAAAAATAACTCTTGGAAACGTTTTTTATATTTTTTATTTTTCCATATTTTAGGTGCTAGGCGCGAATGCAGACCCCACAAATTGAAAAGAACTACCAATGTTCAAAATGTAACATACACATTTTTGAGCGTCGATCTTTCTTCTATAATGGTTATGTGGTTAGTTTTGTATAATAGTCAACCATATAGGGACTTATTCGTGTACTGAATCACACACGCATACGTTCTATTATATAGATTATTTAAATATTGGTCAAAGTCTATTTCGGTAACCTTATTTGGTTTCGACATTACTCACAAGCAAGTTATTTTTCTTAAACTATATTTTAATTAAAAAAAATTAAAAACCATTCCATGAAATCTAGATGCACCCCATAATTTTATGATACCACATCTGTTCAAACTTAAAAACGTTTATCAAAATATTATTATGTAGACCTATATTAAAATAAACTTGTTAAACTTTGTGACATATTCCATTCTATGGAGATCAAGGGCGAATGCAGTCCCACAAAATTTTATTATACCATATTTCTTCAAACTTAAACATAATTATGAAAGTATACTTACGCAGGTAGATGTCAAAAGTTTTTTTTTAATTTTATGGCATATTTTCATTCTATGGATGCCAGGCGCAAACGCAGACCCCACAATTATTATATACCATCCCTGTTCAAGCTGAAACATACATATTAAAAGATGCTTATGCGCATCTACATCAAAAAACTTGAAAAGGCTTTTTTCATTTAGTTTTTTTTTATTTCTATTCTTTGGGGACCGATCACGTACGCAGACACCAACATTTTAATAAAACACTTCTGATCAAAATATAATATACCGATTTTTGCCCCTTGATACGTCTTCTATAATTGTATGTCATCAGCTGTTATAATAGTTAACTATTTAGGAGCATATTCGTCTACAAATACACCCACTTTATTATATAGATATAATGAGGTGTATACACATGAGCACACACATATTCATACACTTGATAATGCTAAGAACATGTATTAAATATGAACACAAATGGCTGCTCAGTTTTATTACATAAGTCTGTACATGTTTTCTCTCTCTCTAGTCCGTGCACCCTTTTTTTAGTGATATTGCTCTTCTTTATTGTTACTTTATTCATCGTGTACGAAATTCTTATTATATTTCTATATGAACATATACAGTTGACGGAAACGTGATATGGATTGAAGCTTCATCTTAAACATAAACGAGATATTTATAGGATGATTGTTTCTGTCCATGACTCATATGTAACCGCTTCTAGCCATTACCTATATATAGCTTTGTCTCGTATTTACTCAGAATATAAAGGCCTTCATACATTATTTACATAATAACTGCTTAAAAATAGGGATACAATTATATAAACATGAACCTATTATTTTTCTATACAAATAGTGAAGATGCGTTCTCGTGTATGGATGTTGCGTCGCGGGTCTATATAACATGCATGGTGTGTGTATATCTATAAAACGACCGTTGATCGTCTCTGTTTGTGTGTGCAAATGTGAATGTATAGTCATTGGTAAGTGCATAACATATATACAGTCTATAAAGAAATCTTAAGCCGTGTATCTTTTCTTCTTGTATTCGGTTGGTGCGACACGACGGTTGCATTTCAATCTAAAAAAAATCAAGTCAAGAATTTTCCTAAAACACGACTTGTTTATTATTATTTATAGATATCCTTTATTCAGGGTCTTCCTCATTTTCAGGGCGGCGTCTGCATCGCTGAATCGATTCAGATCTCTTCCTTCTCTTCTGTTTCCTCATCTTGCTTGCAAGACTCCCCCATTCGAATCTTGGTTCCTGTCTCCTGCTCGCTAACTCTTAGATTAGTTATCACTAGTCCTGTCATTCTGACTAAAGAAGCGCGTGTGTCCCTTTCTTTTATATTGGGATTGTGGGGTTTGGGGCGGCCCTCAACCTAATTGACGTTCCCACTCGCGCTAGACTGACCAGCCGATCCGTGAACTCTGAACTCGCAATTGCGCTCCTCTGTCTGTTTGAAACCATGTCACTGAGTTTGTCAGCCTTAGGTCGGACACTCATGCGCCAACTTTACGCCGTCCAGTTGTACGCGCCAGAGTCTCATTATCCGCGTACTGGGCCTATTGTTAAATAGTCAGAGATAGGAGGATGATATATATTGTATCCAAAACGGCATTAGATAAACGTATCAAGTGTATGTATTGTTGTTTAGCCAGGGGATATGATATCGACGTATCAACTGAGTCATGTTGTATCAGAGTTATTACAGAGGTATATATTTCAGTTATTATTTACATATAGGTATAAGAGTAATAATATATGCTCCATACTTAGTGTTCTTCTCTTCCCCCTGGTGGGATCCGTGATGAAACATGAAATGACCAACACCATAACCATTTGAGACCACTATTCGTCCTTCTTTTGCGAAACTACAGAACAACATTTTATATTTTTAAATATAAATTTATTTCAGCTGTTTCAAATGGTCTTTACATGGAGTCTGCATTACGAGTATACGTGCTTGTTCTTTACAGCCCGATTCCTGGCTCTTTGAAGCACGTTCGTTCACTTTCGTTACCAAATTCAAACTCAACTCCTTTTTTTAACGTTCCCGACCTTTTGACCTCAGTTTCGTTACGTCATCATTAAAAAGCACATGTCTCTACGTGCGACATTTTCACGTACACGTGCCCAAGGTTATTTTGTTTGGTTAACCTATCTAATTTATGAAAACATTCTCACCTAAAATCCATTGCTACACTTTATTCTATAAACCATAAATAACTCCCAATTTTAACAATATCACTGGATAGAAAGATGAATAGATACATAGACGGATAGATCAATAATAAGTAATTTAACTTGAAGTGTTTAAATAAAGCCATTAAGACATATCAAGTCAATGAATTTATGTTATATTGTCAGATAATACCACGATTAAAAGTTCGTACATATAAGTGTATATGTGTTTATGTAAAATAATTCGCAGCAAACTTTTGAAACGATCCTTATGAATTGCCGAATATATATTAAAAGTAGGAAGCCTGGTGTTTATCCGAACATATATAAATATTTAACTTTATATAAATAGAGACATAATTACCGTATCTAAAAGAATGGTATTTATTCTATAAGATATTTAAAATATAAATACATTTGTATTTTACAAATTCGTTATCCTTGCAGAAAATTAATTGTAAACGTTAGTCAAACCAAGCTATTATTTTAAAAATGGATGTTTACAATTAAGTACAACTTACGGAAATTATATATTTATATGCTTAACTGTATAACTTAATAAGCTGAAAAAGTGAAATAGCGAGGGACAGTATACACAAAATAAAATTTACTTAAAAATAATAATACATCAGTAAAGTAATTAGTAACAAATTACACAAACTACGCACAGGTGAATATAAGCATAATTATTTCGAAGAAAAAAGTAACATTTTGAAAAATAGAGCAGTATAATAGAACATATATGACAGCCAACCTTTCTTTAATAAAAAATCAATCATTGACTAATGGACATTTCAACTCACATTTGTTAATACAAATGATTAAATATATATATATATATATATATATATATATATATATATATATGAGAACGAGAAAATGTTATATGTAAGTTTAACTTTACAATAAAAATTCATTGTCCGATTGAATACCCCCAAAAACAATTTATAAAGCCATTATTCCGCGGCGTTTAAAAGAATTCTATTTTTTCATCAGAGGAGAGAAAGAAATCAGCAAATTATATTTGTACCAATGCTAGTATTTGCTGATTATGGAATTAAGTGAAAAATCAATTTATTATAGTCATAAATTGCCACGAAAAACAAGTGAAAAAATGTTGGATATGTAATATATATATATATATATATATATATATATATATATATACAAACCGCGCATAATACTTCAGCTTGCATGAAGATCCTCTCAGGGTAATCGGAAAGGCGAAAATCGTTCTTTAGAGAGAAGGAAGTCCAAATTTAAATCCAGTGTAATGCATATAATCCGATTGGAAAGTTTTCCAAGCGGCTGAAATAATGGAAATTATTTTTCTCGGACAGTTCAGTAGTGCAAACATAAGTTTGTCTCCCGTCTAATGGGATCGACGAATAAAAAGAAGTGAAAGAACAACATGTCATCTTCATCGTCGACTTAATTAGAAAAAGTGATTTCAGACTAAATTTTAAAGAAGTAAGATCAGGTTTAAAAAAATAAAGGTTAGCACGTGAAAGTTTGTATTACTCTAATCTGATATTGCCTAGCCAGAGCGAAACAATGTTTTCTGTAAACTGCTGCAATTCGATGTCACTATCAGAAGGGTGGGGAGTGATGATTAGAAAGTTTTAAGCGTGGCAAAATCTTAGTTTATTAATAATTATTAGGCTGTCAAAACGGCATGATGTTAATGATGATGATACTGATAATGATGACAAAATAATGACAACAATAATAATAATAATAATTAATAATAATAATAAATGAAGTCTGATGCTTATAATAGTAATAATAATGTCAGTAATAATAACTATTTACAATAAACATAATAATAATAATTATAAGTATTATTATTATTATTATTATCATTATTATTACTATAATATTAATATTATTAACCCTAATAACAGCGATAAAACTAATAATAATTATAAAAATGTCAATGACCATGTGTAATAATAATATAGTCAATCACCTTACAGCAGCTAAACTCCTGACCGATAAAAATTATGCATTTAGGCAAGCCTCTTCCACAGCAGATATCCTATTGCTGGTAAGTTGTACACCCTCTGGAACTCTGAATTGTCCAACCAACTTATCCCTAATGATTCCCGCCCAAAACATGATGACTCCACCGGCGATGAACTCTGTAAAGGGTTGTAGTTCTGTTCGAGTTCCAAACTTTGGTCTATCCATCCGGATCGTCAAGGATAGCACGGGTCTCATCTTTAAATAAAACACGTTGGGAATCCATTTTCATGTAATTCTGTGCCGACCCCATTTGTTTATCCCTATGTTGTTTGGAGGCCTTCGAAAACTGTTGCTGTTCCTTGCCATCTCATTCAACACATTACATCAGGCCTATCTGGATCTTGGAGTGATTCCACCTCCTGCAAAAATGGAAACACTGGTGTGTTTGAGTTTCGATTGACATCCATGAATTTTCGAATATCATGATGTGAAAGGTTTCTCCTGGCCCCCTTTTCTTTTTGGATTTGGTATTGGGATTGTTTACGAATGACGCCTAAGTTCCTGGATCTCTTTCTAGCTCAATAGCGAAATCTTTGATGAACAATCCTTCTGCGAGTCCAGCAACATTCCTTTCCTTTTTGATAACCGTTAATCGCCCCTTTTTGGCATTTTAAAAGACCTGCAATAAAGCGAGGGACAGTAAAAATTACTTGATAATAAATAAAATGCCATAACATGGTGAATAGCGAATAGATTTTTATACAATTTTGAGAAATAACTAACCTTAAAACTGTCATTTGATGATACAATTCTCATTTCTGTGTGAAATATATTTAGTGAAATATTGATATTTTACCAATCTGCAATAAAGCCTTTGACAATATATATATATATATATATATATATATATATATATATATATGCATATATATATATATATACATATATTCTTTCTCTTATATTAAGATCTACTCACCATTGTGTATTGCGTTTTTTTATTTGGATAGGATTAAATTAATTATATATAAATACTAGTATTTATATTAGATTGAAATTTATCATTGTGTATATCAGGTAAACACTACATCCTTTTGATTTCATTACTATATATATATATATATATATATATATATATGTGTGTGTGTGTGTGTGTGTGTATTTATATATATACACATATATATTTATTTATATATACACACGTGTGTGCGTGTAATTATATATATACACACATATATATTTATTTATATATAGAGAGAGAGATAGAGAAAGAGAGAGATAGAGAAAGAGAGAGATAGAGAGAAGGAAGACCGAAGAATCAGTTAAATATATTTAAATGTGATGTGCTCTGAGTATTGCAGATATATAATAAATTCAATAGGTGTAATTACCCAGAGCAACGTTAATAGAAAAAGTGAAAGTTTATTTGTTTTCTTAGTTTCGGTACAGGATGGTTAAATTTTGTCTCCTCTGTAGTCATCTAAATAATTGTTCTTATAAGTTTAAAAATTTGATTGGTTTACGTGAGATTTCAGTATACCCAGAGATTCAAATTTATAGAGAGCACTAAATTTAACGCCAGGTATATATGTTCTAAAAAGCTTAATATTTCTTAGTTTATTATTATTATTATGAGAATATTTTTTTTATATTTTAGGTACCATATATATTTTGATAGGGTTGTTTCGTTTGTCAGGAATCTATTATTAAAAGAGTGTTTGTGTGTAGAGATTCTATGCTTAACCCAATGTTATTCCAATTTATACACCTTTAGATTTTTTAGAATTATAGTAATTGTCGTGTTGGGCTAGTTGCCGTATTTACAAGATGTGCTAATGTGTTATATTTTTAGGCGAAATTATGAAGTGTGTATAAGTACTAATCTCTGTCTGAAGATAATCATTATTTTGTGTTGTATTGTATGCGACTTATTCTTAGTTTTCATTAGTAGAGCGTTTGAAAGGAATAAAGGGATATCGTTTCTGAGACGATCGTATGAATTAATTTGTATTTTTTTATGTTTCCCACTATGAAAACTTCAGTAATCATTTCACAATTATTATTAATCTTTTACCTTCCATGTTATATGTATATAAATGCATACACACTCAGACATATATACATATATCTACACATACACACACACATATATATCTATATCTATCTATCTATCTATCTATCTATATATATATATATATATATATATATATATATATATATATATATATATATAGCCTGACAGTATCCTATACCTCTATAAGGCAACCATTTGCCCATGTATGGAGTACTGTTGTCACATCTGGGCTGGTGCATCTGCTTCTTGTCTCTCGCTCCTGGGCAGGGTTCAAAAGAGAGTCGCGAACCTGATAGGTCCTGAACTGTCATCTAGGCTTCAGCCTCTGTCCAATCGACGAGATGTTGCATCCCTCTGCCTGTTCTACAAATACTTCAATGGTGAATGCTCTGACGAACTGAAAACACTTGTACCTCCCCGACGTAACTACCCCTGACAAACCCGACAAGCTACTAAGTCTCATCCCTTTACAGTAGAGATCCCTAGGTGCAAGAAAGCCTTTTACTCCAATAGTTTCTTCCCCAGAACTGCGGGTCTTTGGAACTCCCTTCCGGGATTCTGCTTTCCCAACTGCAATGATATGCAGAAGTCCAAGTGTAATGTTAACAAACATCTTTCTACTCATCTCCCTTCAAAATGACCCCGCTAATTAAGTCCCTGATAGTAGCCCCCTGCTTCAAAGTGGAACTGTTCCTTGTTTGGGGTGAAAATTGAATTAAAATATATACATATATATATATATATATATATATATATATATATATATATATATATATATGCGTGTGTGGTGAACTGTTTCATATTAAACAGGTCTACCAATAAAGTGATGCTGGGGCAACGAATTCTTTAGGAATGATAGATACCGCAATGGCCAAAATTCTAACTAAGATTAACTTGCTCCATTTGCGAGGATAGAGTGCGTGAACATGTAATTAAACACAGAGTCTGATTGTGAGTATGAAATGTATAATTTGCAGTCTTTGTTTGAAGCTCCAAGGTATAAAGATTATGACTTTTGTATCCCTGATGTATGAAAATCTAAAAAGAAACTTTGAATCTGAACTCCAGCAAACGTGTTCCCCCAACATAATATGAGATGTAAAAATTGGTCTTTAGTAATTGTAAAACGGTGTTTGTGACTTTTGTTTGGTTGCTGTTTTACCTTGCCATTCCAGGAACGATCAAGCTTGGAGTGTCATCACTTATTAGTGTTCTTTCTGTAATTGTGAAGGATCGAGGTACCTTTTTGACACTAGACGGTACAGTTGGTAAGAATTAGCTCACGTAGAAAATGTCTGATTTGGATTTGATTAATGTGCATAAATATTTGTAAGAGTGTAAAAGTTTATTGCGATGTAAAAGTTTTACATATTTTTTCAATCTATCGAGGAAATGCGTTGCAACAAGCATCAGACATCTTAAGAAAAAAGAAGACTTAACTTGACAAATGAATAGAGTAGAACGTCTATTCATTTCAATTCGGAATTCATGCCTTATATTTTTCCAGTATCTCTAATCATGCATTAGATTTTTTTCCGATATTTCCAAATAAAACTAACGTGACCGATCCTCGATCAATGACTTACATTCTGTAATTGTTTCTAACTAGCAGTTCAGCACGGCTTTGCTCGGACCACGTGTACTGTTCATAACTTCATGCGCATATGTATATATAAATATAAATATATATATATATATATATATATATATATATATATATATATATATATATATATATATATATTAAAATATTTGACTGGTTTCCAGGTAGCCAATATCTAAACCGTAAGTGTGTAGACCCAAAATTGGCGGAGGAATTTACTAGAGACCGCAAAGGTAAACTCTTTAAACTTTTAATCTTGCCAGCCAAATTTTCAGCCAAAAATCGAGTAAAAATCTCTCCCTTTGTCCGAATACACTTTATGTAAAATGTAAAATGATTAAAGTAACAATTAGCTGAGTAATTTGTAGAGACCGCAGAGGTAGATTTAAAAATAAAATTTGACCAAAATTTTGAGCCGTTTACATTTATTATTTTGGGCTCAAATCATATTAAATTTTCTATCAATCTCAAAGTAACCTACATCGAAATTCTCAAGTGTTTAGACCCAAAATTGGTTGTGCAGTTTTCAAATGTAACATCGTTGAACTTTGACTCATTGACAGCCAAATTTCTGGCCGAAAACCAATTATAAAAGTTTTTCACAATCTTCATAGCCCATATGTCAAATCTCGCGTCTGTAGACTGAACATTGGGTGAGTGTTTTGGTAAGGAAATGTACACACACAGGCACACACATACAATTTCACTTTTATAGATATATAGATGCATTTTGACACTGCCAGGCATTAACATATATGCAATAATAGTGTAATTTTTCTCTCGTCTTAACACTGAAATGCTCAAAGTAATTACAATCGTATTCTAAACCCGGTATTTCCTGACTTGCATTATAATAATCATCTAGATTAAAATAATTTCATATTACCTTACGTGTTCTCATCATCTTCCGGTGCTACACAAACAGACTAGTATAACAGCATTTTTGTCAGAATTGCACAAAACTTCGATGTTAATGTTTCCTGTTCCTTTTGCGAAACTCAGTCTTGTTCCGCAAAGTCTAAAACAAACACAACAATGTTTCTCTACAAAACAACTAAAAAAAATACAACGAATAAATATTTTGAGATATAAAGAAAGTGAAGCATGAAATCCTTTAGTATAAATGACCACATATTGCATTAAATAACAAAAATAATGTTGATATGCGGTAATACAAAACAACCAAACAAAATGCAGTGAATATATATATATATATATATATATATTAAATTATATTATGAATTATATTTAAAAAATGATATATATGGCGCTCCCTATTAAAAGGGGGTACCAGATTGGTCAATGGGAAAATTATTCCCAACAAGCATTTAGGTAAAACTGCTCTTTCGTATAAATACTTGAATTCATTCAAGAAAGTATCGCTAACAAAAACAAATAAAAACATCTACGTAAAACTGATACATTTAGTAGTCCGGCGAGGTTAGCACCGTGGTAGCGGTTTAGGCTTCTTTCACGAGGTGCCGCTTTCGAATCTCGCTAGATTCAGCCACTCTGATGAGTCGTGGACGACGAAACACGTGTCAGTGGATAATTATATTATAAATTATATTTAAAAAATAATATATATATATATATATATATATATATATATATATATATATATATATATATATACTATTATAGCAAAGAAAAATTGTTTGTATGGGCCTGTATGCAATTAATCGATTTGATTGAAAAAAGAAGGGATTTCCTCGATTTCGATGAAAATAAAAACATAATAAGAGTGCGAAACATTCCTTGATAAGTATTCATTCCCGGGCAACGTAGTATCTTCATGCTAGTGTATAGATATAAAAAAAACTCGAAATACATATTTTACTGAACTGATAAATTTAGCATATTTTTGATAATAATTAATTGAAAAAAAGTGTACAAGGAGGAATAGTACATTTTTCGCCTTAAATAAAATAACACTAGAGCTTTATTTTAAAAGTTTTATCATAAATCAATTCGGATTCTTAAGTATGTGTTACAATGTTTTTTAGTGTAATGGGGTATATATTTAATTGCCGCCCACATCGGCAATATTTTGCACAAGGCCTGGAAAGTGGGATACCCGCAGGCTCCCCTAAAGGAGGGGCACTCCTGCAATTTTAAAAATTGCCTGAGTAACCCCGTCGGCATTCCCCGGTCGGGGCGCCTCAGGCAGCAAGCAATAAACTTGCCCCACCGGAAAGCCCGGTGGCAAGGCTCGGAGGGTTGACCTCCTAGGTATTACCCAGGCGGTGTACCTCAATCCAACAGAAAAAAATAAAATAAGAAATACGATGTGTAAAATTCACAGACACGTTTAATTTTAAAGATCCCGTCATATGAAGAGGATGAAATTATATTTCCTCAAATTATTAAAAAAAAATTAAGACAATGAAGATGGTGGGGAGAAGAGTATCCATGATGATGATGATGATGATGATGATGATGATGATTATAAGGATGATGCTGTTAAAGTCGAAAGATATCCTAACAGAAAGAGAAAACGGCCCGATTTTTTTATGGTCGACAATATGAAAAAATCGACTATTGCTATTCCATGGAAAATACGCCAAAAAGCTTAAACAAAGCAATTAATTCAGAACCTTGTAATGAATGGAAAATTGCCATGAAAACAGAACTAGCTAGACGCTTTGACCGAAAATAATACCTATACGGTAGTACCTCTCCCAAAATATAAAAATGTTATTTCTACAAGATGGGTCTTTACAAAAAAAGACTACAACATTTATGGTAGCAGAGCGTAGTTCCGATCTACAGGCCTCTGCTACCATAGAGGTTATGGATCCAACGTCCGTCTTTATTTCGATGGATCCGAATCAAAATTCGAATTGTGATAAGTACAATTTTTAGGATATCTACGAATTCAAAAGCTGCACAAAGTACTTCAAAAACAACCTGAAAAGAGAAACGATCCCGACTTCATTGAAAAGAACACAACTGGCTTTGCGGAATTAACACAGTGTTTAGATGACCGAACTCTATCACTTGTAATCAGAGAAGACCTGGGCGATGGTTGCAAAGTATAAAACATAGTGAGAGAGCATTATGTATCGAAAGGAAAACACAAAATTATTTCTCTATTTATTTTCTTTATATACTGAACTGACTTCTCTAAAACTAATGGAAGCCAAAACCATTACAGATTATATTAAAAAAGCTGAAACGACTGCAAATTCTTTGAAAAAATGTCTGGTGAAGTTATTAGCAACATTCTGTTAATTTCCATGGTCCTCAATCGATTGTTTGCAGCCTTGCGTCCTACCAGTCTCGCGTCTTAAATCTACAAGTGTACTCCGGTTAACCAAGCTTCCCAGAGACGGGCTTTTAGCTCCCACACGCTTAGTTCCTTTTTCTCTACCTTCAGTTACATTTATCTAACTTCAAAAGCAAGTAGCCAGTTTGGATTTGTATTATTGCGAAGTATTAATCCACCTTTTTGTTACGCATTCCACTCGGCGTATTTTGTCATAACAGTTGGCGAACGGAGATGATTCTTTATCTCTTAACAGTGATAAGTTACCGTATTTAAAGGACTGTGTACTATTCAATTATTTTTTGGCGAAAATTTTCAAGGATTTCTTTACTGAACTACCATTAGGATCACGTGCGACAATGAAGTATTCGAATTTTCCTACATAAAGTAGTGGAAAGTAAGGATTTATCCGATTGGAACTCACGGAAAAGTAATACAATTAATTGTACATGAAAGATATTGTCATAACAAATGCGAGGTAAAGTGAACTTTATTTATATTTTTGACGAAACAATATTTGGGAAACGCAAACATAATTCGAACCCAGCACCATAGAATTACGAGTTTTTCGAAAGAAAAGAAACACCTTTTACAATTCTTTTTCTCTAAACAAAACATAGACTATTGTTATAATGTTTATTTATTTATTTTTTTTGCAACCGTATGTTTGTTTAAAAACAGTTTTTTCGTCATTGTTTCGGGTAAATTTGTTAGAACTATCTGTGGTGTGAATTTGAAAAAGTATTATTGTGTAAAATTACGTTGTTGAAGCAGTTTATTTTGCAAAACTTATAGAAGCATTATGGCTAATTTGCGAAAACGCATATATACGAACTTTTCTAGAATCATTATTGAAAATTTTGGAAAGACATTTTTAAGCTAAAAATGGAACAATTAGTTGAGTTGACGAAGGTGCTTACTCTTAGCATTCAGGAACAGTAAAAAATGACACAAAAATTCTTAGTGCAACAGCTACAACAACAGTTTCAACAACAGCAGGAAATGACACAAAAAATTTAGAGGCACAATAAGAAAAAACAAAAATACTTCAACATCAAATGTCGACTCAACAAAAGAATTTGGAAAAATTAATTTAAACCTCGACAACTGAGAAAAACCGATTTTTTCTGCAGAGGGTATTTCAAACTCTTTGTCGGAATTTCACTTGTCTGCAGATACTTGCGTTACATTTCCAGCATACTATAGAAGGTATGAAACAGTTTTTACAAAGAGGTGTTCGGACCGAACCGACGAAGAAAAACTTACGCTGTTACTTCAAAATCTGGGTACTGATGAAAACACAAAGTATGCTAACTTAATTTTACCCCAAAAAAACGGAAGACGTGACCTTTGAAGAGACAATCAATAATTTATCTAGAATATTTGATAAAAGAGATAGCCTTTTCCACTCTAGATATAAATGTTTAAATTTACAGAAATCGGAATCCGAAGACTATCTTGCGTATGCTTGTACTGTAAAGTGCTTATATGAATCATTTAAATTAAATGAAATTTCCGCAGATTTATTTAAATGCTTGATTATTGTGCAGAAACTCACAGCACCAAGGGACAAAGATATCAGATGCCGGATCCTGACAGTTTTGGACTCGGACTCAAATATAACATTACAGAAAGTTACCGAGGAATGTCAACGTCTCAAAACTTACGCCTTTCGCAACTTTTCTAGTTGCTTGTGCGAAGCGCATTCACTTTGTCGGTCCGTCGCTTTTTCTTCTGGTCACAGTATGTTCATTTGTGGTCTGTGAATTCACATTCGTAACATATCCTATTTCTGAACCAGCAGGTGTTTTTGGTGTTTCTCGTACTTCCGCATCATTCACAATTTTCGTCCTTTTGCATTCTTGGGGTCTTTTGTTCTTGGGTCTTGTACATTCTAGAGGTGCTCTGCTTTTTTACATGTTGTATCTTGTAAACGCTTTTTTCTTCAATGCGGGTGTTGTCTCTCTTGATATTAATGAGACGTTAACATTCCTCGGTAACTTTCTGTAATGTTATATTTGAGTCCGACTCCATTACTGCCAGGATCTGGGATTTGATATCTTTGCTTTAAAATACACTATCTGAAACCCCATATGAAACTTTCTGATTGGTTGGTAGCAGAACGTGAATTGATTCAGATCGTCAGTTCCTAGACGCATAGTTTATACATAGAATCATCCGACTCAAAAATATTGTAACATCCCCCCTATTTTTATAATGGGGAAGTCATGGGAAAGACCTCAAACTGCATTCATTTTGTTGGTAATAACACTATAACCTATTAATGCGTAACAAATACTTTTACTGAAATAAAAAAAAATTTGAAAAAACTTAAAAAGTCATTTTTTGCAAAAATTTTCTTTGTAAATTTCCTTTTTTACAAATAATCTTTTAAACATATTTTTTGCAAACATTTTCTTTGCAAATTTTCTTTCTGAGAAAATGTTTAGCATCACGTTTTTGCAAACATTTTATTTGCAAATATTCTTTTTGACAAATACTTGTATCATGCTTATTTTAAGGCACGCATAAATTACAATTGACGTTAACTTTGTGCACATTAGTTTTCTTTCTTATTCATCAAAAATGTCCTTTTTTGTTTTGTTCTGATTAACAAATAAAAACCTATCTTTTTAAACGTACATATTGCATGTATATTTATTTACATATATATTTTTTATGTGAATATATGCATGCGTTTTTGAACAAAACTTCATATTCAAATTTAAGAAATAGCTTCTTTGTCACCTGTCTATCTCCGTTTAAGGTAAAAATACATTCCATTTTCTTTTATTTCACTTTTCTGTACACATGTATACCTATTTTTGACATTTGAACACAATTAAAGATGGCGTGTTTTTTCATGCTTAAATTTTAAGATCCAAATGATTTCTAATTTTGTTACGTATAATGAATATAAAAATATTTATTTATTTTTGAGCAGAATGAACCAAAAGGACTTCCCCATTAAACAAATAGGAGGGTGTTACAATATTTCTGAGTGTAATGAGGTATGATAGCACACTCGGGAAATCCTATTTATAAACGATGCTACTAGGAACTGACGAATCGAATTAATTCATGTCCTGCTACCAACCAATCAGAAACCAGAATTGCTCCATAAATATCATACCTTTCTGTAACAATTTCACATACGTTTTCTTCGTGTTTACAAGGGAAAAATCTTTGACTCTGTGGATTTTAACTCTAGAACTGTCTACTGCGAACCAGTCACATCTAGGACTTGTGTAGAACAACGAACCATCGGAAACTATTCTGAAACTGAACATGGCTTACAGTTCTAGATTATGCTAGCCGCTTTCAGCTTCAATACGGGTCTGGAACTGTGGTCAAGCATATTCCACAAGAGCCGACGGAATACTTGGCGGATGGCTTTAATCTTATGAGAGGTTATGTTGGTGATGTTTTCGACGAAAGGCCAAAATTAGTTCAGTGTGTTCAGACTGGGAGAAGAGGGGGCAGCGAGAGAAAGGTGCAGAGTTGTAGCACTCCTTCTGAAGCTAGGCTTGGGTCTTTTCGGACTAGCATGACAGTGCCGAGTCCTGATGTAATACTCAGGATCATTCAGAGGGCACGTGATTGTACTATGGGATCATCACATTCTTCAGCAGATCCACATACATATTGGTGTTGACTTTCAATCCGACTTTAAAGATGTGAGGAGGCAGGATGTGCCATAACTTGAAACCATACCAAAGACAATAATCGCTGTTGAAAACTTTGTTGAGCTGTGCTCTCAAGCGTTGAACCGCCCGGTTTGCATTTCGAGCGTGCTAGCAATGGTCGTATTGACATGAATATATTGAGAGAGAGAGAGAGCATGAGTTGTATAGCGACATCCGATCTCCTTGGTTGAACAGTGTGTAATTTCAGGCATGATAGAAAGCGTGTATCACTTTTGGGATTTGTACACAACTAACCAAATTGTAGATAATCTGCCACTAAAAATAGAAAATTAATTTTCATCAAACGGAAATGGAATCATTATTTTTATCGTTCAATCATGTATATCATGTAAAACCAAACTATGAAATAAAATATGATTGAATACTTAATATTAAATCATTAAAATAACTGGATTAGTACTTAAATATCTTAGAAGTGGTTAATATTTATTAAAATAAAATAGTTATCAATCCCATTACAACGGAGTAACTCGTTACAAAGTTCGCTCACTTGAATTCTCTAAAACGTCAGCTAAAAATTAATCAAACCACTTCATATGATACGCACAACATTTCTCTTTGTTCAGAAAACCATCCGCGCAATTAACGAATTAATTGTCCGTTTAAATGATTTCTAAAATACTTGAGAAATATAACAAACAGAGATATCATTTCATTTTTAAATATATTTCCTTCTTCAGACATTTCTTGGTGTGTATTTTTTCATCTTTCTTTCGTTAAAGACAAGCAGGCTTCCAGAAACTGGTTATAAATATCTAACAAATATATTAAAAAAAAAGGACGAACGTAAAGACGTCATATTTCATCAACATCTGCCAATTATGTTATGTTCGCACAATGGACTCAGTATTTTTGTATTACGGCATCACAATTAGTTTTCTCTAAGGAATGTTTCATTTATTTTCGCTTACACCCCCACCCCGCTTGTATATCTACATGTCTCTTAACTATGTTTTTCAAAATATGTAACTTACATTCATATAATATAATGCGCCTGTACACTGCATACCAGAATTATGTGAATATGGATTTTATTGTTCTAATTCTGATAGTTTTTAATAAATATTAGTGAAACTTGGCACGTTATGTTGCAACAATAACACATGCGCATATGTAAATTTCGGAGCTAATCTGCGCAATAATAAACACTCGGCAGTTATTTTGGTGACTTACGTGATATAAGTATGGTGCTATTACAGATGTCAGAAGTTTACACACAAGTCATCATGAGAGATTATTCACTTTTACCAGGTGTCTGAATCACAAAAGCTCTTCAGGTGTCCAGTATACTTTACCTTTATCAATGATCTTTGCTAATGAATTTGCGTTCTTGAAACAGCAGTTTACCATTGACAGCTCCCTAACAAAAACCATAGGCCTTCAAGGAAATTTGGGTGGCACCGATCAAGGTGTCAGTTCTTTTCGCACTCTTTTCAGTTAAGTTCTGGTAGTTCTTTTCCTTCCGCGGTTTTTTTCATCCTCCTTGATATTTCCCGACTATTTTGTCTGTTACTAGTCTCTGCCAGCACGATAATTTTAGGATGTGGAGATTGGGTTTATTTATACTTTTGCGGTTTCAGTTTATTTGGTTCGATTTTGGGTTACATTATCTTAGTCTTTTACTTCTATTACATCCAAATCTGACACTCAAGATCGCCATGGGCATGGAATATGTGCCTACATAAAAGATGGCTTTCGATGTGGTAGGGATATCTGCAGAGAAGCCCTAATTTACCTTATATGTGCTTCCGGGTTGCACTTATTTACACCACAGCATTTATATTTGCCCTCTATAGCCCTTACAACAGCGAAGTTACTATATTTAAGAGCATATCTGATAAAATTGATCCCATCCTGTCTGCCTATCCTTCGGCCAACATTCACGTCTGTGGAGACTTCAATAATCACGCTGTTAAATGGTTAACTCACTTAAACAAGAAAGATGATGAGAGGAGGTTCTCTCACGATTTCTCCATTATCTATGACCTCATTCAGATTGTATAAGAACCCACGCATGTGTTTGATACTGGCAGTCAGTATGCAAGTCTCCTAGACCTTTTCCTTACAACTTGTCCTGAGCTATGTTCATCTTCCGTTATATCGCCACTTGGTTCTTCAGACCACTCGGTTATATCAGTTAAGATAAAAACAAACTGTAATAGGTCCTTAGATGTACCTCTCCACCGTACGGTATATCAATACTCTATAGCTGACTAGCATAGTTTTGTACATTTATTACAGATCTACCTCTGGGTTTTATGTTTAAAAAATAATGTGCTCTGTATAGTGTCAGACATGACGGAATTATATTTTATAGGTAATGATTGATTTATAAACTCCAAAATATCCCAGCAAAAACCTAACAGACAGCAGTGGTACTCTCCAGGATATGCTGCTGCCATTGCGCACAAAAATTACTTTTTCCATTGCTTCCAACGTAATATATGTACTGAGGTTAAAGCCGCTTTTATGTCTGCCAGCACCCATTGTAAAAGAGTAATAAAAAACGGGAGATAGTAGTATGTTCAGTCCGTTAAGTCCAAAGTAGCTGAACAGAGGCTTGGTTCCCACTAGTTTTGGCAAATAGCAAACAGGGATCGTATGAGAAGCGTGGCTTCTATGCCAACTATCATCAATGGACATGAAATTATCTCGTCAGCATCAGACAACGCCAGACTCTTTGTCAAGTACTTTGCAGCTAATTCTACACTATGTAACCAAGGCTGTAAACCCCTCTTATTTCCGCATGTATCAGAAAATACGCAATGCAACTTATAAATAATTGTGCGTGATATTGCCAAGTTAATCCAAAATCTTGATTCCAGTAAAGCAACAGGCCCTGATGGCATTCCTATTATAGTGCTTAAAAAGCTTCAACCAGAATTAGCTATATACTTACAAAACTCTTCACGCATTGTTTTAAGGAGAATTGTTTCCCAACACCCTGGAAAACCTCATCAGTATGTCCTGTATTTAAAAATTCTGGTTATCCCTCATCTTCCTCTCAGTACAGACCAATTGGTTTCTTGTGGACCATGAGTAAGTTGCTGGAATCTGTTAAATAGAGAAGTAGTCAACCACCTCAGCAAAAATAATATTCTTAGTGACAGGCAATACGGTTTCCATTCTGTTAGATCTACAGCAGATGTGCTGACGGTCATATCTCATAGAATTAGCGAATCTATTAACGGAGGCTTCTTTTCTAGGGAAATTGCTCATGACATATAAAAGGCATTTGATAGTGTATGGCATAAAAGTCTAAATCATAAGATATCAAGCTATGGTATAGCTGAAAATGTTTTCTCAATTATTAAATCATTTTTGTCTGAAAGATTCATAAGATTAGTACGTGATGGGCAGAAATCAGATGCTCATTGCATTAATGCTGGAGTCAGACCGGAGTCCATCCTGAGCCTAAATCTCTTCCTGATCTCCATCAATGATATTCCAAATAACATCTTAAGATCATTCGTTGACATTTATGCTGACGACACAACCATCTATAGCAACACATCCAAGGCCGTAAATGACAAAGTTCTCTCTGACTTTCTCTCCTCTGATCTTATGCACGTGGTACAAAGGGGAAAGCGGTGGCTAGTTACTTGTAATGCTTCTAAAACCAAGCTCCTATCTTTACATCATCAACTCTCTGATCCTCATCCGTTATCAATTGAAATGAATGGCTCTCGTTTTAGGGAGGCTTCATGTTTCGACAAGCTTCTGGGCTTGACCTTTACTCCTGATCTGAAATGGAAAACATACATCAAATCCGGTGCCAAAGCCACTGGGAAAATGGTGGGGTCATTCTACCGCTCCAGTAGATATCTCACTCCTGATGCAATTTTCTACCTATATAAAAGTCAGGTACGGCCAATGATGGCGTACTGTGCACACATCTTAGCAGGAGTTGCTAGAAGAAGCTTTTCCTGCCTTGACTGAGTTCAAAATAGATTTCGTAGCTTAGTGGGGGGCTGCCATTTTCTCTTCCTAGCAACCTCTTTACCACAGAAGATACGTTGCGAACCTGTCTGCTTTATTGTTATTCTCATGGCAAGTGCTCAACTGTGCTTCAATCTATAGTTCACCTCGTCAAACATTCACGAAAACCACTCGTCTGTCCAAAACCACTATCAATAATTTCCTACACGCTTTGTCTCTGCCTAAAACTAAATGTACATTCCATGAACAAAGCTTCTTTCTTAGACTTGCACACCTGAGCGACAATCTTCCGTTTGCCTGCTTTCCAGCTGAATACAATTTTTTTAAAGTCTAACATAAACAAGTTCTTGATGAACCATCCACATAAGTAATTCAATTAACCACATTTCCACTACTTCTGTAAATCCATTAACCCTTATCCTCGAGTGGTATCTGGTCTTGATAAATTGTGACTATTTTGTAAAAAAACTTGTGCGAAGTTCTTTTTTTTTCTGTATTATCTTCAAAATTCTAAAATAATGACATACTTGCTTTAAAACAATTGTAATTTAAACGATTAGATAACGCAAAAACGTGACTTCAAATTGATGAATAAAGTGCAGGTACTTTATCTTTTAACGAAAACTTATTTGAAAATGCATCATTTGAAATCGAATGTAAGCATTCAACAAGAACTTTGTCGTCAGTTCTAGCACACACACAAACACACACATTTATGTTTATATATATATATATATATATATATATATATATATATATATGTGTGTGTGTGTGTGCGTGTGTGTGCAATTTTTATTTTCTTTATGTTTTGAAAATTGATTTTTCTTTTTTTAATACTCAATAATTATACCTCAATATGCAACTAATCTTCTCCCCTAACATTCTTTGGGGGAAATGCTTAAATACCTTGATATCTCCAATGATATAATTTTATGTATAAATCTCTCAAGTGAGTTAGGAAAAATGCACAAATTTATGAAGATAAATCAGGTTTTCTAAAACAGTATATTATTTATCTAAGATAAAACTAAATAAAGGGATCACAAATATAGTTAGAAAAATTATGGACATTTTGAAAAAAAAAACCAGGAAAACGATCTAGATTTGGATCTCCCCTTTTATCTAAAATATACTGAATTAAATAAGTAAATAAAATGAAAATAACAATTTAAAACAGAATATATATATATATATATATGTATATATACACTTGTGCCTGATATTATTCATACCCCTCGGATCTTTGAGATTTCTATAAGAATATTGCTCAAACCAGAAGGTAGACAATATTAAAGGGATTTCAAACAATAAATCAAGCATAAGCATTTAATTTAAACTCAACAAATAAATAAATTATGCAAGTTTGAAACATTATACAAAGAAAAACAATAATGGCACTAGTTCAAAATTATTCATACCTCTCTTACTAATAGTCAATAGCATACCCTTTATTCTTAATAACTGCCTGTAACCGTTTTGGATATTTATCAACAAGGTTTTTACAAGCATCAACACTGATTTTTGACCATTCTTCAATGCAGTAGTTCTCCAAATCCCTCAAATTTCTAGGTTTCCGCTTTTTAACCTCAGTTTTCAATATGTGCCAGAGGTTTTCGATAGGGTTCAGGTCGGGACTCTGGCTAGGCCATTCCAAAACATTAATTTGATTATCCTCAAACCATTTCTTGACTATTTTGGCAGTATGTTTTGGATCATTATCCTGTTGAAGGATCCAGTTTTGTCCTAAATGGAGCTTCTCCGCATCCTGTCTAATGTTTTTTCTGGAGTATCTCCAAATATTGCTCCTTCTTCATGGTTCCATCTATCTTGACCAAACTACCTGGACCACTAGCCAAAAAGGAGCCCCAAAACATTAGGCTACCACCACCATGTTTCACCGTGGGTATGGTGTTCTTTGGGTTGTAAGCTTCTCCTTTCTTCCTCCAAACGTAAGAAGCATCCATATGGCCAAACAATTCAATTTTTGTTTCGTCAGTCCACAAAATACTTGAGAAAACGGACTCTGGAGAATTCACATGGGTCCTAGCAAACTTTAGACGTGCTGCAAGGTGTTTTCCGGTGTGCAATGGCGTCCTTCTTGGTCTTCTTCCTTTCAGACCATTTTCATGCAGAGTCCTTTGCAATGTTTGTCTTGATATTTTTATGCCAGAAGACTCCAGATTTTCTAAAATGTCCTTAGTAGTGGTGGTTGGATTTGCATTAACACTTCTTACAATATTCCTGGTGGCTCTAGCAGACAGTTTCCTTTTCCTTCCTCTACCAATCAAGTTGTTTGTTGTGTGGTGGCCCTGAAATTTTTTGATGATGCTCTGTACTGTTGCTGTAGGAACCTCAAATTTCTTGGAAATTGACTTGTAACCTAAACCATCCTTATGTGAATTCACAATTTTAGTCCTAAGATCATTACTAAGCTCTTTTTTCTTCCCCATTCTAATAATTTTTATTCTTTTATTGGTTTTCAGTTGATATCATTTTAATTTCTGAAAAATGCAAAAAAACGAAATGAAATTAATCAAAGGTTGTATAAAAGCATTCAAAATAAGAATCAAACAGGAAACAGACAGTCAGAAACTCGATTAATACTGAAAAAATAAGGGGGTATGATTATTTTTGAACATTGCAGATTTTATAAATAGCTGTATATTTCTTTTATTACAAGTACCCGAGATTTTAAAATGACGAAAATGATCAGAAGAGGTTTATTAAGAATATGTATCAATATGGACGTAAACAATAAATTCTTACAAAGTTACACCTAATAAACTCAATTTTCAAGGGGGGGGGTATGAATAATATCGGGCACAAGTGTATATATATATATATATATATATATGTGTGTGTGTGTGTGTGTGTGTTCAAGTTTCATTAAATACTATCTGGGAAATTTCTTGAATAACTGTATGAATTCGTAAAGATACAAATTTAAAAAATTTAAAAATTTGGATATAACTAAAAAGTCTGCAAAAAATGCAGTTTTATTCGGCCGCTAAAAAACATAAATTTAATTTTCAAAAGGTGGTTGTAGGATTCTTAAAATAAATAAAGCATTGAATGAGTTGCCTTGAGTTGGAGACAGACGCATCCCACCTCCATCGTCTACCTAATTTCAATTTTTCTAAAATATTTTCCTATATTACATGCACATTATTAATTGTATTCATTTGTTTCACCTTCCCTTTTATTTTTTTCTTTATTTTTCCTGCTTTCTCTCTCTCTCTCTCTCTTGCTGGTTAAATTTCATCTAAAAATTCTATCTCTCAGAGACTTTCTCTCGCTCCCTTTGAATTATTTTTACACCATTTTCACAAAAACATTTTTGAAACCTCTCCATTTCTTAATGGAAAGCACTCGTAAAAGATTTGCTTTTCAACTTAATATCAAAAGACCTTAAAGTAATGCTAAACGTTAGTCATGGCGAAATATTTTTCCTCTAAAATAATAAAAAGTTCTTCAACATTTTTTAATCTAAAAATATTTTCTTACTAATCCATAATGATCGAAACGGTCTGCAAATCATAGATAGATATGGCTATATGTTTATACAGAAAATAAAAAGTATAAATTTTCTCTCTTTGATTGAGCACTATCAAAGATTTCTTTGGGATAAAATGATTCTTATCTTTTTATTATTTTTACCCTGGAATTTTATTCATACTTACATCCCCCCATATATATATATATATATATATATATATATATATATATATATATATATATATATATATATATATATATATATATATTGTCTGGCTAAAATAACCTGATGTATGCCAGAGTTCGATTAGTTTTGAATGACCTAGTCAGATCTTATATTGAATATTTATTCCAATTATCAAGGCATTCAATGTACAATTATATATATATATATATATATATATATATATATATATATATTGCGTATGATATATTTACAAAAATATACACACAATCTAAATTATAACCTGTTACCTATAAACATTTTCTATCATGAATGTCATGTTTGTTTCCTCAAAGACTATAAAAGCAACAGTAAAATATCCTTTCATTTCGATGCAAAGACGAAAAAGGTGATACGTAAAGAGGAGAAAATAAAAAGAAAACCCAACTAGAAAATTGATTTGGAGCGACGTAACTATTTTGATGTCAGAGTCGATCATATATTTTTTTCAGTTACGTTACGTTTCATTTGTAGTGGTCAGCTGAGGGGTAGGGACAAGTCAATTGGCTTTTTGTATTCTTTATAATTATTTGAATAAAAAGCAGGCAAGACACCAAACATACAATACGAGACAAATGCCGTTTCAGTTACTATCTTTAATAAGATGAATTGTATTATACTTCGAATGTCTAATCTCTTAACCTAGCTTGCAACACAATTCAGGAATAATGATGCAAAAATAGTATTTTTTTTCTCATAGATGCCACGTTTAAAAAAGCACATAGTTATAAATCTTACATAATGAGGTGGAACATCAAAGGTCAGTATAAACTCTACTTAAAGTAGTGTTTTCAATAATATCAGTCTAATCATATCTGAGAAAAGCAAATATCAATATTTCATATACGACATAATAAATGAAATGAAAGTTAAGAATAATCCAAGCATTCCAGTAATCATAGTTTCAACTAATAACCGGAAAAAAAACTGATAGATATACTCGGTGAGTAATTGCAAGTGAGATATAAAAAAACATCAGTGAAATTAACGGAAGGACTGCTCAAGAATCTCACTTTTTAAATGAGTAAGATAACGTTTTTATTTGGAATGATGACAAATCGTCAGTAAATCGGAAAAGAAATTAAGTGAAAAATGTCGCAATGTGGACATGTCGTTTATATTTGACCAGTCGCATACGTTTTGCGTTCTTTTATTGTACTTCTGTTTCACAATTCATGAACGATCTTTCAGACAAGGGGGGAGTATTGCTGGTTTCTGAACCAGAGTCTATACATCTTCATTTACCATTGACTAGATTTTGCGCTTGCGGTAGCATATTTCTATCGCCTCATCTTAAATAACCTCGATCATAGATACAGTTATTAACCCAAGTTAAAATTCACTTAAACATGAAGACTCTATTCACTAATGCATATTATTTTGTTGCGAATGTCGTTGGGATTGGTTAGTTAAGCCTCAAACAATTTGATCAAATAGGTCCCATCTGTTTGCATTGCAGAATATTATATATGACTTTACAGATATAAGGTTTAACCATTGATCACAGAACAATAAACTGGCCATCCAAGTATTTTAAGTAAAACACAAGAGAAACTTTCGGTAATAGTGAAAGGAAGAATCGTACTATCGAAGTCGTCAAGCTGCTAAAATGCATCGAAGTTGACCAAAATTAGAAACTGGGGCATGCGGAAGTGAGAAAGTTGAACAAACCTGGAAGTAACTGACTAGAATTGCGCTGTATACCTATGTTATGAAAAGGGACAGGCCGCAGAAAGTAAGAAGACAAACGAGATACGTTTGTAAATGATATTTGAAAAAGGTTAGAATCGAACCCAGTAGGCAAGTATTAAAAGATAAACGATATGTAATCCTATGATTTTAAGAAATTACTGGATATTAAATATGTCAGTTAAAAGAATGGGCAATACAATTTTGGAAATAATGATTAACAAAATAGCTTAAAAACGATGCAATTCAATTACGGATTTTTTTATACCAGAGCCATGTAGATACATGTGGAAACCCACGTGTAATTTGAAACGTGAAGGTGTCCCTTTGTTCACCACACCTCTGAAGTCATCGACAAAGGAGATTTTCAATATATGGAGACTGGGTTCGAAGTTAGGATAGTCAGTCACAGAGTCACAGTCAGAGAGTTTCAGAGAGAGTCGGTCAGACTGGTAGCTGATGCTCCTAAGCGGAAAAGAGGGGAAGAGGAGACGATGTACTTGTAAAGTCTTGAATCCCGGCCAACAATCATCAGTCGGCTGGATGAACAAAGAATCGCCCTTAATTTTTTGTAAACTCTTTGTCTTCGTATCGTCATTATAACGGAAATGTTAATGCATTTTGTCTTTGTAAACGAACTCGCTCAAAGTATCATGGGCCCCCGCAATCATCAATACTGTCTCTCCGCCCCTCTAATGAGTTAAAAGACTGTATAAATGTCTCTCTCAGCTTTGTATTACACATTCCCATCCTTCAATAATGAATTTAAATTTCTTATGTGTTATAAGTATGGACTGTGTATGCAATCTATATAACTTTTATTATCATCCTTAGTTCTGAGTCCCCGCTATATGTTGTCTCAATTTGTTCCCCGTTACTCAACACATAATGTAAATGCACGTAGACTAGAGAAACATTTATTTTTATGACGTCTCAATAGAGCAATAGAAACAATATATTTCAGGTCTTTAGTCATACGAGCAATACTTATTTCTCTCTTAGAAACAACCATGTACCTCTTATAATTTGTAAGCGTGGGTGTCCAGGTTCTCATAAACATATGAATTCAGCTGAATGCTCGTTTCTTTTTATTGCAAACTAAATTATCTCTCTTTTTTCTCTCTCTCTCTTTCACTCTCTCGCTTTCTCTTTCTCTATATATAAACACACGCACACAATCACACACATTATATATACTAGCCATATATATATATATATATATATATATATATATATGCATAAGGTGTTTTTTAAGGCTTACAATGCATCAATGTACAGTAGTTTTGAGCCGATAAATACACAAATAATAATAATGAGTCAATAATATTTTTATTTAGCTGATTGGTTTGTTTTTTTCTTTCATTTCTTAACTGTGGGTGGTATTTATTTCATAGGTCTTTTCGAATACATCATTCATCGTCAGTGGAGAAACGTATATCAACTCTCGAAGCTGTCAATTGCAAATTGGCCGTGGTGTTTTAATTGGTTATTACATTATAACGCTCTTAAAATTTTAAGTAATTACGTTAACTGTTAAGAGGGATAATTCTTTTTTTTTTTTTTTTTACTTATCTATAGATTTTCTTTCGAAGAGGAATTAATTCTAAATTCCTGTTAAAATATGGTAAAATCTAAGGGAAAATTCGATCTCTTTATTTATTCATTTGTTTCTATTGATAAGCTGTTAAGGGGGGTAAGTTTATGTTTCTGCTGTATGAATTATCGCTGGGGCCGTATAAGGGTATTAATTACTATGGTTGTGTTTTTATAAAACAAATAGATTAGATTTTTCTGTTTTACTATTAATTTCTTGTTTTACTTTTTCAATCATTATTGATTCTGTGAGATTCCCCTGATTTCTATCATTTGCTAAAATTTCAACGGTTATGTTTTTAGCGGGATTATGTTTTCCAAACACGTGCTTGTAGAAGGACAATGTTTCGGTGGTAATGTTTTCCTTGATTCGGATATGTAGCGGTCTTGGTGAACTTCCGATGGATGATTCATTGCAGATTTTACATTGAATTTGATATACTGAATATGTGTGTTCGCATAATCCTGTGTTTTTATGGGGAAGTTAGATAAAAAGCATTTTTTATTCTTGGGTGTAGTTTCAGTTTTAGATAGGTACTGTCTTTATGTTGGGCCGGTGTGTGTGAGTTATATTTCTATTTGTGTTTGCGAATGGCCTTGCCTGTGGCTGTAGTTATCCTATAATTAAAATGTGGTATTTTAAGAAAGCATTTGTTAGTTACTATGTGTATTTGTTTTCTGTTTAATGTCTTAATGTGTTGTATGTTTTTGTGGGGTATCCATTTTGCCGAAGGATTTGTAAGAATTTTCGAATGAACGTGATTATGTTCGTTTCATTCGTGCATCTGTTGGGAATGCAGTTTGTTTCATTTGTAGAATAAATTATTTTTGCTTGTGTCGTGAGTGCCGACTTATGATTCACAGAAAACTCCACGGAAAGCAGATTTTTTAAATAGAAGTTGGTGTTTATTTGACCTGTTTCTGTGTTGTAGAGTAAGAAATTGAGTAATGATAGGTTTCAGGATGTGCTGGAGTGTTCTATTGGAAATCTGATATGTGGATCTGCGTTCTGGAACTTAATGAATATTTTATTAACTTCTTCACTAGATGATAGTAAGATAAGAAAACAAAAACACCTTTTATTCATTAAAAAATGCTTCAAGCAAACTACAAAATACTTGTTATATATATATATATATATATATATATATATATATATATATATATAGAGAGAGAGAGAGAGAGAGAGAGAGTTGTATATATAGATATATAAAACATAGCTAATTGCTAACTGAGTTAAAATGGGATTTTTGGCGGCGGCTGAATCCTTTAACCACCGCAAATCGTTACTTCCAGCATCGATAAGTGCGAAAGCATGAAGCATTAGTGCATGTTGGTATAAAACGTAATCTTCTCTTCTCTTTTCTTCTATCTATTCTTCTATCTTTCTTCTTCTATCAATTCTATCTATTCTATTCTATTCTCTCTTTTTCTTCTCTTCTCTTCTGTTTTCTTCCTTTCTTCATCTTTTTTCTTTTCTTCTCTTCCTTTCTCTTCTCGTCTCTTCTCCTATTCGTTCTTCACTTCTTCTCTCTTCTCTTCTTTCTTTTTCTATATATAAAATGAACTCATTTTCCCCCTCCGAGTTTGACCTAAATTAAAAATCAAGACATTTTATGCAAATGTATATGCACAAACTGCAGCAGAATACCTTAGGTGTGTTATAGGCAAATTACCTCTCCACTACCTTGCTGATCGTAGATTCCTATATTTTCTCTGGTGAGAGTTCACTGCCAAAATCGGTTGGGATCAATGGAGGTAGTAAACTCTTATCCCTCTAATAAATTCACCCTGTCACCGCCACCCATTTACACTGTTCGTGATCGTTCATAATAGACAGTTACGGACCAAAACCGGCTTTGGTTTAAAAAAAACTGGATTGAAATTTTGGTTAAACGCACCACGCTTATTTTACTTCGCTTTATTACCAGTTATTTCCCAACATTTATACACTAAAAAAACAAAAACAAGGCTTATTTACATTTTTTTCCTAAATAAACATATATTACACCATTTCCATTTTAATTCGATTTGTTCGATGTTTTTTTTCTGTTTTCGTTTTCCTATCTCTTTTGGAACTTTCACATCCGTTCTTTTTTTTAATTATTGAAACACTGTATTTATTCGTTTATTCTTTACTTTACCCGCTCCCCTGTTGCACATACAAAACTACAAACACCTGGCAAACGCCGGGTAAATAAATTTAAAATATTTTTTGTAAATGCGGATCTAAGAGTCCATTTTTTCCTGTTTTTCTTTCTTTGGGAAGGTCTCTATCACGTTCGTATATAACAAAATATTTTTTCATAGATTTCGGTGTGCTAAAGACGAATCTGCAAACCGCTTCCATCGCAAAAATACTTTTCATGATATGAAGAAATTACTTTTTCCAAAAGTGAGTGATCTATTTCCATGTACATTTAGCTTAACATGACCACCAATTTTCTGGCAACCTGGACAAGGCAGTTCGTTCCGCCAGTGCATATTTACTATCCTTCGTTTATGCTCCCGCGTAGTGTAAACGAATGCTAGGCCTGTGAAATGGAAAATAATCCCAAAGTACAGGTGTTACCAGCCAATGAATACACAAAAGAAATGCCGCTCTCTCAAATGACCACAAAGTGAGTGCTCATTTTAAGTGAAATTTACATCGAAAACTGATAACCCACTTTTTTTGAAGATTCGTTTAAAGCACACAGAAATCTAAAAAACACAATACTTTGTTATATATTAACGTGAGTCGGGCCTTAAAGTAAAATAATACCGATTGGAGGGGGTAGAATTTGCCGTTTAGTTGTACATATATCCTCGAACCAGATAATCACTAACAGGGACTCTAAAAAGTCGTCACCCGTACCAAGCAAAGGATTGTTTACATGTTTTACAAACTATAATTGGCTTAAATATAATGACATACTGATTGAAAATATGATCATATTCTTAACAAATTAAAAAAAAAATAACTACAAGATGAAGCTTTGAAATGATTACATATGTCTTATTTTATTTAGCATGAAAACATTGACCAAAGAAAAGAAATTTTTGTTAACATATGTAGTTTTAGTGCCGTGCTGAAATATAAGGTCATTTGGAAAAAAATTATTAATGAGGAGGTGAGTGTGTTTTCTAACTATTTTGTCCTTCTGCCTTATAATTACATAATAATAATAATAATAATAATAATAATAATAATAATAATAATAATAATAATAACTATGAAAATAGAACGGTTACCATCTACCATCTTATGTACCTGGGAACAATAACTCCTGTAAAATTAAGCCAAAGTTTCGTGCCTATGCATTTTTTATATCACGCTATTTTAAAATAGTTTATTTACCTTAAATTAAAGTTTCAGGATATCTTTTTTTAGCTGTAAGGTGTAAGCACATATTAGGTAAAATACATCTTCTCATGTTAAGAATGACTTTCAAAATAATCTAGCATTATTATTGCAGCACAAAATGTTATTTTTATTATTAAAACTATAAATTGTTAGGTGAAAATACAGTTTTTTCTACATTTTTGGTATCGTGCTGAAATAATATCTTTCTTTCTTTTTTATTTTTTTCATTGGAGAGAGGAGGGTGTTTTGAACCTATTCTGTGCTTTCAACTAATAATTTATTATAAGATATAAGATATCATGAACTTATAAAAAAATTGTGAAAGCATACGTCAGTCGATTGTTGAGGTTTTGCTTTTGTACCGAAAATTGTTAGGTTAAAGATTTTTTTTTCTTTTTGTTTTCAGAAAACTTTTTAAAAAATTGAATCTTTTTTTATAAGAAATTATGAATGCTTTTTTTTTCATTAAAGAAATTGTTAGGTGAAATACAGATAAGTTTCTACCAAGAAAATCGTTATTTTTTAGCCATTCTTACCATGGGGAGGGAATGGTGTTTGCTAACTATCCTGTGCTTTAAACTAACAATTTATTAAAAACAAAAAAAGGTAACTTTTCACATTAGATCCACCTCAACAAATTTTTATATGAGTAGGTTGGGGGGGGGTATTCCAAAAGCAGTTCTTTTTTGTATCATATTGCGAATTCTGGCCGCCCGATCTTTTTAAGGCGTTTTAATAATAGTACGTATTTAGGTGACTTTACAATTGTATTACGTTGTGGGTGTTATTTTTTACGGTACCAAATATGAGAGTATTTTACATTGTTCTTATTTAGATGACGACTTATATATTTGTTGTTGTTCATGTTAATAAGAGTCTTAGAGTTATAGAGACAGTCTTATGAGTGTTCATGTTGTTGAGTGTTCATATGTCTTAGACTGTTCATGTTTGTAAGAGATAACATATTGGAGACATAAAGAAGCGATATGTAAAGAGAGACAGTTCGGTATGTATACATAATAGACAGTGTACATGTTACTACAAGAGAGCCTAGCGTGTAATTCAACTAGAATGGATTTGTGAATATCTTGATAAAGAGACCGAGAGTACGTTTGACATTTACGTTTGACAGTTGTACATATAATATAAACACGTTACCTTTCTCGTTGTAATGATGAACACGGAAAGACGGCAGTTATAAAAAAGATGATGATCATTTATTATTCAACAGGTCGGAAATGATTCTGTATTTCAGGGACTCAAAGTTTACATGGTTATCTCTAAAAACCTCTCGCTTCCTAGAGGGTGCTTTGGCTCTAACGGAGAACCGGTCTGATCACCTCGCCTTCTCTGATCTGACTGATCTGATTCCTTCGAACTCTTTCTTATATTGAGAAATCATACGTATGTCTGGTCAACGAGTTAACTCACGTGTTTCAAACATGTGCGATTTGCACGTTTTGAAAACCTTTCTTACGATCAGGAAATTCCCCATTTTCTTTGTTGTTTTACAAAGGAATTTAATCTACTTGTCTAATTCTGTAACCCATATTATGCATTCTTTCTAAGAATGTGAATAGTTTCCAGCCAAATTTGTATTTATTAAATATTTTAACAGAATCAACAATTTACTGGACACTCCAGTTATAATAACATTCTGTGTTTATTTTAACTTATGATTGGAATTCTCAATTCCAAGCCCTATCACATTCTCAGCAACCCTCATCATCAATAGTGTTTCACGTATCCATAAATGAGGAACCATGTCATAAGCCTTTCTTTAATCGATCCATGCTACGCTCAGATTCCTCTTCTTATTCGGGTCCTGCATTATTCCTTTATCCATTAGTAGTTGCTCTTTAGTACATCTCGAGCCTTTCCGGCACCCCTTTTGTTTGTCAGGAAAAAAACCATTACTCTCTAGATGTTCATAAATTTTCTCCGCAAATATTCCAGTCAACAGTTTCCACATCAATGGCAGACATATAATTGGTATATAATTATTGGCGTATGTTCCTTTTATAGGATCTTTCCTAATCAGTGTTGTTCTTCCCTTCATAAGCCAATCAGTGACATCTCCCGACTCTACAACCCTTTGGAGAGCAGCAGCTATAGGTGGATAAATGTATGGAAACTGTTTAAACCAGAAGCCCATCACTCCATCTGGACCAGGTTCCTTCCAGTTTGTCATTCTTCGTATGCCAGCCCTGACGTCATTGATAGTTACCTCAACGTTCTTCCTCCGCTGAATTTCTGATTGCCTTTCTCTGACCTCTGCCAAACAGCTAGCCTTCTCATTATATAACCCTTCGAAAGACCAAATCCCACTCCAGAACTTCCTTGCATCTTTTGCATTAGGAGTGTTTTTATTTCTCGCCTATTTACTACCATTTAATTCTTTATACAGCGGAGAGTGATTGTTCCCGAAAAGGGTATTCTGCCGAAATGCAACACTTTTTTCCAACAAAGTTCCTAATTTTCATACCATCGTTAGAACGTTCATCGTTCCTTTTTCCATCAATATATACTTCCTTTCAAGCCCGCCCATTGCTTTCTGTCCTAGTTTAACTCATTTTCTTATTTCTTCGATTCTACCAATGTCTTTCCGCTACCGTTTAATACTTTCTTCAAGCCGCCTCTGCAAGTTTGGCCTTCTATCCTTCATTTCTCCTTTTCTTCTGTAATAAGCCAAGACGATTCGCAATAACGTATGACGTCGCGTACCGAAGCCTGTTAAGTTCCGTAATCGATATGCTCTTTCTTATGATGTTGTGAATTACTCCTGGAATTATTTTTACATCGTTTTTCACCTTCTGCCTATCACTACTCTCCATAGTTGGAATGTCTATGATATCGTGCCTAAGAATAACCTCTCTTAACTTCTTAAGTACTTCTTTTTCTACAGAAGTTAAAGTTCGAACTTCATCACTGTTTTCACTGATCGTTATTTTTGTTTTTTACGCGCACCTGCATTCAATTTTTGTGCGGTTATTTATTAATTCTGTGCAATCACTTTCACTTTTCTACATTAATTCTGTATACTAACTATTCCATAACTATGGCTATAGCATGTACTGGCTCCATGGTCTCAGAGTCAATGATCTCATCTGCCTTAGATCCTTCAAACTCTTTCGCATTATTTCCCCTAACCATAGGATTCCATACCTCATCAGTTGTCCGCCTCCCATCATCGCTTATATTTCCCTTCTGCACTTCCACTCTCTCAGTTCTTTCATCAGCGCTAGTTTCATCAATTTTACTTTCGTTATTCATTTCATTCCTAACCATCCATTCAATCTCTTCTCTTGCAATCACTTAAAGTAGGTTGTTATTTTTTACTTGTTTTAACTGGGATACCAAACTTGCGACACTTCTAGCTACTCCTCCTCTCGATTCCCATTCTTCCTTTACTTTTCGGATATATCTACCAGATTTGGTACTTTCATTTCTTACAAAGCATTCCCACAGTACTATCCTTTCCTCATCCGTCCACGTTTTTTTTTTTACATTTCCTGGTCCAACTCCCTTCATATCTTGGGACCCTCTCTGGCAATTCTCACTCTCCCTATATGCAGCCACATCCTCAGAATTTCGAACAGTTATATGATGACGACAGGACCCACCCTGTTGACCAGTGGGACACCAACCTGACATGAGACAATCACAAGATATTCTAGCCTCATTCACGTCGTTATTTTCAATATTTTGATTTGAGATGTTCCCATAAATGGGGTATGTGAATTTAAGGTTACACCACAACCGATAGTGTTATCGAGACATTATCTTTAGGAGGGTTCCCCACCAAGGTCAAAGCTCCCCTCCCGACCTTTTCTCTCCATCACCACCACTATTCCCATTACCACCACCAACAACAATAGAAATAAAATCTACAATGATAATGGCATCACTAATATCGGTAGCAATAATATTAAGAGCAAAAACAACAATAGCAATGACAGCAAAAAATACCTACCATTACAGCTACAGTAATACTAAAAACATACCACCACTACTACTACCACTACTACCACCACTACTACTAGTAATAATATTACTGATAATAGTAATAACCAATAAAGAATATTTTTAAATGATAATAATAATAATAATAATAATAATAATAATAATAATAATAATAATAATATCCGTCCAATAATAATATAATAATAAAACATATATACGTCCAAACACCTTTTTGCCAACCTCTGACTTTAACTGTAATCTTCATCGTCCGTTTCTCTCGATGTCTCAGCTATCTATAAAAAAAGACTCTTCTGTACTTTCTCATCCGTGTTTTTAAAAACCGTCACTTTACTCATACACAAATTAATAGTATATGTATATTAATAAGCCGTGTATATATATATATATATATATATATATATATATATATATATATATATATATATATATATATATACGAAAGTTTTCTTTTTCATTTCCTTTCTTTATTTTGTCACCCAAAAAGATAGATATAGGTTTCGTCGCTCGTGTAAGTCACGTTTTAAATTACTTTCGCCACGGAACGTAGTCAATACGGGACCGGGAAAATTGTAATTGGAAATAAGATACGTTGTAGTGTATCACTTCAGGGTAAGATGTAAATGTGACTTGGATATTCGTTAAGGTCTAAGAACAGATCATCAACTACAAAATGTCGTAGATAGCCATAAATATTTATTATAGTTTGATTAAATTTAAATGTTTTATATCGAGTTTATGTTTTGTTTTATATGATTTAAAGAATGTATGTAAAAATCTCACCGGGAAAAAACTTGTGAACAAAGTGTAATTAATGTGTTAGGTAAATTTCAAACAGGATTTGTTTTATAGCTGGAAGCACATATGTTAAATTTTATAAATTACTATACTACTCGTCACCCGTTGGGTCAGTACATGCTATAGCTAGTTATAGAATAGTTAGTATACAGAATTAATGTATACAAGTGAAAGTGATTGCACACAATTAATAAATAAACGCACAAAAATTGAATGCAGGTGCGCGTAAAAAACAAGAATAACGACCAGTGAAAACAATGAAAATAATACGTCTCACGTGCGTGCGCAAAGACTGAGTGCACGCGTGCATAAACAACAAAAATGGAGACTAGTAAAAAAAAAATACTGAATACATTGGATAATAAAAGTCTTAAATCATTGCCCTTTAAATGAAAAATAATTTATATAAGGCGGGTAATCCATTGAAATTCAAAAAAAGAAAAGAAAATGTATAAAGAGAGACTGTGCATTGTACAGGTCTACGCTGGATTTTTTCTCTGTGTTAAGAGTATGCAATATACTAGGAAATTAATCCTCGCGCGAAAGAGCAGGACACAAAATGTTGTAAATAATAATAATAATAGAATAACAATATCAAAGACTTTCGCTGGCGAGGACTACTATTGACCGTAACCTGTTATACAGTCCTTTTGAAATTTTCATCTCTATTTTTCTCGTTATGTACTGAATATTTGTTAATGAAACCTATATGAAATATGTTCCGCATTAAATTTTAAATATTTCATATTCTAAAATAAGTTTTTAAAAAATGTAATCTAAAATGTTATTTTAAAGTTTTTGTTTAAAAAATTCAGATTTTGTCATTATTCAGACCTGTATTACAAAGAGGGGTAGAATAAAATGAGTTGTGTGAGGAGAAATACTAACTGAAACAGAGAGAATATTCAGACCTATAATAATACAAAGAGGGAGTTGCAAAAAGGAGGTGTGGTGTGAGGAGAAATAAAAAACTGAAACAGAGAACTTATTCAGAATTGTAATAATACAAAGAGGGGATTTAAAAAATGAGTTGTGATATGAGGAGAAATACAAACTGAAATAGAGAGAGTTTTAAAATATAATCTTAAAAAGATAAGATATGAGTTAGAAAAGAATTTCATCCAAAGTATGAAAATTGTCAAACAAAATGTTTTTACTATAGGCTTTAAAAATAAAGGTACAATATTCAATTTGAAATTTATTTATCTTCAAAGTGCACTTTTATAAATTTTACAAAGTAAGGTATAAAAATTTAATTTAAATTGCAGCAAAAAATTACCTTGGATTTGTTTTATGTAATGTACATTTTGTTTCAATTTAAAACATTATCTTTCATCTAGCAATTAATGATATAGATATAAAATTTTCAATGATTTAACTTGTAATAATGAACTGATTACGTAATATTTTAAGTTGAGACATTTTCTATAGCAAATCTTTAAGAAATGGACATCCCTTGCACGTTTCGGAGTGTTTCTACGCATTTTTAAAATGCCCCGTTTACCGCCATGGAGTTAAGAATGCTCATTTTACGTTTTTCTTTAAGGAAAATTACAATCTTCCCCAAAAAGGTAATTTTTAATTATTTTTTCTGATGTTATATGTAAAGGCCGTTGAAACTTATTAGCCAAAACAAGTAGATTCTGACATTTTTTTAAGGTAAACTACGCTTGGTTTGGTCGTAAAAATACCAAATATTGTTTTCTTTTTTAATTTGTAAATTGATCGAGTGGATTGTTTTACATTAGAAAAACAGAATTGTTTTTTTTGTTGTTTTCTGAAAACGATTCAAACTTGAAATGAAAAATAGAAATAAATAAATCGTATTTAAACAATTTTGAACGCGAAAATCGTACATTTATTTTAAATTTCTATTGATAGTTTTAACTACGCACAACTTGGGTAAAAAAAAAACATTTTTAAAAACATGTAAATCGATCAAGTATTTTTCTAAATTAAAACTATTTCTTTTTTTTATTTGGAAAACGAATACAATATCGAATGAGAAAAGTCTTTGAGAATCGTTTTAAAATTTGAGGACGCTCAAATCGTGCAGTTTCTTTTTATTATCCTCGGTTTCAAAAATGTTAGAAGCCATTATGTGTTGATAGTAAAGTACTTTCTTTTATTAACATAATTTCAACGACACGAAAGATGATCTGAGTAATTTTAACGGCTTTAAGCTATAAATTACAGAATGTATAAAAGAAATTTAATCGTAAATATATTTGTTTTGTTGTTGTTAGAAAACAATCCGCACTTGCAATTAAAAATACAAATAACTTCTGAAAAGATTCCGATGTAAGAAAAATCAAACGTAATTTGCATTTTTTTTATTTGCATATTTTCTACGCGTAAAATATTAACACACACTTAATCGCAAAATCCAGCATTTGCGCTTGTGGCGACGCAAGTAAAGTTTGTTAACTATTCTAATTTGTGTAATGCATGAATATAAAATTTACTTAGTATTTTAGTTACAGCATTCACCGGCAAATTATTTGTGTGTTTTATTATTTTAAATAAAAAAAAAAAGAAAACACTGAAGCGCAACTAATGTTTATTAATAACGCAAACCATTTTTGTAAAAAAATTGTTTTCGGTTTTAAGAGGGTAGAGAAATAAAATGTTTAAATCTAGGTATTACTGCGTTTTAAACCCCGGTTTCTGTTAGTCCCGCTTCGTAATATCTGCACAGCCGGATTATACGGAGGGAACAGTAGGCAATATAAAAAAACTACTGTAAACATTTCATGAAATGCACTGTTTTATTTATATATATTTTGTATTGTAAACTGATTTTTTATAAAAAGAAGTATTTTTCTTGCAAGTAATGAACAATTATTTTTCAGTTTTAAGGACGAAGAACATTTGTACACATTTGTAGATTTTTTGTAAAAAAATTTTTTTAAAGAAAAGGCGTATTTTTTTTCAATATTATGGCCTAGAATTTTCCATCATCCTTGTCACTTGTTTTTGCAATGGATCTCCTGAAGCGCAACGAAACCGTTTCGTTTTTATTATCTTCTAATTTTATGTTGTCTGGTCCCTCGCATCTCTTTTGCCAACTCGGTTTCTTCTTACTCGGCATTATCCGGGCGAGTTGGCGTCGTTCACGGGGATTTGCCGAGTGAGACCCACGAAAGAAAACGGAATTTAATATGCAGTAGTACCCAAATCTATTTGAAAATAAATAAAATAAGAAAGACAATCCCGTTAATTGTCGATTTTAAAAATATACTTTATAACTTCTTTTTTTGGGGGCCTAGGTCGTAAACCAGAATTTTAAAACCGTAGACTGTTTCAATTCCTAAGCAAGAGAAGTTGAGTTTTACAATTGTAGAGTTGAATGTAATAATCAATTGGAAAGCGCCCCTGTGTGTGTGTGTGTGTGTGTGTGTGTGTGTGTGTGTGTATCGTGCGGTCATACAACGTACCTTCGGATGGGATCTGAGAGAAAGAGAAATTAAAGATGGCAGCAATGGATTTATAAGGTGTAGTCTCGTGAAATCTCACGAGATCGCATCTTCCACTGCACATATATGCAAATTGAATGGGGTCAGTTTTCGGATAAAATGTGTGTTGGCAGAGGCAGTGAGGAGAGACGTGCTGGACGTTTAGAGAGAAAGTTGTCAGTGACGAATTCTAGCTGAAATCTTGCGTATTGTATTTAGATTATTTTGTTTTGTTGTTTACCAATCCATTTAACGTCAAGCTATTTCGGCATAATGAGGGACAAAATCGACCTTAAATTAATACCGGAATTCGACGGCTCGACACGGTACTTGACTGGGTGGAGAAGGTGGAACTGCATTGTCGGTGTCTAGTCTGAAGTATATTGAACATGTAGTTTATCTACCTCTGTTAGGTTGGGCTTTCGCGGTATAGCAACAGCTTAGTTCTGAGGAAAAACAGGATTATGAAAGGATCAAGACGGCATTATACAAAGCGTTCGCTATCGACTGCGCCACTGCTTGGAAGCAATTTAAGGCAAGAATCTTACATTCCGGTGAAACTGTCGACGTTTATTTGGCCGAGCTGACGAAATTGTACGGTTTTGTTTGGTGGGCTGTCTGAGCAGACCTTGGCATGCCAATTTTTGGCAGAGCTTGATGCGGTGATAAAAGGTATCAACCTGGCACTCAAGTTGAAAGACAGGAAATTACGCATACACACAGATTAACTTTGTGTGTACCACTGGATATCAGACAAACTGACAGGAAAGACTAGGGTGCGCACTAAGGCAGCCAGCAGGATGCTGATCAAACGGAGGTTGGAGACTCTAAAAAAGCTGGTAACAGAGTACAATCTGTCTGTGGATGCGGTACTGGTCACTTCGAATTGCAACCTTGCTGATAGGCTCACTCGAGTGCCAAGGAGATGATATGACACCATGGTGAAGAAAGCCGAGCCAGTACCATTATGTGCCACCTCTATTAAGGTGGCGGATGAAATCAGAAATATACACCACCTCAGTGGACATCCCGGATTGAGACGGGCATGTTAATTTGTGCAGTTGTCCAATCTGTCGGTGTCCAAAAGTGCAGTGAAGGCGGTAGTCAGGGAATGCCAAACATGCCAGTCAACCGACCCTGCCCCGGCCAGATGGCGGAAAGGCCAGCTGGGAATAAGCGCGATTTGGAGCCGACTGGGTATGGACATAACCCACTACGGCAACCAGCACTTCCTCACCCTGATCGATTGTGGACCGACAAGGTTTGCAGTCTGGCGCCCGTTTATAAGACAGGATTCCTCCAATGTAATCCGTGAATCGGAGTCCATATTTTATGAAAGGGGGACGCCTGAAGAGCTCCTCACAGACAATGGCACGGCCTTCTGCAGTGGGGAGTTCAGACGTTTCGTAGACTAGTGGGGGATCCACCTCAGACACAAATGTGCACATGTACCAAGTGACAACAGCATAGCAGAGCGGTGCCATCGAAGCGTGAAGAGGATCGCAGCAAGAAGACAATGCACGATCACAGAGGCGGTCTATATATATAATGCAACGCCAAAGGATGGCATAACTACTGGAAGCGCACCCACCAATGCGATCCATTGTTATCGAGTGCGCATCAAGGACATCGATGCCCGTCTACCTGATCGGCAGGAAACCCGAGGACCGTATGAGTTAGGGGACATTGTTTGGGTGAAGCCTCCCAATAATCGATGCACCAGCAGCTTTCAAAGCAGGCGAATCACTAGCATTATCAGTGAGCAGGCCGCGCTAGTTAATGGTATTCCACGCCATATGAAGGTCATCCGGCCTGCCCTGAATACGAACCAGTTGGTGAGTAGCAGTGATGGTGAATCGTCCAACGATTACCTGTGGATCCGTCCTATTCCCCGCGATGGTACAACTGTGAGCCCCAACACTGACGCCGATAGTTCCAGCACTCTTCTTGGATCCCGATGAAGATGAAGAAGTCCAGCCTGATGGTATGACTGTACGCCCTAACGCTGATGCTAATGGTTCTGACACATCTTCTCAGAGCTCCAATGAAGATGAAGTAGTCCAGCCAATCCCCCTTCGTAGGAGTGCCCGCAACAAACGACCGCATCCATTATGCCAAATGTGTAGTCTGAAGACCAGTGGGGAGTGCAGAGTTGAATGTAATAATCAAAGAGGAAAGCGCCCCCGTGTGTGTGTGTCATGCGGTCATACAACTTACCTTCGGATGGGATCTGAAAGAGAAATTAAAGATGGCAGCCATGGATTAATAAGGTGTAGTCTCGTGAAATCTCACGAGATCTCATTTTCTACTGCACATATATGCAAATGGAATGGGGTCAGTTTTCGGATAAAATGTGTGTAGGCAGAGGCAATGGGGAGAGACGTGCTGGAAGTTTAGAGAGAAAGTTGCCAGTGACAAATTCTAGCTGAAATCTTGCGTATTGTACTTGGTTTATTTCGTTTTGTTGTTTACCAGTCCATTTAACGCCAATAATATGATAGATTCCTCACGATATTTAATCTTAAAAACGTGTAAAACATATTTCTTAACTTAATTTTAACTTTGGCATTACTTGTTTGTAATGTATGGATCTATAACAGATACTATAAAATATAATATAACTACTATTATTAAGATCTTAAAACCGTTTAAAGTAAATGCATATAATTTTAACAAATGCCAATTAAAATTAACTACTATAAAGGGGGCGCATAACTGAAAAGAATGTATATAATTATAAAACAAAATAAAAAAAGAAACTCTGTGTAGAGCTTCTGTTAGCAATCTGTTATTCTGCTAAAGTTAGTTTTGAAAAGACTAAAACATCCCCGGCTCGACTAGCTGTTCGAATACGGTGGGTATTTTATTACATATTGTAAGTCGGTTCTTTTGAGCATTATCGTTTGGTCTGTCTGCGGCTTTTGATATTTTAAGAGTGGTGACAGCTTCATTGTCGAAAATCAGTCACACGGTAACTGAGCCAATTCGGTAGCGTTTTATCTGTATCGCTAGGGGATTGGTTAGTGGTAGTGCTAGGAGATTTGCGCTCCAAATCTTGCTCACCGCTTAGTAGTGGTATTAGTTTATTGCTAATTTCCTCACACACAGACTATATTGAGTAAACCACACTGTCTGTTATTTGGCGACGCTGCCTCATGTTCTCTCAATAAACTCCTATTGCTGTCTCAGAAAGTATTATATACAAACCGCGCTTGTATTGGAATATCAACGATTGCCGTACAGCCTTTTTTTTTTCGTAGTCGTCAATCGACATCCATCTCTATCGCTAAAATAAAACAACTGCTATGATCCTTTCTGCTTGCCAATACTTTGACATGTTCATCACAGTTCATCATCTCATATCTCACAGTATTCCAAGTATTCGAAGAATGCCAAGCTTTAGCAACGTTTTGCGAATTAAATTGACCCAGCCGCCGCGTACTATCATGAGGCAGGTCACGTTATTCTAATGCAGCAATAATCAATGGGCTTCGGCTTTAAAAACTTTCAAATACATAAACAGTTATCACATGCAGTTTTTTCACAGACACCTGTTTCGTTCGTCAGTACTCAGTTCTCTCAAAAGTTAGCGTTTATGTATATGTATATACACGGTGGTCCATATATCTATAATTAATATCATTATTTCGTTATTAAGAAAACATCGTCTTTACTTCATAATGCAAGAAACACACAATTCCATTATGCATTAGAATTACTCCGTGTTATATACCCAAACAATAGACGTATAAACCTATATATCTATCAAAGTGAAAGTGCTTGTATGTCTGTCTGTGTGTCTGTTTGTCTGTGTACATTTCCCGACACAATTTTCAGTCTACAGGCTAGAGATTTGATATACAGGGTAGTGAGATTTGGGAAAAATCTTGTAATCCGTTTTCGGCCAGGAAGTTGGCTGTTAAGGGGTCAAAATCCAAAGATTAGACTGTGAGAACTCCACCAAACACCTCCGACAATTTTGAATCTAAACACTTAACATTTTAAGTATAGGTTTATTGGACATGGATCTAACTTAATAACTTTATTTGAGCCCAAAGCAATAAATGTTAAGGGGGTCATAATAGGGGTCAAGTTTTAAAAATATGACCGATGCGGTCTCTACCAAATTACTCAGACAATTTCTGGTCTAAACATTTAAAATTATACATAAAGGGTATTCAGAGAGAGGATAAGCTTTTTAATCGGTTTGGTCGAAAATTTAAACTACATATATATAAATGTATGTATGTATGTCTGCATGTCTGCCTAAAACTTTCGACAGAGGCAAAGGATTTTTACATAGTCAGTATCATTTTAAGCCCGGCCTTTAAGACGACAAACATCGAAAAATTGGCTAAAAACATTAACTTTGTCACCTTCAACTGGGCACTCTACAGGAAGGGGTCGCTTTTTTCGCCGATATTGTCGAAAGTCACCCCCTCTTTTTGACTGTCTAGCCTTAATTTAAACCCACGTCACTTCCGGTTTGGCGGTGGTCGTAACAGCAAAGACGTCACGTTTTTTTACCCATTCTTTTCCTCCTTCCTACTACCACATTTTGTTTATGTATTTAATTTTTTGCTCAACACACACCTCCAACACCCAGGCAACGCCCCGCTGATATGCTAGTGCTTTTATAAAAGTGGTTAGTTACATAGGCAGTAATTACACACACACAAATGCACACAGATACACACACACGCACACAAACGCACAAAAAAACGAGTTTAATCGAAAAAATGACATTCAACAACCGTACATTTTATATATATATATAAAAACGAAAGATATTTTTTAACTTCATAAAAATAAAATTTCATTAATAATTTAATATTAAAAACGAAAAAGTAAACTTGGAATACATTTTTGGTATTAATTTTTATATAAATCCAACACACCGTTCAGATTGGGAATGTCGACTTTTATAGGTTTTCTGGTACGTTTACAGCAACTACACACCCAAACCTCACCATATTAAGAACGGTGTTCAGAATAGACACCCATAACCATTTCAGCAAACATGAAAACCAATAAAAGTTTATATGTCGTATGTGTTGGACCTAATATAAAAATTACCGAATTAAAAATGGAACGAAATTTAAATTTCCGTTTTATTTTTACCACAAAGTAAAGCAGAGCATTCTCCACAAGTTTTATCGTAGTTATCGTATTAATATTATTCTTTAAGTAAAAATCATATTTAGTTATGCATATAAATTCGTAAATTCATTTCGCTATGAATAATTGCCGTTGTTGAAATAGGAATCTCATTTAATTTTTAATTTTCTGAATAATATTATCTACAATGGTCAATTTGGTGCTAATATCTATTTTCCATCAATATTGGACAGGAAAGCGACGACGTGTGGTTAATATTAATTATTTTTTTTTAGTTTATCGAAAACGAACATACCAAGGGTTTCATTATTATTATCATCATTATTATTATTATTAGTAGTAGTAGTAGTAGTAGTAGTAGTAGAAGAAGCAGCAGTAGTAGTGCTAGTAGTAGTAGTAGTAGTAGTAGTGTTATTATTATTATTGTTATTGTTCTTGTGGTTGTTATTATTATTACTGATTTTATCCGCTTAGCTACACATGATTCCTCTATCAGAATCGGATTAACGATCCGATAATTTCGCCAGACCTACTGATTTTTAAGTTCATTATAGGAAAGAAATAATAAAAGTACAAATTCATAAACAATAGCTCCGACAGTAATTTTATTAAAAAGAAAAAGAATAAATATAAAAAAGGGGAAATATAGGAGATAAAAAGGTGGCAGATGATAGAAAGAAAGGTGGTTCAATGAGAACATATAAAACAGAGCAGAAGAGAATGCATGTGAGAGAGAGAGAGAGAGTCAGGGGGGAAAAAGAGGGAAGAGAAAAGGTGACAAAGGGAGACGGAAATAATGTAAAAGGAAGTAAGCGATTTAGTCGATCTAATATAATGGTCAAAATAACCATAAGAAATATTTAATTAAATTTAAAGAAGTAATTAAAATTATAATAATTAATTTAATTAAAAATAATGAGAGACGAATAAATAAATAAAACGAGAAGTAAATAAACATAGCGATAGATAAAGAAATAAAAATATGTGCAAAAAGGATATATTAAGAAAATGTATTTTTTTCGGTTTTTCAGACGGATACAAATATATATATATATATATATATATAGGGAGAGAGAGGGAATGAGAGAGAGTGAGAAAGAAAGAGAGAGAGGAATGAGGGAAAGAGAAGGAAATATATGGGGGTGAAAATAGAAATGTAGAATAGAGCTAGAAAATCGGTTAGCAGGCATTTTTGAGAGAGCAGTATTTGCATTGCGGTGGTAGTAATATTGCGATAGAGATACACCCATTTATTAGAGCAGAGATACGTCCTGCTACTTATTAGATCGGCGTAAAAGGGAATGAGAATGAAATTAACGTGATGGATAAGAAATATAAGTAGAGATAAATATATATATATATATATATAAATATATGCATATATATGCATGCACACATACATATATACACACATATTTATGTAAAAATTAATGAACTAAACTTAATAAAACGATAAGTAATAGATTAAAATAGGAATAATAATAATAATAATAATAATAATAATATATATATTCATATATATATATATATATATAAGATAATAAAAAGATATTAAGAAATATAAAAGAAAATAGTAAATAGATAAATAGAAAAGTAACTAGTAATTAGTAAGTTAAAATAGGGAGGATAAAAAATACCGGGATAAATAAACAGGGAATTGATTAAATAGGTGAATAAATAAAGACGTGAGGTATAGGATAAATAATATATAAAAGGTATAGAATATAAAATATAAATTATGAAAATAAAAGAGGAAAAATAATATATGAGAGAACATAAGATAAAAGAAATGATAAATAAACAAACAAATAAAATGAACTGAAATAAGTAAATAGACGAATAATTAATCAAAGTGGATATCAAGCTATATTCTTAACGGGTAGAAATGGAGTATATGGGTTTTATGGGTATATAATTAGTAGTTTAAGGTGATAATAGTCTAAGTTTAATTGGGGTTCTAGGTAGTTATGGGAAAGTAAATATTAAAGTTACCCATTTAGGCTGACGTACTTGAATTCAACTCAAATGTACTAGATTTTCTAGGATTACAAGTTAAAACACTATATTCTATTTTATGCCTACAGTCATAGGGGTCCATATATACATACTAACATATGCATATGCATAAAAATAGTTGCACAAGTATGTGCATCTATATATCTGCATGTACACATATGTACATACACAAACCTATATAGTTATATATACACCAATGTATCAACAAAAAACATACATGCATACATATATATGGTAAGCAGAACACAGACATACGCATACGTATATGCACATAGAGACAAAAGCTTCAGCAAAAAGATATGTGCGGCGTATGTGTGGGTTTGGTGGGTAAATTTAACTAAATGGAACAACAGACACATGCCATGATAGGGTATATATGGTTAAATGGCATTAAAATTGACAATTTTGAGAGACGGTAAGGTAGAAAGGTAATTAAGACATGGTACAGGGAGATAGGGAAATTGGGGTTTGGTATGTAGATGTTCTCATAATTAGTTGTATGTGGCAAATAGTTGCACGTAATGTATGATTGGGCAGTTTTATCAACGTTGTTTGCTAAATGTTTCAGAAAGGTGAAAAGTGGCCATAAAGCTGGCATTTGTAATGCCGACAGTTTATAGTAGTTTCACTTTTTTGTTTAGTAATTTAGCCCTATCTTTAAAATTGGTGCTAGAAAGTTTTCATTTAGACAAAAAAAAACATGTAGAATTTAAGGATTTGATGTACCATATATTTTAAGGATGTCCAACTTAATAGTTTGTGTAAGTTATTTTGAATTAGATGTAGATAGTGGGTTATTAGTGAGGTTTTGGTTAGGGTGGTTGAGGTTAGTAAAGGATCATTTTTGCGCTCTAAACCTGTCTTTATAAAAGGTTCCGGCCAGACCAATATACTACTTTTTGTAGTAGTTTCGGTATTTCATGGGGGAAATTGTAGCTTTATGCACCACCTATGTTTGATAGCGTTGTCAGTTTATTGGGCATTGTGATTTTTAATTATCTTTTCTAAGTTATCTGTGCAACTATAACTAAAATTAATACACACACACACACATATATATGTATATATATATATATATATATATATATATACTAAAATTGTTACCAAACGTTGACCGTTATTGAATGATGACCAACGAATATTTCACACTCCTATATTTTCTTGTCGAAAGCAGATTTTTAAATTGAATCGAGAAGAATTTCAAACGTCTCTCAGAGTGGCGTAGTCCACAGTACATTGTAGTCTACATTGCAGTGTAAAGAGCTTACTGTTTATTTTATAAAATTATTTTTATATATAATGGTTTGAATTAAAATTTAAAATTCAAAAGTTTACTATCATAAATTATATTAAACATAAATTGTGCTCTAAAAGGAAAATTATTTTGAATGCGCCCCTGTCATTTCAAGGTACATAGTGTTGATTTTATATGCCCGACCTTGCTTGTTGTGCGGTGATAATGGTTTGAATTTTAGTTTATATTGAAAATGTAACGTCTCATATTTCAATTGTGCTTTAAAAACAATCATTCAGAAAACATATGTAAGAACAATGCAAGATACATACGTACATTAGCGTGAAATTTCATAAACATCGACCCAGGCGTTTTCGAGTTCATAGGGAACTCTCTCATACACATACACATGCATACAAACAAAGTTATTTTATATATTAGTATATACATACATACGCACAAACGCACACACACAAATATATATATGTGTGTGTGTGTGTGTGTGTGTGTGTGTGTGTGTGTGTGTGTGTGTGTGTGTGTGTGTGTGTAATGTGCGCGTGTATTTACTGATGATATGTTTACTCATAATAAATTACGGACCTTGTACGAAATTACCTCACGATAGTGAAATGACAAGACTACAAAACTAAAAGAGATGACGCCCGAGATCACGGAAGTCTAACAGAAAGAGCACATCACTTTTTATTCGGGAAAATCCCAGAAAATAAATTTGTTCAAAAAGAAGTCTAGTTATTATTACTCCCATCTTTTTTGCGACGTATTGGGTCTCGGGTGTGTACATTTTAACGGGTGTGCAAACATATGTAATATTACAGATGATGCATACACCTGCATTATAGCTTCATATGTTATCTATTTGAATTGCTTAACGCTCAACATTGATGCGATGTACGCTTTAAATAACAAGTACAATAAAATGTATGTAAATTATTGTTTTTAATTTTTCTTAGAAGCTTTAAGCATTTAAAATAGTACCCGCAATAATCTATAGTGAATGCTAGCTAAAAAATATAAGTGTTTGGTATTTTCTTTCATTAAGAAGTCCAACGACATGATTAAATAACTGCATGTAAAACACAGAAGTTTAAAATTTGAAGCGGGAACAGGTTAGACATTTATGACGCGTGTCCCTAATTTTCGTCTTTCACATTTTCTATTACAACAGAGCACACCTTATGGAAGCTAATTGCATCGCTGAAGTTAATTTGGAGCTGACGTAAGAGTGGTTTCTAAGAAACAGCTTTCCGTTTGCAGGTGTTTCTAAATGCTTTACATTATTGCGAAAAGGTTTCTATTCTAACGGCATAAAGTGATCTAAAACGTTCGTCCATACGATAGACTATAAGCGAGCTTACAACACAATATATATATATATATATATATATATATATATATATATATATATATATATATATATATATATATTACAGCTATTATTATAGAAGATGAAACAGTGCAACTTAGATATTGCAGCACCATCGTAGGCATTAACTATACTTTAGCTTTCTCTCCTAAAAACCGCAAAATATCTACGTAAGTTTTATTTTTATTATTCAATTTATTTTACTCAGCTTTTATCCTCTTTACTCCGAAAAATAAATTAAATGTTTATTTTTTTCAGATCAACTTAGGAACTGTTCCTGATAGTTGTTTGCTATTCGTCCGCTATTCATCGAAAACTGCGCAAGACAAAATAATATATTATCCAAAATATACATATATAAATTCATATTTGCCTTAACAATGTCCACTATTGGGATATAACACACACACACACACACACACACACACACACACACACACATATATATATAGATAGATAGATAGATAGATAGATATACATATATGTATATATGAAATTATTTACTATGATAATTATTAAACACCTACAGACACTAGTGTTTCGTCGTTTCGGGAATCATCAGTACAGGCTGTCACAATTAACACCAGTCAAAAGATTCGAACCCGGCGACAGAAGCCATCCTTGGCTACATTAGCACGGACCTAATCTATTCAGCTACCGTTAACCGCGAGAAATGCTGTTGAATTTAAACATGTATATTTTAAATGATATTTAACGTCTGTTAGAGTAATCTAATCATTATATGATGATCTGAGCATAAGAGCTAAATTGACTAACTTTAATATAAACTGAATGTGCTCATCGATAAGAAAATAGTTTCTTAAAGAGGCTGACATAATTATTTACTATAATAATTATTAAACACCTACATACACTAGTGGTTCATCCTTTCAGTGCAGGGTGTCACGATTAACACCAGTCGAATGATTCGAACTCGGTGACAGAAGCCAACCCAAGGCTTTATTAACAAGAACCTAATCCATTCGGTTAACGTTAATCGTACCGTTAATTGACAAGAATACGAATTTATATATATATATATATATATATATATATATATATATATATATATATGTATATATATAACTATATATATATAATTATATATATATATATATGTGTACACACGTATATATATAGTTGTATGTATATATTTATTACAAAACAAGCGTTATACCCAACCCACGAACAGACTTCTGTGTTAATAATAAACTTTTTCATACTTTTTTAATCGCTTTCTTTTTCCTTTAATTACACCATTTTTCTCATATTTCGTCACCTTTAATAAAAATTTACATATTCCGTGATCTTAAAACTAATTTATGCAAATTGTCTTTTTTTGTGAACTCCATTTCATTACACATGTCAACTCTTTTTAAGTGAAAGAATTATGATATTAGAAATATCAACATGATATATATATATATACATACATATATATATATATATATTGAATCCTTCAAGATATAATGAAAACATAGACTGTGAATTTATCTTCGTGTATATATGTAGATATATATATATATATATACATATATATATACTATTGTGATAATGTAAGAGTACAAGTGTGTGTGTTTTGCGTGCCTCTGTGTGCGTGTATATGAATAAGATAAATAAAATATTAACTAAATACAGTAAAAATGTTATGATAGCTTTTACCCAGAAAATAATTGTGTCGCCCATGAAATACAAGAATTACACCTGGTATATAACAATGAGTAGGCATAACATTAAAACATTCCACTCAGTTTTAATCCAAACTAACACACAACGCATAATAATTATTAATGAAAAATATATTTAGCTTCAAATATATATATAGGTGTATAAAATTCGTATTCATATGCTTTTTTGTTTGTTCACAATTTGATTAGTATATACAAAAAGTCCATTAATTTAATGTTTCATTTATTTCATATCGTTCCTTCAAATACACGATTAAGAGGTCACCCCATTTGCATATTATAATAAGGAACATCGATATTATTAAAAAGGTGTATGTTAGTTTAAGTGACTAGCGAGAGGGTTGTTTGAAGTGTTTTATTTAAGATTGTGATTTCCTCAACTTTAAATACAATTATATTGATAATATATGTAATTTAATTTAATTGGAATTATTATTTCCAACATCGGTTTTTTTTAAACGGGTAGAGTTATTTCCCCTGCTGAGTTTTTTTGTGTTCCAAGTTCAAAAGATAAAAAAAGAAACTGTTCCCCATATAAAATAATTTGGTAATTGTAATAAGGTTTTAGCGTGGAAAAATAATTTCGTGTAGACAGAAAAATGTGTTGCTATGGTGTTGCTACATTTTCAAATATTAAAATGAATAAATAAATAACAATAAGCGAAAAGATCTAAAATAAATGAATAATTTACGAATAAACAAAAAGGGCTCATTTGTTTGTTTTTATTATTTTGAAAACGACTATAAAGAATCATTGAACGTTCCGGAAAAAAATCTAAACAAGTCGAAATTTCTATTACTTACGAAAAAGAAAGCCACTGAAAAATGTGTCCTTACAAAAACCAGAACCAAAAAGAAAGCAATAAAAGGAATTTCATTTTGTTCTTAAACTTTTCAAACGCGTTAATGTTTATAAACCTTATTTATTTCTACAGTGGTCAAAATCGTTTGCAAATTAACTTTTCCCTTTATTTGCCTTTCAAGTTGGAGTCTGCTATTTTGTTTTTTATTTTTTCGGTCGCTCCGCCACTCACTCCTATTTTTATTGAAACAAAAGTTGTTTTGATTCATTTATTTCATATATTTTATTTGCACGGGTGTATTCCAGCGCATGAGCAAAAAAAAAGTGGTCAATATCTTGGGAATAGTTTCTTCTCTTTGTATCCATTCTGCTGAAATATCTTGTAGAGAGGATATCATGTACTTTTTTTAGGACGATTAAATTTACATGTTTTTATCCGTTGTTTTATTTTTTAAAATTGTCGTGGGGGTATCGACGTTGCCTATGATAAAAATGATTAATATCTTTAGTGTAGCTGGTTTGTTCCAAACAGATGTTCATGTTGACTCGGACATCGCCGGGTACCCATGCTTATATATATATATATATATATATATATATATATATATATATATATATATATATATATATGTGTGTGTGTGTGTGTGTGTGTGTGTGTGGGTGTGTGTGTGTGTGTGTCCTACTCTTTTCCTCTCTTTCTCTCTTTCTCTCTCTCTCTCTCTCTCTATATATATATATATATATAGTGGAAATGGTAATTAATAAAAACTGAAGAAAGTGCTCAATACTATTGCAGAGCAAATATGTGTTTTTTATTACCGTATTTTTATGTTAAGTTACATAATTTTTTCGGCTAATCGGCCGTTTTTTTTTTGCCGTCTGTAGCTTCCTCAGATTTTTACAGAAATGTTCACTATTTTTGGGTTAAAGAGAGAATGAGGTCAGTGGGGTGCGAGGAGGGCGGAAGAAAGAGAGGAAGGGAACAAGCGGGGAAGGTTGGAAGGAACTCTTGGTATGTCAGTAATGTTTTAGTTTTGGGGTTTAAGGAACTTGTGGGGGAGGGTCTGGGAAGTTCATTTCTGGTGTGGTTGAGGGCATAGGGATACATGGAGGGAAAGGGCAATATGTGGGGTGGGCGGAGGGGGTTACTTTAAAATTTGAGTCTTAATGTTAAAGTTTGTATGTGCCTCGTTGGTGAGATGATTTATTGGTAAGTATGTCTTGACCTGTTGGGTGTTCGCTTATGTTTGGGGGCGGGGGGAGCTATGATTCGGTTTATTTATTTTTAGCTTTTATTTTGTTGTTAATTGTTTGGAGAGGGTAAACTAGGGGTCGCGGGCACGGGTACACACATGCGCACGTACACACATATATACTTAAAAGAAACGGTCACATGTACAAATACATCCCCGCCCTAGCGTGCAAATATATGCACATATGTGCGCCTGCATGCATAGAAACTCGCGTTGCTCTCGCTTACGTCAAATTTTCTTTAAGGTGTTAAAATTGGGTACGCGTGCGTGGGCATTGATGTGCTCATACGCAGATACATATACACATCGACACCCCTACCCCCTATTTCAGGATATCTACTGTTACCCGGGATCGATTAATGCTATCAGCAGATCCTGCTCCCTAATGAGGGCAATTCGCTCCCTCAGGTCGATCATGTTGCATTCGCCCCAATTAGACTGCATTGCTTAGATAGAACCAGTGGAGTCTATTTCCTCAACCCACCGCGCCATCCCTTTCACAGTTCGCCGTCAGATTTTTTTTTCACAGACTCCTCTCTCCATCATCAAATTACTCATCAAGAAAAAGTTAGCATACACACACTCAAATATCCACCCCTGAATCAATGTTCTTCCCTTTTTTCATTCAAAATTTCATAAGAAAGTCAGTTCAAGAAAAGTTCATAAGTTCATAAAAAGATGATAAAAATTGAGAGTTCATCAGGCATAATCCATTTTTTCTTCTTTCACATGCAAGTATTTCCCTTGTTCCATTTTTTAAATCAATTCAGTTGTCGTTCATAAATTAGTTTTTCACAGAGTTTCAGTCATAATTCATAAGATTTTTTTTCACTTCGCTGCTATCGATAGCACAGTCACGTAATAAAGGCTATGCAGCCCTAGGTGTATCAGAATTTTTGTAGGAAAGTTTGTACACCCGTAACACGAAACTGCGAATTAAATATAAAAAAAACTCGTAATTTATCTTTTCTTTGTGGATTATACTTTCAAAATAAACGATTAAAGTTGTATAAATGTAATGGAAATATATATATTTTTTAAACAGTAATGAAATTAATTGAATTTTACGAGTAAAGTATTTTTCAATTTTTAAAAATTAAAAATCTATCAAAATTGTCCTATGGGTTCTATTTTTAAGATATTTTAAGGGTCCATGTGAAATTGTATGCGCTTTCAAATAAACAGAATGTATTTTAGAGAAACATTTTTTAATTCACAACCCCCTATTTTGAAATGTCTATAAAAAAGTAAATAATTAATTTATGTGCAAAAGTTTTATATATCACAAATCTATATATATAAAAGCGAAAATGTATGTATGTATGTGTGTATGTGTGTATCTTTGTGTGTCTGCAAAAACTTTCGACAGACTGAACAAAAATGGGCAAACTTGGACCCATATAAATGCCCCATTCTTCTCCCGACAAATATCGAAAAATTGTCTAAAATCGTTAATTTGTTTATCCTGAAATCAACACTTTTATACAGGGGGGGGCAGCAAAAACCGTCCTCTCATAATGAGATCGATGGTACGCATGTGTCAGACGTCATAACCTGATTTAGTTTAAATATTTGAAGAACTGACACAATTTTATGTACATCGTGTTAGCTCAGTTAATTAGAACGTTGGGTTATTATCTAAACGTTTTGGGTTCGAATCGTGCTGTGAGATTTCGTTTTTTCTATTTTTCGATTTTTTTTAAATTTTAATATTGAAGCAGGCTATTTTCACGTGTTTTTTTGGGGGGTATTTTTCAGGAGTTTTATCGTTCGTTTTTCTGTTTTCTTTTTTGTTTTTCAGATTTTTACATTTAACATCGTTCGTTTGCCTTACGTTAGTTTTTTGTGCTTTTTACTTCGCTTATTCATATGTTTTGATTATCCCCTCCCCCCACACACCGCACGGGTACCCCCGCTTTATTTTTCAGATAAGTTTTAACGTTTGTTTTTCTGTTTTCTTTTTTTACTTCGCTTATTCTTAAGTTTTCATTAACATCCTCTCCTGCCCGATCACACACATCCAAAAACTCGGGCAACACCGGGTACCCCCCGCTAGTTTATAATAAAAAAATCAATAAATAATATATTCTAATTTAAAACGAAAAAAAAGAACAGTGTTTTTGGAAATTTACCTGTAAAGTCCGAAGTTTTAAACCTTTTATTAACCACGTTGTTTGTATTTTTTTTATTAAACCTTGGTCCTTCTCCCTTTAATTGAAAAAAATAGGGTTTGAATTACATTTTTCGAGTAGCTATAAGATTGGAAAGACAGGGGGTCGATATAATTCACGCCCCCATTTGACATGTCTATTAAAAATAAATAATTAATTTATGTGACAAAGTTTTATATATCACAAATTGAAGATAAAATATCAATAAAATATATATTTTAATTTAAAACAAAAAAATGTTATTTTAATTTCTCTGTATAATCTGAAGTTTAAAACCTTTTTTTTAACAACCACGGTGTTTGTATGTCTTTTTTAATGAAACATTCGTCCTTGCTCCGTTAATTGAATTACATTTTTCGAGTAGCTTGGAAAGACAGGAGTTCGAATTATTCAATATTTTTACGAAGTTTCTAGCACACCAGCCCTCATCAGAATTCTCAAAGGAGCTGCTTTTTATTAAGCTAGGGGAATCTTTTAAAATGTTTTATTTTTTTTGTCTCCGAGTTTTCTCTTTCTTTTCTGTACGTTTGTCGCCTGTCCCCGCCTTCCTTTGTCTCTTTTCGTCCGCCTGTCTGTCTCTTCCTATTATTAATGTCTTTCTCTTCTTCGCCGCGGAAAAAATGAGGCGTATATAGTTTCACACTTTTTTGGGTTGATATCCTTGTCGCGGCAACCAATCTGTAACACCTTTGCTTATGAAGTTACGTAAGGACCCCTCGTGTCGTCTTTGTACTTTGGGAGGCCGTCACATGAAATCTGGTATGCTGAAAAGGAATAACAGCACTCACGCAGGCAAGAAAGAAAACAGACGCCTGCAGTCTATTCTACTTCACAAAATATATTACAGGTCTTTTTACAAATATATAGTTCAGTGCTTAGTAAGTTTAAAAACTCTCAAATCTCTCTTCTCTGCACAGAGCGTAATACGGTTTGGAGGAGGGGTCACGTCTTCACGGAGCGGTGTTGTTACTTTGAGTTCCGCGCACAAACTCTCGCTGGGAACTGCCTCGAAACTGACTAATTTCGCGCGGCAATAGCACTATATAGTAAGGTCAGTTATGGGGGAGATGATTTCCTACGCCAATCAAATTACGCCACGAAATTGAGGAAAACCCCAAATTTTGCGGGTGTGGAATTCGACCATATCACTAATTTTGCAATTTGAGATTCAAGTCAATAGTAAATTCTCATAACCCCTAAGGTCACCGACTGTCAGACCGAACATCTGGCTCTCAGTTCGTCGAGCCCAGACAATGTCAATGTTATTTTTCCCAGATTTCCTGACGTCAATTTTGAATACAACATATATATGTCTGACTTCCAAACAATAAGCAAATATATCTATTTTGACAATGAAATAAAATGCATATTTATATTCACTATTTTAAATCATCAGGATATGTGCTGTTATCCGGGATAGGTAAAAGCTTTCTTACCATACCTGGCTCCTTAATGAGGGCAATTCAGGTCGATCACGTTACAGTGCAAAGTTGACTACTTCAGAAAAATACAATATTTCCTTTTTTCCCGTGTGACATAGTAAATTCTATGTTAATAATAGATGCATTTATTCAATAAAAGAAACTCTACAATTGGATTGCGTTAAAATGCTTTATTTTGAATTTTATATAGCACTATAAACAGTGCTTAAACTATAAACTGTAGATTTGACATTATTAAACACACACACACACACACACACACACACACATATATATATATATATATATATATATATATATATATATATATATATATAAGGATGATTTATGACACATGCATCTATTCTAGCATTCAAAATAAGAGATTTTATTTTTACGATGAAAATAATTTTAAAAAGATTAAAACGAGGTATTATTCTAATTATTCTTAGCTTAGTAAGTTATATATTCCCTTTTACATGAAACCATTATTTGTAAATATAATCGAAGTATTTCTTTTATTTTCATTAGTTTATTCAGTAATTTTATTATAGTTTTTTCACTTATTTAAAATCAAATGATTACAAATTGTTACTTACGTAACAAGGCATATCGCTACTTGGACGTATAGGATTACTATTCAGAATCTTCCTAGGAAAGATTAACAATATGTTCGTTTTCGTAACATTTACACCTCTGTACATCAGTACTGTCAGTGAAGCATGTAGCAGGAAATGAATCCAAAAGGCTTGCTGTTCCGGTGAAGAAACTATTAAAGTAGAACGCGTTTTGCAATTTAAGGAACTCAGTAGAGAAGAGGTGAGATTTTGTTGCTAAGCGTGTTTGTCGGGGTTATGTATGTTAAAATGGCACAAGTTAAACGAGTTCCTCAGAGCACATTCCATTAAACTATTTGTAAGACAGGCACATAGATGCAACATTGCGGCAATGAAACAGTGATTAGAACTTAGTTGACAACATGGGATATATTAGATTGAACACTCTTTTATAGGTCCTACACAAGAGGGAGTTGCAAGCAGAAAGTACACCAGCCAAGATGTGGCAACAATATCTCATGCATTGGGGAACGGTGGATTTGTTGAATAACAACGCATTCTCAGATAAGAGTTGTCTTCTAGTTCGATAGAGGAAACACACCATCTTCGCGATATTCTCAATGTATTTGTTCTAGTTAATATTACCCGCAAATGGAAGGCGGATGATTTTGAGCGAATAATTTTCGGGTAGCCTGTTATTTGTCATAGATAGTAGTGGTTGGAGAGACGTCTTGTAATTGTTCGAGAAGATAAAGACATGTTTGCTTTCTGTTCAAGCTTTATAACTACACAAATACTGCATATTCTTAGCAGGAAATATATCGTCAATTTATGCTATGTTTTAAATGAGACTAACATTTTATTTAAGTATGATATTCATATTTTTCTCGCTATGCGGAAACGCAGAAATAGCTTGTCTAAAAGCCAGATACATAGTTACCATTCACAGTAGTAGGGACCCGTGGATCTTCGTAGGTTATCCATCCAGACGAGGGAAAACTGTGATATAAACGCAGAAACACTGGAGGAAAGACATATTTAGTTTTTGTTTAAAGCGTTCTTAGAGCTGATGAATTGAAAAGTTATCCGGTTTACAAACTTAAATTGCAACATATTCATTTGTTTGTTAGCAGGCAAAAAGGTATAAAATCAGTTATAAGATCAGGTATAATATCAGGTACTGGCCAAAGACATGGATTTTTTGGCTTGGAATTTTTTTCCATTTCAAAAATGAACGCTGTCCCTTTATTCCCAAATTATTACAGTACAGGAGTCCAAACTCTTTGGTAACTCTTTAAGCGGATGCTTGATTATAATTGTATAATATAACGATAGTTGTAATGTAATGTTGCACATGGCAACGAACTTTACATTCGTCATTGTATCTCGAGGTGACATCGATCTGAAGGAAAATCGGCTAGTAGACTACTGGTGTATGCCTATTTAACATCAATTCTTACCAACTCGGCCCAACACACTAGACCAAGCCTGAAATTATATGTAATAACATCTCAAACAAAAATTACAAACAAACCAAAAAACTTTCCAAACAAAAGCAAAACTCCTCTCATCTGCGTTTTCCATTTATAAATATACACTGGTTTACAACTATCCTAAATTATGTAGAGTCATTTAACTTGATAAACTCACCGAATATTAACTGAAACTAACTAAACATTTTAATTCGATCTAACCACTTGAACATCACAGAATACGTCTGTCGCTGCCGTAAAGACTCAGACAGATATATGTAAGGATTAGAGTCTTGATTCTTAGGACCTTCCCCTTGACTAAAGTGCAAAATGTAGAATCAGATGATCATGTTTTAATGTAGTCTAATCTATCCTTTTTACTCTCCATTAGTTACTTATATCTTCTCTATTGTTTTCTCTCGAATCACGACTCTACCTTAATCAACCATGTCTCTGACAGTGTGCATGCTAACGTCAGTACATGTGTTTTGTGACTTTAATATCCATCAAAGTAATTGACTTGTCTACTTGTTACACAGATAAAATGAACGCTCTTCTCATATATGTTTCTTTAGCTTTTTTCATTATACAAACGCTCATGTTCTTGACCCGTCTCCCAGTAGATCAGCACACTTCAATTTTCGACTTATTTCTAAGCATAGTACACGAGAACTGTATGACAAATATCCATAATCCGTTCGAAAACGCCGACCACCTTGTGATATCAGGAGGCACCACCATCAAATCCCAACCCGTATTTGAGGAGCAATTACACAAAATGACAAAGTACTCTAATAAAGCTGACTGCGAAATCATCTGGAACACATAATGCCACTTGAACCAAAAGATTTTTTTTCTTCTGTTAAAAAATTTGTCAATAAAGAAATGGTGCAAAGCAAGACTTGAAGCAGTTATTCCCACACAGAAGTATTACAGCAACTAAATGGTTCGCTTCAAATGATTCAGCTTCTACGAAAATACTACAAATTACCGCAAGGGTGATATAATTATTAGTCAATCAAATACTAGTGCGCTACCTTGCAAAATCTATTTTTCTCTGGCCGACAGTATGATTTAGACAATATACTTGAACAGCACATAATTTCACAGTCATCACTATCCGCATATACTATGCACTACATGCGATGGGGGGAAGCCAGAGTTGCAGTCCTTAATATATACTTAAAGCTTTTTGGAACGTTTGGCATAGGATCTCTTAATAGAAATAAAACCATAAGATATTATTGGAAAAAATTCTATTTATCTAATAAAAAAAGTACGAATGTGCACGTTATGACAATTCTCAAACTATATACTAAACGATTTTTTTTATTTGTAGACTTAAAGTATGTATATATTTACAGACTTAAAGTATGTATATGGGGTATTTAGACATGAAAAAACTATTTAATTGGTCTTCGCCAGGAATACGGCTTCTAAAATTAGTACGTGGAGTTCATTGGATATTTATCTGTTTGCTATTTCACGAATTCGCATGCGTTGATCGATCACATAACAGAATTATTAATTACAAATATGTTTCAAATTACTAAGCTGCTCGTGCAAAATATTAGAATTCATTCTAATGGTTGCTTAATTATACGTCAAGTTCAACTAGGCAAAATGTATAGTTGCTAAAAATTACCGTAAGGGTTACATAACTACAGTAAAGAAGGCAATCCGACATGACTAAAAGTTCATTTTGTCGCAAAAATATTAAGTGATTTTTTTAGATAGTTATATATCTATAAGATTGAGAATATTTGTGTATGTTATAACGATTCACCACCTATATACTCAACGAATTTTTATTTACAGACTTAAAATTGTGTATATAGGGTATTCAAATACGTGGAATACGTTTTTAACTAGTTTTCACCCGGAAACGTCTGCTAAGCATTCTAAATTGAAAATATGTACGCCGAGTTCATAGGATATATATCTGTTTGATGTTTCACCAATTTGCATGAGTGTATCAACCACATAAGAAATTTATTATCTAATAATTAATCATGTTTCAAATTGCTCAGTAGTCACTGAAATATTCAACATTTATTTCACCGGTTGCTCAATCATACGTTAAGTACAACAAGGCAAAATGTATAGCCGCTAAAAATCATCGTAAGGTTGACATAACTACAGACAAAAAGAAGCCAATCCGACATGACTAAAGAATCCATAGTGTCACAGAAAATATAAAGAAGTGATTTTCGTCATGTTCGTGTAATAAATAATTAATTTCTCCAGCATCCAACAATCAGGAGTTCGGATGCATGGTAACCGAGATGGATGAAATGCTTGTTTAGAGATTCGCCTTTAACTTCACCTGAAACTCAACTAAAAACTTCCTCTCAAACTTCATTTTGTGGATTGTCGCAACTCCTGATGACCGATATATAAAAGAAAACGAGAAAACTATAATACGTGTCGATCTGATATTGAGATACCAATTAAAAATGCTCATCTGATATAGCATCTGTACTTTCGAAACTCTGCACAAATGCTTTGATGCATAATTCTTCCTGAACAGCTGAAAAGATGACTCCGTGGTTCCAGTATAAAAGTATTCCGGTGAAACAACTAATCCTCTCAGTTATCGCCCTATCATATCTCACTCTATTCTATAAAATCTTTGAGTCATGCCCAATAAAACATAAGTGCACCACTTAGAAAAATCTATTTTTCGCTGGTAGTCAGTATGGTTTAGACAATATCGTTGGACAGCAGATAATTTCACGGTCATACCTGGCCGCATATAATATACACTACAGAAGATGAGGTAATAAAGAGTTGCAGCCTTTAATACATACTAAAACTTTTGGGAAACGTTTGGCATGGTGGTTCCTAATAGAAACAAAATCATAGGCTGTTACTGGACAAATTTATATATCTATAAAGTGAGAATGTGTGTGTTAGGACAATTCACAATATATACTCAACGAAATTTTTTTATCTACTGACTTAAAGTTTTGTACATAGGGTATTCAGACATGTGGACAACTTTTACATTGGTTTTTATCTGGAAAAAGGAATACTAAGTATTCTAAATTGAAAAATTAATAGGTGGAGTTCATAAGATATTTCTCTGCTTGCTGTTTCACGAATTCGCATGCGTGAATCGATCGCAGGACATATTTATTATGTTAATAATAAATATGTTTTTCAAAGATGTATCAAGATGGTCTAATGGTAACCATACTTGGCTCACTCTGTTTAGGTTTTGGTTTTGATCTAAGACTAAGTATTTTTTGTATTTGCAGGAAGTTAACTGTTTAGAAAAAGAATCATAATACTCGCATGCGCGTGTTTTAGTTTCTGTATGAATTAAAATATAATATTTATGCGTATTTTACGACCGGGCCTACTAGTAATAAATATAATTAAATCTTTTTTTAGATCAGAGAACTATCTAGATTAATCTTCATCCAAATAACTTAGTAATAATAATAATGTGGGAGTGACTCAGGGTTGGAGCTGTTGAATCTTATTTTTCCTAATATTCATAAACGATATCCCTGATAACATTGTGAGTGAGATCGATAAATTTGCCTATGATACAAGCCTGTTAATATGAGGGTACAAGGATATACATATATCTAAAGCAATATCAAAATCAGTAGAAAACGACCTCCTGTTCGTAGTAGAATGGGCTGTAATTGAATGGTAACATTTAATGGTACTAAGAGAAATGTTCTTTCTTTTAACAATTACGAAGTGCTTTCTGAATCAGCAATAGCTAGGATTGATACCATCTTACCTAAAATGTATGCCTTAAAAACATATAGCTTGCCATTTACTGGAAGCATAAACTTTAACATCTACATTGAGAACGTTGCAAAGACTGCTGAAAATAAGATGAATTCTTGCTCACTTGCTAGAAAATTACTCACACCTGAGTGTATCTCTACAAGGATACCATTCGCGCATGCATGTAGTAGTTTCCACATTTGGGTTCTGCATTTACTAAAATGTATTCACTCTTGTATATACTCTCGCACTGTAAACTAAACCCCAACTCCTGTGCCATCACCGCAATTTTCCCTTTTTACAAGTATTTCAATCGGATATTTTTTGTTAACTCATAGCACTTACACTCCCTCGACAGACATCCCCCGGAAATAATTGTTCAACAGCAAAATCCCACCAAGCTAGACATCTCTATAATACGTTCTACCCTTGGACTGCTATACTTTGGTATTCTCTCTCCATTACCTACTTCGTGCCTATACTGATATGCAGAAGTTTAAATGTAATGTTAACCGATATATGAGTCGTCTCCTATGAATATACCGAATATAGTAGCACCCTACGTCCAGTGTGCAAATTGCTATATTTGGAGGTGTACATAATATATATATATATATATATATATATATATAAATATATATATATATATATTTATATATATATATATATATATATAAATATATATATATATAGATATTCGTGTATCTGCGTTTCAATTTTTATCATTTAACTGAACCCATGCTGTTTAATTGTTACAATCAATAGTTGAAACATAAAAAATAAATATGAAATATATAAATGTAAAGACTCTGAATTAGCCAAAATAAAAAAAACAATGGTATAAGATAAGATGTGTAATAATTAAAGACAAGCAAAGGGTTACAGAATGAAAAGAGTGTTTCCGTTCCACTGAGCACGCACTGGTATCTCCGAAACTAGAGCCCTTTCTGGGATCGTTAAGTGTTCCGGTATATTTGGACGGTCATTCAGTCCATCCAACACCCATCGCAAACTGATTTCTTCAGGTGTGAAATTAGTATTTTTTTTTCTTTTTAGAGCAGACCAGGTGTCTGTGCACTTTCTCTTCCTGGTTCTGGCATGATTTTTGTCAAAAACATCATATAGTCTCTCGATTGCCTATTCGCCTTCATGTGGTTGTTCTGTTTGATCCTCATGTGTTCGTTTCCTTATTATGTCCAGATGCCTTTTATGTTTGAATTGGGGGTATATGACATCGCCGATTCTTTGTAAGATCGTGGTCTGTTCCCAAAAGAAAACATTGTTCTTGAAATGCATAAAATAGATTTTATCTCCGAGGTAAAATCGTTTTGTTGGCATGGAACATATTCTTTGTTGCATTGGGTGTTTGATCAGCAATTTATGCATGTTGGGAATAAACCTTGATAATGATTTTCCAAGTCTAAAACGTTTTGTACTTGTACTATGTTTTTCGGTGCCGGCATCTTTCTAATAACGGTCCCTCTCTTTGGATTTGGGCGTCTGCTATCTTTATCAATGATATATTCTAGGTACTTAATGTAGGAAGAATTGTCTTCTTGTAACTTAAACCCATAATTTTGTATTCGACTGAATACTTGTGTGATAGGTTTGTGTATTCCTACCTGCTTTTGCTCTCAATAATTTTATAATCTTAATATGCGATGACGGTGTCAAAGCCACCCAGCATGGTATCCATTATCTGCTGGAATATAGCAAGTACTACCTTGATCCCGAACGCAAGCCTTTCGTATTTGTACCGACTCCGATAAGAATTAATACAGAGAAGGTGATCCCTTATGTCGTTTACAGGAATTTGTAAATGAGCATCGCTATGGTCCATCTTAGAAAAAAAACTTGCCGCCATTTAATTTTGTGAACACTTATTCCAGGCTGGGTAATGGATAATGGAAGTCTTCTAAGGAACCGTTGAGTCCGGTTGAGAAGTCGGCACAAACGCAGATTTCCCCGGACCTTTTTTTTACGTAGACTTCCGCCGAAGCCCACTCACTTTATTCAATTTCAGTCAGTATACCGGTGTTTTATAATCTGTCAAGTTCGAAAGTTTTTTTTTTGTTTTTTTTTTTGTTCAGGGGCGCGAAAGGGACGTTGCGTTTTTTTTTGGGGGGGGTTGTTTTGTTTTTTGTTTTTTTCAACTGGTTGTGTGCCCGATTACAGCTTAAAATCTTCGGCCATTTTGTATCTCTCCCAAGGCCAGGAGTGAATACATCTGGGAATTCATCCTTAAAGTTAGTTATTAGTTTCTCAGTTTCCGCTGGCTGGCTTCTATTTTTTTTGCTAAATGGGAAGATAGGTAAGTGACACAGGTAAAACTCATCCATCTAAGCAGAACAGGTGTTCATCATTTTTAATACATATATTTTCAGCTTTTTAGTTTTTAGGTGACGTTGGTGATTAATTTATCCTAAAAAATTAATTTTAGTGGCATTGACAGCTCTTTCCGTTCTATTGGTTCTTAGCATAATAGGTTTTCGTAATTTCTTCAACGTTTTGAAGTTTACTATTACCAGACCCGACCCACTCTCTAACCTGAATTTAATATCCATGCCAAAAATTTTGGCACACTGAGCTTTAGTTCTGATTTTTTTTGAAGTGAGAGTTTTTATGTACGATTTTATTCTATGAAAAACATTTTCTTATTAAATATGGGCAATCTTTGACTTAGTGTTTACCCCCACACCTGAAACAAGGGATCGGTGGGTTTTTTCAGCCTTTTGGAGGTAAAATTGTACTGTAGGTCAGCGTTTTTTTCTTTGTTATTTTTTTATACTTACGATGCCCGCTTCAATATTTTTCGCATTTTTTTAAATTATGTTTTTACAATCCTTAGCCAGTTTTTGCAGTTTCAAGTTCGGTTCGTTTCAAGTTTATGCAGTTACAGAAGTCGATATTGAAAAAGACTTCATATCTCCTGAAAAAACTGCGAATGATTTGCCATCTTCTCCGTACCTGAAATAATCAATTGCAGACCATATCGAATCTGGAGAAAAATCTGAATAATTTTCAGCGTGTGCATTACTCTTCAAAATTGGTGTCAGAGATTCGTCTGCCCGTTGTTGGCACTCGGACAATTGTTTTTGGTGTTCTATTGATTGTCTTTGATGTTCCCCAGCAAGTCGGTCATTATTTTTGTAATTTGACTTGGTGGTTCTTCTAGCTTGTGTTGATTGTATGCATCCATTTTCTATTTTTTTCCATTTCTCCAATAAGTCTTCTGCATCTTTTTTGTTCAATTTGCACTTTTTTGTTCAATATGTAGTTTCGTTAATTAAGCCAAAGATGACTTTAGCTCCTTCATCTTTTCTGGTGAGTTAGTTCAGAGAAAATAAGTACAGATCTACTCTTTTTTATCTCGTCTGTCATGAAAGAGAATTTTGTAGTTCGCCCCTTTTCGTTTCTGTTTTTTTTCAAATACCAGGAGGCAAATAATGATGACCTCCACATTATTCGAAACAGCTGAGAAACATACGTTTCAAAATAAAGTGTCTGTTACACTTAACAATTTTGAGACGCTTAGGTTTTCTTTCTTTGGACAAAAATGGAAACAGAGCTATTAAAAATATTAACCGTGTGTTTCCCTTTAACTATGCTATTTAGCCGATGCAAACATAAATGCTCTCCGAGGTGCAAAAATGTTTTTTCTTTTTAACTTTAGTGTTAGAAAGTCAACAAAGAGAACAGTTATAAGTAAAAAAAAATATGTTTATTTTTTCTAGGGGGGGAAACAATAGAGTACATTTTTTTTCTCTTTTTAGACATGCAGAGAGAGCAACAGCGACAAGGGTTTTTTTTAACATTCAACACTATAAAAAGATTAAGAATTTATTTTTTGTTTTTTTAGAGCTTTTGAAATGTACTTTTCTAATAGGATGGACCGACACAATTTGGTTTTTGTAACAAGATTTTATTTACGGTTTTTCGCCTCGTCCTTATCCGGTTCTAATTGCTTTTTTAATTCGGGGAATTGGCTTTACCCGATATTTTTCTGAAGTTAATTAACAAAGTTGTTTTTATTTTCTTTGGGGTTACCGCCTGAAAAATAAAACTTCCTTGTATCCTCGTATGATCAGTGTTATAAGAACATATTTTATTAAATTCATTTTCCTTCCGTGAGTTTTCGAATCCTCTGTGGCCAGTGTTATGGGCACACTGGCTTATTGAATTCCTTTTCATTTCGTAAGTTTTCGAATATTTTTGTCGCTAGTATTATGATATCACTGATTTGTTATTGATGAACAAGTGCGGCATTAGGGGTTCTGCGTGAGTGCGTTCCTCGAATCTTTCTGTCGCCAGTGTTATGGCTTAGAAATAGCCACAATAAAAATAGAACAGTAGTTTAAGACAAGACGTGTATTAATAAAAGACAAACAGAGGGTAACATAATAGAAAGAGTTCTGCATTCGACCTAACACGCGAGGTGAACTATGGAACTAGAGCGCATTCTGGGATTGTTAACTATAATAAAACCTGATTTTAAAGAACTCATTACAATGATTATAATTACATCGCAATAATATGTCGGATATTCTCTTCTGTGCTTCAGAATGGTTTTCTACATCGTCGCCAATATTCGCAATGTAATGCAAGGGATTCAATCCTTGCTTTTTACGCACATCCATGACGAGGATTGTTTAAACTCTCACACTGTCAATATCTGCAACAGAGAATGGCATTTTTAGGTCTTAACTGCATGAATTTACTTATCATGCTATACAATTGGCAATCCTTTCTAATCCACTCGAGCGAAATTATAAATAGGAGGCATAAATCTTGGAACGTCACTTGTTCAAGTGCTTATTTTACGATTTAATGATAACATATATTTACATATGTCTGAAACTTTAGATACTGTAATAAGTTATTCAGTACACTGATTTGAAATGATAACAGCAGGAGGGAAGATTCTTTTATGTGAGTCTGTGTTTTCTTCGTGATACTTTAAATATTAATACCAAGATGACGTTTTAAACAAACAAACGCATTGTTTTCTAGGACCTGTACGAAGTAACTTTATATGATTATAGTTTAGTCAAAGAAACTATGTCTAAGATTTGAAGTTAATTCAATATGATTTTTGTTACTTATTCACCTGTCCAAAATATATTATTTTCAGCCAGTTTTCTATTTGTTTCATCTGTATTGGCTGCAATCTAAGCAAATTTAAGAAGGGTGAAGACAATGTTACTTACACACCATTCATTTCATTAAATTGACATTAGTCCCTAGTATAGAGTTGCAAATATTTATTGAGGTTTGTGTAATGTGTCATATATCTAACAGTGTCCTTTATTATTTTTTTACCAATCGGTCACCTGTGTGTAATCAGTAAGTTACTGGAACCTCTGATAAACAGAAAAGTGGCCAACCTCCTTACGGAAAATAACCTACTCAGTGGCATGCAATATCTTTTCCGTTCTACTAGATCTACAGCTTATGTGCTAACTGTGATATCAGACAGGATGATTGAATCTCTCGATAGGGGACTAGTTCCTAGAGCAATATCTCTTGACATCAAAAAAGCTTTTTATAGATTAATGCATAAAGGTCTTCTTTACAAGATTATAAGCTATTAAATGGCTGGAAAAGATTTCTAAATTATTAAATCCTTTCTTGCAAAAAACTTATAAGAGTAATCGTAGATGGGCACAAACCAAATACTCCCAGTATCAATGCTGGTATCCTCCAGTGTTCCATCTTGGGCCCAACTCTCTTACTAGTCATCATCAATTATTTCCCACATCCTATTCTTAGATCATTCGTAGGTATTCAGATGAATCTACAATCTATTGCAACACGTACAAATGGCAGACAATGATTAAGTTATTTCCGATTCTCTCTCCTGATCTTGAGCATGTGGTTCACTGGGGGAAAAGTTCCTGTTAATTTTATATCATCGAAAACCAAGCTTCTCTCCTTCTATAATCATCGGTCCCACCCCCATTTGACCCCAATTGAAATAAATGGATCCTATCTTAGGGAACCACAATGTTTTGACGAGCTCCTGCGATTGCCGTTCACTTCTGCTCGGAAATGGAAAACATACATCAAATTGCTTGCTAAGATCGCTGGGAACATGGTTGGATTATTCAGTAGGTATCTCACGGCCTATGCAATTCTCTATCTGTATAAAAGCCAAATGCGTCCTAGAATTGAATACTGTTGAGCAGAAGCTTCTCATCACGACTTATCTTGCCCTTATAATAACCGGCTTCGAAACTTTGTAGCTGGTGCCTTTTTCTCTTCCCTGCAACATTTTTAATCACAGAAGAAATGTTGCTTTCTGTCTCTGCTTTAGCGTTATTTTCATGGCAAGTGCTTCTCTATGCTCCAGCCTATGTTGCCCCCTTGCCAAACTTTCACAAAAAATAACACACGACTAGCTACAATCAGCACTAACAGCGCGTTAAATGTTTTTGACTCCTGGTGGGGGATATGAGACCAATGATTTCGACGATCGTTTTTATAACCTCAAGTCATTGTGAGCAACCAAGAAAAAGCTTCTAAATTACTACAAAAATTGTCGAATTTTGGATTCAATCAGTTCGCCACCATCTTTGTTACTGGCAATTATACTCAGAATCTGATCTGAACTGTACTGCTTCTTCGCCGCCACCTTTGTTACTGGCAATTAAACTCAGGATCGTACTACACTGGTTCATCACCGCCATCTCTGTTCAAGATAATGTCTAAACACTTAACACAATGTTTCCATCTCACTATTAGTGCCTAGATCTAAACCAAGATTCCATGAACAGAGATTATTTTCTAGAACTACATGTCTATGGATCACTTTTCTCTTAGTCTGCTTTCCGGTCAATTATAATATGACAGCCATCAATTTTAATGTAAAGAATTTCTTGTTTAGCTGTCCTCTTAAATAATCACCATTATACTCAATCTACACGATTAACGATTACTACACTTTCTTTCATCTTACTTTCATTAACCCTTATCCTTGAGAGGCCCTCAGGCCTATATAAGTAGTTTCTGCCTCCTAAAAATATTATGAACTTCATAATTCACCGCAGATGTTGTATTAGGTATAGGTATATAAATTTGGTTTGATTTATCACGCAGTGTTTCTGCGTGATAAATCAAACCAAATTTATATACCTATACCTAATACAAAATATTAGCGTAGAAAATATTAAACATTATCGTGTTACAAAAATTATGATTTTATCGTAAATAAAAAACACGCACTCCACATATATAAAATTGGCTTAACATTTTAGTACATGCATTTATAAATGAACAACGTAATTATACGCTAATATATGTTTTTTGCTGGATAATGTAAAACAAATTTATATGTCTATACATAATACAACATTTGCGGACAATTATGAAGTGCATAACTTTATTAAGAAAGGTGTAATAACTCGTCAAGCCTCGAAGGTCAGTGGATGCTAAGGTTGACTGAATGTGAGGAGATAGTTTAGTAATCGTTACTAGTTCAGATTAAATATAATTTGAATTATTAAAGGAGACGGCTCAACAATAACCAGTTTATATTGGAATGTAACTTTTGTTATACATTATCCTGCAAAAACATATAATATCGAGTAATTACGTTGTTCATAAATGAATGCGTGTACAAAATGTACATCATAAAATATATATCACGCATTTGCTTTGTAAAAAAAAACGGAGTGCGTTGTATCTATTTACGATCAAAGTAATTTTTCTTACACCATAATTCTTCATATTTCGTATTTTTCAGAAAATTAAAAAAAGACGTCAAACTTTCTCTTCAGAGATTGCTAGGCAAAGCATCGCTTGTACACTGATACTAAATCACACGGCGGAAATTTAAGCAATATTTCGTGTTACATTTCCTTGGTGACATGAGTCGCTGTCAAATGTTTCTTTTAACAAGCGTATGTCGTTCATCATAAATCATTGAATATATTCCAAAGATCACTTGTATCTTCCATTTTTACTATCACAGCTATAATATGAAGAATCATTTTTCATTAGATTATTGGAATGATGTCGTCTTGACTCTGAGAGCATAAGACACATTTGATTATTATTCAGGTTTTGTAAAAAAAATACGAATTTTATTCGAGAGAGCAAGTGCAACGGATGAAAAAAAAAGTTTTAAGATGTTTATTTAGTAAAGTAGATTTAATTCTTTTAAGTTCATGCATTAACTGTAAGAAAAAAATGTTCATCTTTTACTTAATTTCAAAAGATGTGTTATCGTTTGTATGATCAACAACTCTAGAAATTGATAAAGTGTCCATGAAATAGTACATCGTTTAATCAGTTAAATATTTTTTCATAGAAAAAATTAACATATTTGGGATATAAAAATGTCGACATCTTATTGTGTCTCACTATAAATCTTGATACGATCATAGTTTCTTACAAGGACTGTTGAGTTTGCAGATTGAAGAACCCATTGTGTAAGCAAACTCCTTAGTTTTAACATACACTTGTGCCCGATATTATTCATACCCCTCGTATCTTTGAGATTTCTATAAGAATATTGCTCAAACCAGAAGGTAGACAATATTAAAGGGATTTCAGACAATAAATCAAGCATAGGCATTTAATTTAAACTCCACAAATAAATAAATTATGCAAGTTTGAAACATTATACAAAGAAAAACAATAATGGCACTAGTTCAAAATTATTCATACCTCTCTTACTAATAGTCAATAGCATGCCCTTTATTCTTAATAACTGCCTGTAACCGTTTTGGATATTTATCAACAAGGTTTTTACAAGCATCAACACTGATTTTTGACCATTCTTCAATGCAGTAGTTCTCCAAATCCCTCAAATTTCTAGGTTTCCGCTTTTTAACCTCAGTTTTCAATATGTGCCAGAGGTTTTCGATATGGTTCAGGTCGGGACTCTGGCAAGGCTATTCCAAAACATTAATTTGATTATCCTCAAACCATTTCTTGACTATTTTGGCAGTCTGTTTTGGATCATTATCCTGTTGAAGGACCCAGTTTGGTCCTAAATTGAGATTCTCCGCATCCTGTCTAATGTTTTTCTGGAGTATCTCCAAATATTGCTCCTTCTTCATGGTTCCATCTATCTTGACCAAACTACCTGGACCACTAGCCGAAAAGGAGCCCCAAAACATTAGGCTACCACCACCATGTTTCATCGTGGGTATGGTGTTCTTTGGGTTGTAAGCTTCTCCTTTCTTCCTCCAAACGTAAGAAGCATCCATATGGGCAAACAATTCAATTTTTGTTTCGTCAGTCCACAAAATACTTGAGAAAACGGACTCTGGAGAATTCACATGGGTCCTAGCAAACTTTAGACGTGCTGCAAGGTGTTTTCCGGTGTGCAATGGAGTCCTTCTTGGTCTTCTTCCTTTCAGACCATTTTCATGCAGAGTCCTTTGCAATGTTTGCCTTGATATTTTTATGCCAGAAGACTCCAGATTTTCTAAAATGTCCTTAGTAGTGGTGGTTGGATTTGCATTAACACTTCTTACAATATTCCTGGTGGCTCTAGCAGACAGTTTCCTTTTCCTTCCTCTACCAATCAAGTTGTTTGTTGTGTGGTGGCTCTGGAATTTTTTGATGATGCTCTGTACTGTTGCTGTAGGGACCTCAAATTTCTTGGAAATTGACTTGTAACCTAAACCATCCTTATGTGAATTCGCAATTTTAGTCCTAAGATCATTACTAAGCTCTTTTTTCTTCCCCATTCTAATAATTTTTATTCTTTTATTGGTTTTCAGTTGATATCATTTTAATTTCTGAAAAATGCAAGAAACAAAATGAAATTAATCAAAGGTTATATAAAAGCATTCAAAATAAGAATCAAACAGGAAACAAACAGTCAGAAATTCGATTAATACTGAAAAAATAAGGGGTATGATTATTTTTGAACATTGCAGATTTTATAAATAGCTGTATATTTCTTTTATTACGAGTATCCCGAGATTTTAAAATGACGAAAATGATCAGAAGAGGTTTATTAAGAATATGTATCAATATGGACGTAAACAATAAATTCTTACAAAGTTACACATAATAAACTCAATTTTCAAGGTGGGGTATGAATAATATCGGGCACAAGTGTATGTATAATCAGTAATGATATTTGGTTAATGATTTTAAAATTGTGTTGCTAATTAAAAAAAATCAGGTTAAATGGGAAGTGAGAAACATTTCACCCCCCCTCTAATAATGATTATCTGACCAAATCCGATGTCAATAATTACTATTATACGAGTTCCAGTGCGACACCAAGTAAAGAACAGCAATTATCTTATAAAATATCTATTTAGAATGATTTATAGTATAAAATTATCATTTTAATGAAACTTTCGAGATTATATCAACAATGAGATGGGATTTGCCAGCGTTAAACGATTAGGCTTAAGTTTTCCTCACAATTTCAAAGTATTAGTTTCAAAGTTTATAGTGTATGATAATAGTTGCTTGACTTTAGTCGTAATCCGTAACTTTCATAAAATGTTTAACTAATTCCTTTATTTTACAGACTACATTTTGTTGGTCGTATTCCACGTTCCGTTTTTTTTTTTACATTTTCACCCCAAACAAGGCACATTGCCGCTTTGATGTAGGGCCTACTATCAGGGGTACTATGTAGGGAGTTGGGAAGCAAGATGTCGATTCACGTTATTCTTGAACTTCTGCATGTAAGTACAGTTGAGGAAGCAGGAACCCGGAAGGGAATTCCAAAGTCTAGCGGTTCTAGGGAAGAAACTACTGGAGTAAAAGGCTCTCTTACATCTAAGGATCTCAACTGTGAAGGGGTGTGATTTTGCTGCTTGTCGGGTTGTCGGGGGTATTTACGTCGAGTGCTTGCAGTTTTTCGGAGCATTCATCGTTAAAGTACGTGTAGAACAGGCAGAGGTATGCAACATTTCGTCGATGGGACAGAGGCTGAAGCTTAGATGACAGTTCAGGACCTATTACATTGGCTGCTCTCTTTTAAACCATGTCTAGGAGTGAGAGACTAGTAGCAGATACACCAGCCCAAATATGACAACAATACTCCATACATGGGCGAATGGTGACCTTATAGAGCTACAGGATACTTTCGGGCGTTAGTAGCTTTCTAGCACGGTAGAGAGAACCTACCTTTTTACAGCGATACTGGCAATGCTGTCAATGTAATAGTTCCAACTCATGTTTCCTGTGAACGTTAGGCCAAGCTGTTTGAAAGATGTACTTCAGATAAAGAGTTTTGGGCCATTGCTATTGCTGGTAGAGAAGGTTTCTTGCAGTTATTGAAGGACACGTTTAGTCTTGGCAGCATTGAATGTGACCATCCATTTTGTCCCCATTCCACTACAGACTGGAGGTCATCCTCTAGTGTTTCTGCCATTTCTTTAGATATGTGTTCATTTGTTTTTCTATCGTCTCTGTTATAGAGCGCGGTGTCATCAACATATATACCCATCTCGCAGACAATTTTGTCAGGGAGGTCATTTATGAATATTAGTAATAATAGAGGTCCAAGGATAGGCCCCGTTTCTTTACGTTATCAGGCATTTGTCAATTATTTTTATGTGGCTTCAACAGTTATCTCTTAACTAATTATTTCTGATTTATACAAGCCTAATATGTATATAATAATACTAATTTTTTAATTTATTAATTTTAATTATTACTGTTTCCTATTTAAATCACGTCGTCCAGAAAACTTAATTGAAACCAGCAAGAATCTTGCTATATTAGTTTAATCCTGGATTGACGATTATTCGCATGAGGTTTTTGAAAGATGAATCCATATCGGTAATTGAGATACAATGTTACACAAAATATGCCGCTTGATTTCTGGTTACCTTAAGTCAATTATTTTGTATCCCCAAACTGTCAGTACCACTACACTCCTGGTACACAAGTACTGCTGGTAAGTTTCAGTAGGAAATAAACCGAAAGCATAATAATAAGGCATAATAGGGGCTACAAAGCCGACTCACATCTCAGCGAATATACCAAAGAGGCCAATACGATGCAACAGCACCTTTTCATTACTCCACTATCTTGCGATTACAGTTTAAAAGATATTGACTTCACTTTTCAAAGCACTATTTATCAAAAGATGGTAAAGATTAAATGAGGGTGTATGAAAAATACGAAGAGACAACACTGTGATGGTAGGTAATAATAGCGGTGGTTGGGCAGAATTTTATAATTTAAGAAGTCCCCTAACAAGGATTTGTTTACATTGTGCTTGAGAATGGTCATGTTATAGTCAGGTAGGAAGTAGCCCCGCGGAATTGTGTTTCACAAACGATCGGTTCTAGGAAATAAACTCTGCTCATAGTATTTTATTTAATTTGTTAGGTAATTAGGGATCATGAAGGAAACTATTGGAAATAGTTGTAGCTGGACGAGTTGGTATTGTAAATGTTTTAAATAAGGAACAACGGATAGAATATCAGAGCGATTTTATTATATTACCCACATTTTTCAACATTTTAATATTTGCAAACGATTTACTTTACAGAATAGACAAAACTAGGTGGGTACAGTTAGTACTCGATAAAAGTCATTTTTGATCCGGACTACCGTTATCAATTCTAATACCGATTATAATCGGGATTTCTGACAGAATAAAAATAAGCTCAGCTGCGTAGAATTAGATTTTATATGTTTTAAAATTAATAGCTAAAAACTGAATTAGCTGATCCCATCTGATAACCTGTGAAAAACCTATTTTTAGTATCGGTTACTAGATTAGTGTAATTTGAATCCTTACTATTTTCAATAAGTTAGTAAATATAATTACCTCTATTATATTTATTAATTGTCAGCTACTTCTATAATATCTAAAATATTTACATTGTTACGATAAATAAATAAAAAATTTCATTTTAATTTTTAAGAAATATATTTATATTTCAGTAAATGCAAATTAATTGCTCGTGAAAGAATATATGCAATTCGTGGACAATAATTAATAGTTACTGTCTTGTACAATGATTAGTTAAAACCATTAATTATTAAATACAATAGTTAAATCTGGGTAACATTTGAACGATGATGAAGATAAAAATGTTTATAATATATAAGGAATCATTTCATATACGTTTTTTATTCGATTCAATAACTTCATCTGCAATACTATTCGCAATTACACCAAAAAGAATATCAATATTCTATTGTCTATGTGAAAACATATTTAGTCAACTTGTAGCCAATGTTAATAACTGAGTATTTGGTTTGAACATACGTATTCTAACACTTAATGATACTCGCAGAATTATGCAACTAACAATGCCATCACATGAAGGCGACTGTTTCTTTGTTTCATGAATAACAGTGTAGGTAAACATAAGAAATGTCTCAACCCGGAGATTCATAAAAAATTCATCGATGTATTTTTACCATGAATACTTAGTGTCTTTATTACCATATCTACATGGCCCGTACGTAATAAAACCTTAAGAAAAAATGCTTGTTCACTTTATGTGTTCATATTCTTTATAATAATGATACTGAAAACCGAGCAGACACTATGATCTATGTGGGAGAGCATATTTATAGCAAACTTGCGACACATAATTCTCATAAGAATATGTTCTTTGCTTTATGAAAGCATACACAAAAAACACCCATCCACATATATACATACACACACATATATATATATATATATATATATATATATATATATATACAAATAAATAAATAAAAAATATATATATAATATAAAGCTGAACGTGTGTGTGTGTCTGGTCACGAATATATGGTTGACTATTTAAAAAAAACCTGATTATATATAATGATAGAAGATGTATCGAAGATCAGAAATGGGTGGTTGATCTGACAGAACGGTGGTTGATAAAAATCGTGGGGTCTGCATTCGCGCCTGGCCCCCAAAGTATGGAAATAAAAAATGAAAAAAGTAAACGTTTACAACGGGTTTTTATATAGATGTACATAAGATTTCTTGGAGAAGTATGTTTCAACTTAAATAGCGATCGTATGATATTATGGGGTCTGCGTTCGCGCCTGTACTCCATGCAAATATGTACAAACTTTAACAAATAATTTTCATATCTATTTGCGTGAGTATACTTTGGTAATTATGTTTCAGTTTGAAGAAATATGGTATAATAAAATTATTGGGTGTTGGTTCGCGACTGACATCCATAGAATGTAAATATATCAGAAAGTTTAACAAGGTTTTTTAAAAGGGGTGAGGGTCCACAATAACACCTTAAATTTTATCTTAATTCACGTTAGCTTGTATTTATTTTTTTAGTTGAATCATATTGTGTCGAATAAATTCACCTCATAAATTCACGTTCTTATTAAAGTGAAAGCAAAAAAAAAGTCGGAACTTTAGACAATTCTCGACACAAATTTTGCATAGCTCTGTTTATTTAAGCTTTTTTGTCAGTTTACTAAAATGAATTTAGTTGATTACAACCTTTTTTGCGTGTTCTTTACATTACAATAGTGCAATTCTGAATCCGACGGCGCAATAATACACCGTTCAATACTGTAAAACTAAAACGAAGCTGATCTGCTTGAAAAGGGCGCCATGTTTTCTTATTCATATTTATATCGATTCTTTGCTTAAAAATACTAAAGGAATTCCGTGTTCACTTTTTTAATATCCCAGTTTGCTGTTTCGGATTATTTTACTAAAGTAGGCAAAGCTTCATTATTTTTCAAAACTGTTTTTGTTTCTTTGTTTTTCGATATATCGTCGATATTATTTAGTAAGATTGTTTAGCAGAAAAGCCAACAAACGACTACCCGAAAAAATAAATATACAAGAAATAAATGTTACCATAGTCAAGAAAAGTTCAGTTCATGTTTGTTTTTTTAAAAATAGTTTTAAATGTTCTTTACTTGAAATAATTTCAGCGTATCAAAATTAAAACGAAATTTGAGGCGATAACTACCTAAATGATTTTTTATATACACTACACATGCCATAATCGAATATTCATCAAGCACAAAATAACGGAAAACATTAAAATATGTATATAAATATTCCTTACGCTGATGGAACACTCTTAAATTGTTAACACAGAATGCTCATGTGATCATCCTTCAAATTGAAAACGGGACTCTCCATTTCAAAGTCGGTGCCATTTTTATTTGTTTTAACCGGTTCGTGTATTAATTCTTTTTTTTTTTACAAACTACTTAAAATACAAACCAATGAACTTTTCTACCGTAAACGTAATTTTATTGACTATGGTAACATTTATTTCTTGTATATATATATATATATATATATATATATATATATATATATATATATATATATATATATAGCATTTTCTATTTGTAAGGAAACATCTTTTTGTTGGTCACTCTTGGCTACGAATGGACACAAAGTTGATATAAAAAATATATTTTCGCGAAAATTATCTTTACTTTCATCATATTTTGCTTAGGGTAAAATTTTTAGGTATCAAAACCTATCTCTTTACAACTCTCTCGTTTTCATAAATCTCAGACCATATTCTGTAGGCTGGTTTTCTAACCCAGTCAACGACGGGTACTTCCGCTAGTATATATATAAGATAAATCACAGATTAGAGATCAAGTGAATTATTCTGTCGGATATTACATGGAGGTAATACTTCTAGGATGATCCTATACAAAAAGGTAAAGCACAATATTTTAAAAATAGAGCAATATGTAAGTTTAATGATTAAAATTAAATTCTGTAAATCAAAATATATACACATATATTTAAATTAAGAATTTATTGCTGGAAACAAGGAATATACAGAGAAGAATTATCTTTATTTCCCTGATCCAATTAATTAAAAGTGGGGGCTTCTAATATGGGCCGATTTTCTAATTTTTTGTGGATCGTTTAACTGTATGTGAACATGAAAAATAAGCTAGCTTAAGGAAAAACGGAAGAGGAGGAATAAGAGCATAGAGTTCAGAGGATGAGGGGGGAAGGGGAAGACGAGGTCTGTGCGAGCTGGTATCGTATGTATTACATTTCCTTTGGGGAGTGGAGTTGGGAGGTAGGTTTCGGCCAAATTTTATTGCGGCGACCTTTTATTTGCTGGATTCAAAGTATACATACAAGCATACATTCTGTGATCTTTTTGATGGGATTGGGGATGGGAGGGAGGTGGCTACCTTATTTTTAGGCGCTGTAGGAGGTGGGTAAATAAGTGAGGGGAATAGAGATACGTAAGAATCTACGATTTTGAATTAATTGGTGGACTTATTATTTAAGTGAGTTAAAAAGGTAGGTATAATTTTGAAATCGATAAATGCACACGGACGGAATAAATTTAATTTGGGGCGAATTGCTCATTGACTAGGGTTTAATTTTTATATTGATGGTAGGGGTAATTGAGTGTTTATTATTATGGGATCTGTTGAAGTAATGCGATGTGCTGAGATAACGTCTGATCGTTATGCCTTTTAGAGTAGTGTAGTCTAGTTTAATTAAATTTATTTCACAACGCATATATTATTGTTTGGAGACGATTTATAGATTAATGGTTCTACTATTGGTTGGATTGGAGTGGATGTAGGACTAAATGTTATATAAACGGGTTTAATTTGCTATTCTTAGAGTGGGGGTTGATGCACATGTACGGCTGAGTACAAGTTGGTCTGGAAGCGGTTAGATCTATCTACATAACTACTATATATCTATCCATCGATATATACAAACATATACACACTTACACACATACATATATATATACACACATACATACGTATATTCAAATACATGCACACACATATACACATATATAAACCCACACGCAGGAGCAAGCATCCTTGTGTAGATACGCACACTCACACATGCACACACACGCACACACATATATGTGTATATATACATCTAGACACAGATACACACAAGCATATCTATACATATAACCACGTGCATGCACATACACATATACACATATACATGCAGTCGTAATTATTTGGGTCTTTCTAATATTAGTTCCTCGAGATTTGGAATGTTTTCCAAATATATCTGTGTGTACGAATGGTTCGCTGAGATTCAATCATTTAGAATGTGCTAACTTAAGGTATACACCTGTTATTATTAACACATGTACACTTTTTCCTGTGCTACCATAACGAGATTAGCTCATTTTTGGCGTTTATTGTGGCGTTAGGATATGTTATTCTTGCAACAACATCTGAAATGCAAAGATTACAGAATTTTGATCTTGGGGTGTATGAGTTGGATGTTATTTCAATATATTTCAGTTTAGCGAAAATTTTCCTCTCTGAGAGGTTTTTAATTAGAGCTGTTAGGGAGATGCCTTTATTGTTATTTGCATTCTCATTATTAAAGGAAATAACATGGTTGGGTATTCTTATTCATTAGATTTGCCGTCGCGCCGATATATGTATGGGATATAACATTTGCGTTTATGGTAGTTATATATATTTTCTATTCTGGATATGGGATATGTTTGTAGAGGGGAAGGGATAATCGGTTCTGTGCCGTTTTCAAGAGAGGATTCATGTGTAACTTTGGTGTTACTTTGTGTTTCAAGTATGGGGTAATTGCTGTGAAGGTTATTGGAGGTCTCTTGTGTTGTTGGTTCTGTGGTTAATGTAATTTGACTGGTGTTGTTGGGGATTCTATCAATTACATTTTTTTTAATTACATTTTACCCCAAACAAGGCAAATTGCCACTTTGGTGTAGGGGGTTACTATCAGGGGCAACAACTACTGGGGTACTATGTAGGGATTTGAGCTGCAAGATGTCGGTTTACGTTACACTTGAACTTCTGCACGTCAGTACTGTTGGGGAAGCACGGACCTGGAATAGAATTCCAGAGTCTAGCGGTTCTGGGGAAGAAACTATTGGAGTAAAAAGATCTTTTACATCTAGGGATCTCTACAATGTGGGGGTGGGATTTAGCAGCCTGTCGAGCGTGCTCACGTCGTGGGGGCACAAGTGATTGCAGTTCGTCAGAGCATTCACCACTAAAATACTTGCAGAAGAAGCAGAGGGATGCAACATTTCGTCGATGGGACAGAGGCTGAAGCTTAGATGCCAGTTCAAGGCCTATCAGGTTTGCGACTTTTGAACCTTGTCAAGGAGCAAGAGACTAGTAGCAGACGCACCAGCCCAGATGTGGCAGCAATACTCCATATATGGACGAATGGTGGCCTTATAGAGGTACAGGATACTTTCGGGTGTTAGTAGTTGTCTAGCACGGTAGAGAGAGCCCACCTTTCTTGCAGCGGCCCTGGCAATGCCTTCAATGTAATTGTTCCAACTCATGTTTCCTGTGAACGTTAGGCCAAGGAGTTTGAAAGATGTACTCTCAGATAAAGAGTCGTTGGCCATTGCTATAGGTGGTAGAGAGGGTTTCTTGTAGTTATTGAATGAAACTAGTTTAGTCTTGGCAGCATTGAACGCGACCAACCACTTTTGTCCCCATTCCACCACAGATTGGAGGTCATCCTCTAGTGTTTTTGCCATTTCTTTAGAAATGTGTCCATTCGTCTTCCTGTCGTGCCTGCCATAGAGTGTAATGTCATCAGCATATATACCCATCTCAGAGGCAATTTTGTCGGGGAGGCCATTTATGAATATCAGGAACAATAGAGGTCCAAGGATAGAACCCTGGGACACCCCCGCATTTATATCATATTGTTTAGATGTACGACCGTCGAGGACAACCTGGATTTTTCTCTCATCTAAGAAGGATTTAATTATGTTAAGTATTCTACCAGTGATACCCTATGATCTGATTTTCCTGAGGAGACCCTCATGCCATACCCTGTCAAAAGCCTAAGATATATCTAGAGCTACCGCTCTGCCCTCTCCCGCTTTGTCCAGTGAATGGTACATACGTTCAGAGATCAGAGTTAGGATGTCTGCTGTGGAACGGGCTTGTCTAAATCCATATTGTTTGTCAGTCAGTAGTTTAGCATCTGTAAGATGATTGACTAGAGCATGGTTAATTATGGTCTCAAATATTTTGGCAAAAAGTGGGAGGAGGCTAATGGGGCGATAATTTGATGGGTCAGTCCTTTCGCCAGAATTCTTGAATTTGCTGTTGTTATTGGGAGTTCGGTAACTGTGCATGAGTATATGACGTCTTTGTGTATGCAATCGTTTCTTAAATGGCACAGTTGTTTGTTTTAGCAATTACAGTTTTGTATGGATAGTATTTTCGGGGGAGGGGCCTTGGCTTTTTTATATTGGAGTCCTTTGAGATTATTGTCGTTTGTGCTGGTTTGGCATAGAAAAGAGGTTTTTATTGAGTTTTCAATTAATATCATGCTGTATCTATGCGGATGTTTAAAGGATTGGTGAATTGTAATGTTATGACCCTTTAGGTTGTGATGATAGTGTAGTATCTCTTAACTGTGGCAAGCGGGGTCAGGGGTCAAAACGTTGTTATTATTGTGATAATAATCTGAGAAAGAATAATAAAAAAAGAATATATGCCGCTGATACGTAAGAACTTTAGAAGTAAAATGTTCCCCTTTTGTTAATAAAAGGTTTAGCCTGTATAAAAGAAGTCAGAAATCTGTCGGATGAGATGTCGTCAAAAATGTTTTGGAGATAAGGCGGGAGGCGCCTTGATATTGGAATTGGCATAGGATGGCTGAGTTGCAGCTGTTAACGAACATGAGGTTACTTTCCCCACGCCCGTTTATGATGCCATATCGCCGTGAAAAAGGGTCGGGCGTAATAAATTATTTAAGACGGGAGACATAGAAAACATATGTCTGCGCCGGATATTTATTGAAAAAAAGAAGGAAAATATATTGAAATGTATAGCGGAAATATTATCTGACATTTTCCTGGCTCGCAAGTGTGAAGAATATTATAAAAACATAAAGAGTTGTTTTAATGGTTTCACAAATAAGAACAGATGTCTCAATTGGGTGGTGCTGATCGCTGCATGGTTCGTCACGGAGCAGTGGAAAGATACAGAAGAACTCTTCAAGAAAACAAAAGGTATGAGGCCTATATTATTATTCTTACATATGAACTGTAAAAAGGTACGATGCCTATATTATTATTCTTACATATGAACTGTAAAAATATCCCGTGTGATAAGTCTGATACAATATGATTCAGTTTACACGTCAATATCATGTCCTCCTCGCTATACAACATACATACGATTTATACGTTTATTATTTGTTTGTTAAAAGAACAATATCTTACATCCACTAGATAACACATGACACGTTTTAATATATCATCCCCTCCAATATAAACCATTATACAACACAATTATTTTTTTAAAAATCCCTTGGTATTTTGGATTTAATATTGGAGGTATATGGCAGATTAAAAAATATGTATATTCTTCGTCTTAATTTATTGCTATTATTTTTATTTTGATTGTTATTGGATTAAGTCTTAGTATTGGTGTAATTTGAATTGGAGTTATGCTTGTTCGAAAAATCACGGCTAGCATCATCATTTTTCTTTTGGGTCACGTTATGTGTGATTACGAATTTGTTCCTGTTGTTTTCTAATTTATTTCCTTTGTATTAAATCTTACCTGTGTATCCTGAGTTGCGTAAGGTATGATTATAAATGGTTGCTACTTGGCCAAATGTTTTTGTCGGCTGATAGGCTTGATATCCTATTTGGGACGGATGGTACTATGGAATTGATAATAGATCTGGGATGATTCGATTGCTTAGGTATATAAAACAGCCTCACGTTGGGCTTATGGTAATAGGAGTAGGTTTCTGACGTTAAATTTAAGGATATATCTAGGAAGTTAGATGCTTTCTTATTGGGATCAACTTCAACTCATTTAACTTCTTTATGGTGTTATTGTATTGCCTGGGTCTATCGTTTCTGATGAAGAGAGTATTATCTCTATATAGGCCTCCCTGCAAGTTTTTTAATGCTATACTGAACTCTTTTAATACGTAAAGGCCGACTAACTCGGTCATTTGTGCAGAGTCAGTTGAATTCATTACGATGTCAATATTGTTGGGGTATTTTTCCTGGTCCAATACTTTCCATCAAAGTTAATCAGAGAGCGTCTACCCAGGAGAATTAGTTTTATTACTTAATCTGTCATACTAGAATTATTCTTAGCGAAAATCAGGGCCTTATTGAAAAGTATTGGAGATATAGGTAGGTAATAATTAAATATATCGAAAGTTATAAAATTAAATATTTGAGGACAGATTGGGAGCAATGCCAGAGGGGGAATTTAACTTTCTCTTTTATCTGCGGTATTATTCTAAGACTTTCTTACTGGTTCGTCCTAAGTCGTAGCTTGAATGGCAAATTAATCTTAACGAGGGTTGTTTTGGAAGTTTTTTTTATGGTTCTTCAATGTAAATCTTGGGGTTCCTGGGGTAACGATTTCGGTGAAATTATGAAGGTTAATTTGTTTAAGTATGCTACTGGCATAAATATTTATCCTATCTAATTAATTTTTATAAATAGTTTTGTAAGGTTTATTTAATTCATTATACATAAGCTTCTTATAGGTAGTTTAGTCCATCTTGTAGTGGTGTTTAGTTTTATCTGCGGGGACAAATTTGTGTGGGGTTTTCTTAACTTTCTGAGAAAATGTGTCTTTTTTACTTGTGGTAGCGTTGATCGGGTGTCTCTGTTTTTAAATTTATTCCTCTTAACTAGGTGCAGCATAAGTTTTTGAATTCTTCTAAGTGGAGGTTAAAATTCGGGTGGGAGATTATTTTAATCCATAGAATTTCGCAGCTGTTCTTTCAATTTGCCTTAGTTCTCTGTTAGAGGTAATTGGGAAATCACTTCTAATGTTTTCGGAGTGTGGGATTTGCGCTTCACTTTTATTCTGTTTGTTAGAACGCATATCAAAGTATGCCTTCCATCTAATATTTATGAGGAATTCATTTATAGGTTGTGGATGAAGGACAGTTTAGAGAGAATGGGGATATTTTTATCAGAGAGAGGTATAGATTCCAAAGGAACTCCAATATATATGATGCCAGCTCGCACAGACCTAGCCTTCCCCCTTCCCTCTTCATCCTCTTTTCCCTATCTGCTTTTTCCCTCTTTTCCTTTTCTCCTTAAACTAGCTTTCTTTCTATGTTCTCCTCAAGTAAAACGATTCTCTGAAAATCAGAAAAGTGACCCATATTAGAAACCCATACTTGGTGATATCGAACAGGAAACAGAAATTTTCCCGAATATTTACCAATCCAAGGTCTGCTGAATTCGGGGATTCTCGCACTGAAAATATGCTTATATGACTCAACGTATAAGGGTATGGAAATTTACACACCGATGTACGTATTTCATTATCGACGGAAATGTATTCAATGGAATTGAACATTTATTCAATATTTTATGCACTATCTCCGCACCCTCAAGGATTCTGGATTTCTCCTACGAACGGAAATTTATGTCGCTGACGAGGACGACGTTTTCGTATACCCTTGATATATTGGATTACTGATGTTTCCTCTGGATCACTACTCCTTCGACCTGTCAGTAATATCCCGGAAAATATTGAATTCATTCTGGTAATGGACTGCACAGGTTGCATGAAACAATTTTTACTATGACTCTTATTCACCATTCAAATAACATTTTCAATATATGTGCTGGAAAGCAAAATACTTGTTTATTCATCGAAATTTTGTTAATTGCATTTTATTTCTTCTGATAATATGAGAAATTATTGAAAACACATGGATTAAGGAAATAAACATATTTTTTCTCTATTTATTCCTTGTTCCAAACAATAAATTCTTAACTTAAATATATGTGTAAATATTTTGATTAACAGAATTTTACTTTAATCATTAAACACACACTCGCATATATATATATATATATATATATATATATATATATATATATATATATATATATATATTAAATAAGCTAATTTCAATAAAAAAAGTTTTTTTCCGTATTTACGATTATATATATATATATATATATATATATATATATATATATATATATATATATATATAGTTCGGGTTGATGAACTCGCTACATCTACTCGCTTTACTCGTATATATATATATATATATATATATATATATATATATATATATATGTACTGTGAAAGCAAAATCAAGACTTCAAAAAGGGTGTTGATGGCAACGAAAAGTGTATTTTATTTTATGCTACAATTTTGTTCATGTCCAGTTGATTAATTTCAAACATTATATCGTTTGAAAATTTTCCAAAACCAGTATTTCGTCTGACTTTGTGAATAAACGCACTTTTGACAATAGAGCATTTTTGAAGAGAGTTCCCTATCCCAATCACCTAATGCAGGTGTATTCCTCCTTTTGTTTTTATTTTTATTTTCAATGCTGATTTTTGTACCCACCCCCTTCTATCGTTTACGCCATGCAAATATAATTTCTATTATTCTAAACAGAGTAAGAAATATAAATAAAGTATAAAGCTCATCTAAAAATGGAATTTTTCTCCATAACGATGAGCATTTTTGTATTTAGTTGTAGTGGTATTGACGGTGAAATAAGTGATACCCTTTTCAATTCAATAAAACAACTTAACTATTAAACTAGTTTTTATTAAAAATTAAATTCGCAATTTGGGGGCCGAAAATTAATTTAATTAATTTAACTGATTTTGTCATCTGGCATCTTAAGTTGGTAGAATCCACGCTGATTTACTTATTCTCTTACTTCACGCCCTTGTCTAAATGTGTTTACCCATAAATGCAGGATTTGAAATCTTCTCATCAGAGTAAAACACATTTGTAGCTATTGGGTGGTTTTGCTGCCAGAATAATAATTAGTGAATATATTCTATCTTATTTAGATACCACAGAATACAACACACGAATTATAAGACATGAGCAGCATAAGTGATTAATAACAGATGTGGGTTAAACCCATGGGTAAACACCAATTTTTTAAGATTAAAAACTTAATTTATATCCTTAAGTTTTTTAAATAAGCCATCGTAACATGTTCTGGATCTGTCTGATTAAATTAATTATTAAATCATAGACGCCTTCTATTAATCAATGAACCAAAACATCAAACATCCTGAATTATCTCCCATTTATCTGTTATAGGAAATAAAAATCGACCTAGTTTCCAACAGAATTAACTAGTAGCAATTAACCACATAGTTGGATTATCTCCATTCATAATTGTATTTAGAAAGAGTATGAAAACACATTCAAGTAGAATGACAAATTTTAAACATTAAATACTAATGAATAGATTATAATACCTCACTCGAACGTTATATAAGGATTTATGCATAATACCGCCTTTTTATTTATTCTCATATTCAATTAAACTTCAAATCTAAAATTGTCGTAAATATAAGTACTCTAATAAGGATAACCTATAAACATTACTTGCCACTAATACGAAACTAAAATTAACCGTAACGTTATTGCAAGGTTGTTACGGCCATATAGAAATAAAAAATTTTTAAATTCTTTTCATAAAAAAATAATTATTGGGAAATAAAGAAACAGCGAGATCTAATTTAGGAACTCAACGAATGGGCTATATAAAAAAATTAAAAAATGACTTAGGGTTTTCTGGGAAAACTTCTCATGACTCTGTTCTTAAATAAGGATACGAAAATTAGGCGATATACCAATATTTAAATGGGCTTTTTCATATCTATAACAAAGGTAAATGTTTCTCATATGCTTTTACTGTTAAGGGAATTTTCTTTTTTCTTTCTCTTCAAAAAATGCTCTATTGTCACAAGTCTGAAGAAATGCTGGTTTTGGAAAATTTTTCAACGATATAATGTTTGAAATTGTTCCACTGGACACGGAAACAATTGTAACGTAAAACGAAATACACTTTTTATTGCCATCAACACCCTTTTTAAAGTCTTGATTTTGCTTTCACAGTATATTAATGCTCAATTATGAAACATGATAATTTTGTAGCTTACTCCTTAAGTCAACTCTTTTTGGCTTAAAACTCCATTGCTATATGAAAATTTACTGAAGTACACGAACTCAGTATATATATATATATATATATATATATATATATATATATATATATATATACTGCGTATCAAATTATTAACGACTTTACATTTTTTTTTAATATTTAAAGAACGAGTGAATGAAAATCCATTAAAATTTATGAAAGTGCTTATAATTCAGCTACTTCCATCAAAAAATAAAAGTTTTTCAAGCGGTATAAGTGAAACTATTGCAGAAGATAGAAATATATGCTGTTTTCAGTGCGTCTAGTTATTAACGAGGTTCCGAAAAAACACATATACCAATAACTTGTTTACTGAACTAAGTTTCAAACATTACATGAGCTAGCAAAAATGCCTAGAACACAATAACCACATAGCTATTTCTATTTTTACATAATTAGTAGGGGTAAGCGATCTTTTTTATGAATGCCTTGCGAAAGACGTTGTGACTTTATGAAAGACGTTGGTCCATAGAAGTAGGCAAATTTGTAATTTCGTTATTCCTCGCGATAGAGCATTCCATAACTCATCTTTACTTTTAAATTGGCGTCGACTTGCATGGAGGCGTCCCTTCATGATACTACAAAGGTTCTCAATTGGGTTAAAATCTGGCTAATTTTCCCCTCACTCCATCTTCAGTAAGCCAGAGCACCCCAGTTGTTGCAAATACTCTTTGCTTTTGTTTGCTGCATGCGAAAGAAGCGTTATCCTGCATAAAAACAATAGTTATTTTGAATGTTAACCTTTATTTCTTCAGCCATGGTTCAGAGAGCTCCCTCAGAAAAGCTATGTAAGCATATTTACGTCATTTTTACGCCTTTTGGGATTTTTTATGTGCCAACTAAAGTACCTCCAATAATCTCAGCCCATATCGTTATCCCACATCCACCTTGCTGGCGCCTTAAACGCTGATGACGATGTCGTCCATCAAGGACCCATCCCTTGCTGTAGCCATCTTGGCCATTACTAACATAAACATTACCGTAAAACATTAGTAACATAACATTACTGTAAACAAAATCCATTTTCATGTTGCCCCCTGTCCATTTTAATCGGTTTTGTATGTGATTTTCTTTAATAGAGGATTTATCACAGGGTTAATAGACTGTCACTTCTTCAGACTGCGACATCGAGTACATTTGGAGGCATTCCTCAATCCGGCTTGATCAAAGACTTCTTGACTTGTCTGCCCAGGGTGCTTAACAACTTTACGTTTAATTTGGAGTAGAGATCGGCGTGGAACAACTCTAGATTTACCTTTATCAGCTCTCTTACGTACGTTTCTAGGGTCCCTGACAAAGTTCTTCACAGATTGATGGTACCTTCCTATCATGTTCTATACTTTTTGCTAGCTGTTCTGTAATAGTACTCTTTGCAGAACTACTGAACCCACCTTTCCGACCCATTTTATTGACGAAACAAACTGCCGTGCTAATAACTTGACACACCTCAAATACCAAGGATTCAACAATTACGATGCCAAATTGTTTACATGGCGCAGAACAGTATGAAAATTTCGCAGTACGCGAAGCTCAGCATTGCTAAGGTTTCCTAAGATTTTGATAGGAAACTAACGGTAAGTTTCTGAAACTGGTAGAAAAATGTTATCTCGTTAATAATTTGATACGCAGTGTATATATAATTATGTATTACCTACGGACACGAGTATTTTATCCTTCAGGAATTATCATTTATTACCACAGGTCGAGAGATTCGAACTCGGCCAGGAACCCATCTCTGACTCCATTTCATGGAACACACCTCACAGCCAATTTAAACCGCGATATATATTATTAACATTTTGACATTTATTTTTTTAATGTCGTAACATCCTGTCCTAGTAATCTAATGATTATAATACCATGATCTACCATTGCGATCTCAGGTTACCAACTTTTTATTTCAACTTTGTGTGCTCTACACTGAGAACCGACTTTCTTAAAGGGACTGACAACAATAAGAACCCAGTTTATTAAAAGGCCTCTCTCTCTCTCTTTTTACACCAACACTCCCACACCCCCTACACACATTTATATATATATATATATATATATATATATATATATATATATAGAGAGAGAGAGAGAGAGAGAGAGAGTGAGTGAGTGAAAGAGCGTAAGAGAGAGTGTAAGAAAGATGGAGAAGTATTATGTTTGTGGCGGTTAGTGTCGTTGTTTGTCTGCTTATATATGCGTTTATGTTGAACTTTTATGTAAGTGTGATTGCTGTTCTAATACTTATATATTTGTAAATTAATATATTAAAACAGTTTTACATTTACAAAAGATTTATGGGTCATAATATATTACCTGCTATTCACTTCATTATCTTTAATATTAAAAACGGTATCATATGAAATGACAATGGAAAAATTTATATCGCAATCCTCAGAATTTACGCCGTTATTTAATAAGAGACAATTGTTGACTTTAGCAGCTTATCCTTTCGTAATGCAATATTGGATAACAATGATGCATTTTTCCTTTCGAAAAGATTAATAAATTTCGCAAGTGTTCTCTCCAAAATGATTTGTGATCATGTCCTTTACACAAATTTGTTACGACGGAAATATAGAAATAAAAATGTGAGTGACGATAATGATGCATGTTTATTATTATTATTATTATTATTATTATTATTATTATTATTATTATTATTATTATTATTATTATAATAAACATTTTTCCCTCACTTTTACCTATCGATATTTAAATCATTTGTTCCTGTATGTCTGTTCTCAAACTTACGCTAAGGAGTTGAACATGTACCAGAATAACCATATTTTTAAACTACTTAACTAGTGTACTTTTGTAGTTTCATCATATATATATATATATATATATATATATATATATATATATATATATATATATATATATATATATATATGTATATATATACATATATTTATATATATATTTATATATATATACATATATATGTATATATATATAATAAAATGATTGCAGAAATCCCTCTCTGGACCGGCGTACACTATGTTTGCACCAATAGATGCCACGCACAAATATCCCATGTCTAAACTGTTATCCACCATCTTATGTAACGTCTAAACGTCGTTTTAGACGCGTTTATGCATTATAATAAAATCTTATATTTAAACCGAGAGAAACATCATCACGCTCACAAACTTCTTTATAGAAATTACTTAATATTTTTCCCTCCAAATAAAAAGTACTCCTACCGCTTCCGGTTGACATTCTGATTCAATATGCATTATAGTCAAATATGTAAGATCTCACGGGAGTAGTGAATATCTAGAGGGGGGATTCGTTTCTAGGGCAGTTACTATTGGCATATCCAAAAAGTTTGATAAAGGATGGCATAAACGTCTACTACACTAGACCTCCAGCTGTTGAATTGCTGGAAATGTCTTCTCAGTTATTAAAAAAAACGTTTCTGATAAGCTTATAGGAGTAGTGGTTGAAGGGCCAAAATTAAAAGCTCACAAATGCTGGTGTCCCCGAGAGTTCTATCCTAGACTCAACTCTAGTCTGGACTTTCACCAACGATCTCTTAAATCTCATCATTCAGACGCATTATGCAGACGAAACTCACTCCTCGTCTGAAATGGAGCACATACGTAAAATTCGTTGCCAAAGTCTATGGAATAATAATCGGATCATTCTACGGCTCCATTATATATCCCATTGTCGATGCCGATGCAATCCGCTACCTGTATAAGAGCCATATTTGCCTTAAGATAGAATACTCTTGTTACATCTGTGCGGGGGTTGCTCGGAGCACCCTATATTGTCTCGACAGAGTTTAAAAACTTACTTTGTTATTTAGTTTTTTTCTCTACAACCTCATTCTCACAGAAGAGACTGTGCGAAGTTGTTTATAATTTATCTATGTTTTCATGATAATTTTTTAACTAAACTCTAATCCATGGTCTTCAGTCAACATTTTTCAAAATAAATACTCGTCTGACCGACATCACTATAAATAAATTCTCCGATCCTTTGTTTTTGCCTAAACCTAAACGTGGTTTCAATAAACAAAGCTTCTTTCATAGAACTGCCCACATGTCGAACTCTGTTCTGCTAATCTGCTTTCCAGCTAATTAAAATATTGCTTTATAAGTCCAATGCAAACAAGTTCTTATTAAACGTTCCTTGTAAATAATTTAATTATTCAATATTTCCACTACAAACCCTTATTATCGAGTGGTCTCAGGGCCTTGATATCTTGAAATACATTTGTAAAAAAAATGTCCTTATGATAATATTACACGTGTTCCAATTTATAACAGCGGTTATGTTAATTTGTTCCAAAGATTTCGATCGTATTCTTAAACATATTTATTTCTCCAAACGTTCATGAATATTGTCCCAATTCAATATAAAGACGGTTTTTTATTATATATACTAGCTGAAATACCCGCCGTTGCTAGGTTGCATTTGATATATTTGAATGTTCCGTCCTCATAAATAATTTTCATATTGATTAAACGAATTCATTTTTTTAACCACATCCCACATGAGGAAGGTGCAATAGGTACGTTTTATTTTATGGAGGTCTAATTTACTTTTCCTGTTTACTTGTTTATATTTTAGTCCTTCTTAGTTTTAAATATGATGTAATGTACAATATATATTTATATATATATATATATATATATATATATATAAATGCCATTAGGAATCACTTCTGTTGATGAAATAATTAAAATTTAGTTTCAAGCAGGGCATATATGGACAAAAGTAAATGTACATGTAGCATTCATTTTTAAGAACCTCTACATAAACAACATTTTGGCGGTTACATCTAACAAGAGTGAACTGACATGGCATGTCAAAATGAATGAGAGGAATCCGAGGATATACACAGTTTCACTCAAATATTGAGATTTGGATAAATCACTTTAATCGATGTTTGGACCAAAAATTTGGCATTTTAGGGGTCAAAGTTCAAGGATTTGACCTTTGAAAACTCGATCAAACTCATTCGACAATTTTGAGTCTAAAAACTTGAAATTTTAGACGTATGTTACTTGGATATGGATCAAATTTTTAATGGGATTTTACTCCAAAACAATAAATGTTAAGGGTTAGAATTGGGGTCAAAAAATTTTTTTAAATTGTTCAAACGGTCTCTAGCAATTTATCTAGCCAATTTTTGGTCTAAACATTTGGTATATTATATAAAGTGTATTCAGAGATAAGGCAAGCTTTTAAATCGGTTTCTGACCGAAAATTTGGCTGCCTAGGGATCAACATTTTAAATATTTTACCTTTGCGGTCTCTAGCAAACTATTCAGCCAATTTTGTATATAAACATTTGAAATAAAGTGTATTCAGACAAGGAGCAAACTTTTTGATCAGTTTTTGAGCGAAATTTTGTCTGCGAGGAAGTCAAATTTCAAATAGTTTACATTTGTAGACTCTACTAAACTCCTCCGCCAATTTTGGGTCTAAACACTTGAAATTTTAGATGTAGGCTACCTGGACATGAGACAAACATATATATATATATATATATATATATATATATATATATATATATATATATATATATGCACATAAAGTAATGAACAGAACATGGGGCCCGAGCAAAGCCAGACCAAACTGCTAGTACGTTGATAAGAATGATCCAACCCAGGCAATTGTTGCAAAAGCTTATAATTGATCATATCAACAACATCATTTCTAAGGCCAAAATTGCTATTTTACAAGGACATTCAACATTGTGGATTTTTTGCGATATCCCAGAGAACCTAAGTGACCAGATCATCAATTGAATTTACCATCTGGCCACAAAGTAATTTGTTCAATTGACGATTTCTATTCAATGGTATTGAACCATGGTACATTAATCTTAAATCATTAATCAAGTTTGTTGTAATAAATTGAGCATGCTGGAATCACGCTAGACGTTGCAACCACACTCATTTTCAGATTGCTTGGCCAAATCAACAGACAACTTGAAAGTAAATTGTGCAGTACGATCCCCAACTAGAAATGTTTCTGCTAAAGAAGCAAATACTAATGCAATGTTACCATTAGATCTGACTTTTTCAAGATGATTTTAAAAATGTTTTCCTTGTACCTGCTAGAGCATCTAGGAAAGAAAAACTACGTCTAGAATCATTTACTCTACTCATAAAGAAGTCATACATCTTTGTTGTTCATCTAAAAGTTTGGACTCATTGTCACATACACGACTGTTCAGCTAACGTAAGTCATATGAAGTTTCACGGAAAATGTCATAGTGAATACCATGTTCATTTCTGTGAGGTTATGGCAAGCCATATTCTGAAAAATATGTTTCTTCTTACTAGACATTAACCTGAATGCCCGGCGTTTCTCGGGTGTTTGGAGGTGTGTGTTGAGCAAAAACAAAAAAGTGGCAGTAGGCAGCCAGGCTCGAACCCGCACTGCGAAGAAGGAAGAGAACGTGGAAAAAAACGTGACGTCTTTGCCGTTGCGTCCATCGTTGAAGCGAAGTGGCGAAGGTTTAAATTAAGACTAGTCAATCGAAAAGAGGAGATGACTATCGAAAAATATCGACGGAAAAAGCGACGCCTTTTGTAGATAAATGCCTAGTTGAGGGTAACGATATTTTTCGATATTTTTCGTCCGATACTGATCTCGTAAAAATCCGTCGGCTCTGTCGAAAGTTTTAGGCAGACATACACACATACATACATACATACATACATTTAAATAGACAGGTGTGATTTATATAATAGATGTTATACTGAAGGTCCTACAAAACTTCATTTAAGCAGTCATCCGGAAGACTGATATTGTAATGAGGATTGTTTTGCTGAACTCTATACATTCTTATAAAAAACAACACACGCTTTCGAAAAGTTTAGAATTTTTGTTTAAAGTTAATATTTGTTTAATGATGAATTAATAAAAATGCAAAGATATATAGGAGTGTATTCGTCTTATTTCTTTACAAAAAATTAAGAGAAATTGTTTACAGAAAAAGAGAGAAGTTATTTAAAGTAAAGGAAAATATATTTAGAGAAAAATTATCAAAAATGGGCAGGTATACTAATTTAATTTAAAAATGAATTACATTGTAAGAGTAAGGCTAGATTAAAAATATTTTCAATTTCAGGATTTCGACCAGTTTTTATGTATCAATACTCTGATTTTCAAATTGCGCTGCCAGGCGCATATTTCCGGCATTTCAAAAGCAACACAGCAGTTAACACCACGCGGACTCTTTATTCAAGATTTCTCCAACATAACATCATGGCAAGGAAACAGAAACATATATAAAATGCTGACGAGGGATTTTACTTCGAAATATATTTCTTCAAAATATACACTTGCGTATTTTAATTATTCCGCGTTGTAATCTGGCTTCAACGTATTCAATACATATTTTATTTATAATGCAAATTTCTGTCAATGCTTCTAACACGGATAAAAAAAAGAAAAAAAACAAGCAGCACTTTTGGCATTCTAAAATATTCTTTCAGTTTTTTAGAAAACAACACTCGACTGATTGTGTATAGAACGGCATGCGATTAGGAGAACTCTATAGTCATTTTGCCAATTCAATAATAAATAATTAATAATTTAATATAAATAATTGGACTTTTTTACAATTGAGCTATTGGAGACGTTTTGAGGATTATTCCAAACATATTGAACTGATGGATTCTTAATTCATTTCGTTTCTTTTCAAGTTTTTTAGATGTGGTAGAGAACGCAGAATTCAAGTTTTTTGTTTAACTTTAACCACTAGTATTACCCATTAACATTAATTGTTTTGGGATCACATCATGTTATTAAGTTAGATCGATGTCCAAGGAAACTATATCTAAAATTTCAAATGTTTAGACCCCAAATTATCGGAGGAGTTTGGTAGAGTTCTCAAAGGTCAAATCTTTGATTTTGAACCCTTAACAGCCTTATTTCTGGCTAAAACAAGATTACAAAGATTTCCCAAATCTCAGTACTCTTTATATCAAATTTCGAGTCAGTAGACTTAAAATTGACAGAGTTATTGCGTAGGAATTATACACACACAGACACACATACACTTTCACTTTTATAGATATATAGATAGATTAGGAATGCAAGTTCCCCTATCATAAATAACTATCGTTTCTCTTCATCTACTCATTATGTTTTTGTTTTTTTTTATTCAATTTTCACCCCAAAAAAGGCACAGTGCCACTTTGAAGCAGGGGGCTACTATTAGGGAATTAATTAGCGAATTATGAAGGGAGAAGAGTAGAAAGATGTTTGTTAACATTACACTTGAACTTCTGCATATCATTGCAGTTGGGAAAGCAGAATCCCGGAAGGAGTTCCAAAGACCCGCAGTTCTGGGGAAGAAACTATTGGAGTAAAAGGCCTTCCTGCACCTAGGGATCCCTACTGTAAAGGGATGAGACTTAGTAGCTTGTCGGGTCTGTCGGGGGTAGTTACGTCGGGGAGGTACAAGTGTTTGCAGTTCGTCAGAGCATTCACCATTAAAGTATTTGTAGAACAGGCAGAGGGATGCAACATCTTGTCGATGGGACAGAGGTTGAAGCCTAGATGACAGTTCAGGACCTATCAGGTTGGCGACTCTTTTTTGAACCCTGTCCAGAAGCGAGAGACAAGCAGCAGATGCACCAGCCCAGATGTGACAACAGTACTCCATACATGGGCGAATGGTTGCCTTATAGAGGTATAGGATACTGGCAGGCGTAAGTAGTTTTCTAGCACGGTAGAGGGAGCCAACCTTCCTTGCAGCAGCTTTGGAAATGCTCTCAATGTATCTATTCCAGTTCATATTCCCTGTAAACGTTAGGCCGAGGAGTCTAAAAGAAGTACTTTCAGGCAATGTGTTCTTGGCCATTGCTATTACTGGTATAGAAGGTTTATTGTAGTTATTGAATGAAACATGCTTAGTCTTAGCAGCATTGAATGTGACCAACCATTTTTGTCCCCATTCCACTACGGATTGGAAGTCGTCCTCTAGTGTTTCTGCCATTTTCTTGGATATGTGTTCATTTGTTTTCCCCTCATATCTGTTATAGAGAGTGGTGTCATCGGCAAATATACCCATCTCCGAAACAATATTATCAGGGAGGTCGTTTATGAATATCAGGAATAATAGAGGTCCAATGATAGACCTCTGAGGTACTCCCGCATTTATGCCATATTGTTTGGATGTATGTCCGTCGAGGACAACTTTGATTTTTCTATTACTTAAGAAGGATTTAATTACATTATGAATTCTTCCAGTGATTCCATATGATCTAATTTTCCTTAGAAGACCATCGTGCCATACCCTGTCAAAAGCCTTAGATATATCAAGGGCCACCGCTCTACCCTCCCCTGTTTTATCCAATGAACGGTATATACGTTCAGAAACTACAGTTAAGTTATCTGCTGTTGAACGGGCTTGCCTGAATCCATATTGTTTGTCAGTCAGGAGTTTAGCAGCTGTTAGGTGCTGGACTAGGGCTTTATTAACTAAGGACTCAAATATTTTGGCGAAAAGCGGGAGGAGGCTAATGGGGCGATAATTTAGTGGGTCAGTTCTTTCACCAGAATTCTTGAAGACTGGTACCACAGAGGCGGTTTTCCAGCAGTCGGGAAAACAAGATTCGTTAAGGCATTTATTGTAAAGTTTGGACAGACCTGGAGCAACCTCGGCAGAGCATTGTTTTAATAGCACAGCCGGGATGAGATCTGGTCCACATGCTTTTGAGGTGTCTAGGTTTTTTATAATAGCATGTACCTGAGAAGGGGTGATTTTCAAATCGTCAAGTGTGGCGTCTGTTCGCAGAGGAAAATCAGGGAGTGAGTGGTGTACCGAGTTCAGTGTGGAGTTTGAGGCAAACCGACTGGCAAGCAGATTAGCCTTGTCAGTTGCCGTGCAAGCAACCTCATGATTGTTTGTTAGTGGGAGAATAATTGACTGTCCATTATTAACTACGCTGTTGTAGATTTTCCAAAAATCCCGGGTTCCTAATTTCTGTGCTTCGATGCGCTATCTGGTGGTTTCAGAGTAATCTGTCTTAGCTGTGTCTATCACTCTTTTACAATTATTTCTAGCTTCTATAAACTTCTGTTTATTTGAGCTGGACTTATGTCGGATGAATCTGCGGAACGCATGCTGCCTTTGACAAATGGCAGCTGCACAAGCAGAAGTAAACCATTGGGGAGAGTGGGGCTTGCTATAGTATTTCCGTGCGGGAACATATACTTCAATGTGCATTTCAATTAGCTTTTTATTTGATAAAACCTATCGACAGGTAATTATAAATACAGCAACGTAATATCTGTAAAAAAAAAACAACAGAATCCATTTACAGAAACATTTGAAAACTATAGTTGCAATTAAATTCGAAAATGGAGTTAAAAGAAATAAACAAAATAATTCAGAAGAAACAAATTAGCAGTTTTTATTCTTTAGTCTGAGGTGTAGATAGAATTTAATTTATTTAAGGGAATCAATTAAAGAACGGGATAAAAGGGATTACAGAAGGGCAAATGGAGAATTTTAATAAAACCTGTAGCAATAGAGTAAATCGCAATAAAGAAATTTATTGGGGGAATTTAAAAAAATCATCATCAAAGTGATTTCCATTATAAACGCATACGAACAAATTGATAATGTCAAATTCGTCTAAAACAAAATAAAAAATGGATAGATATATAGAAATCTAAAATAGGAAAGTGACGAAAAGAAACATTTGGAATTCTACACATCTGAAGTTTCCTCTTTCTATTAATAAATACACAAATAGTCAAAACACACACACACATACACACACACACACACACATATATATATATATATATATATATATATATATGTGTGTATATATATATATGTTTGGTTGTGAAGTTAACTGTGCGTACCTGTTTATAGATGAATATATTTATATTTACATTTTAAATACTTCTGTATTTGTTCATTCGAACTTGAAATAATAAAAAATGGGCAGCTATCTCATAAGGTGTATGGAAATGACATACTGAATTTTACAGAGTCTGCGACAATTTGAATGGCTGCACAAAAGGTATAGCATAATGAAACAAAATATTCGCAATGCCTTGTTAGCAAAGAAGATTAATTGGTAATCTCAATGAGGAATATATCTTTACGAGCGAAAATATACTACAGTCACTTTTAACTCTATATGTGTGAAAAGCGTACCTTGATGAAAGCGCATTTGCAACATGGTCTTAACACAACAGAACGGATATTACGCTCGCTAACAATCGAGATAGTAGGATTATAATATATTTTAGACATTGCAATATGGCCGATTACAAAAACACATCTCTTAAAATGGCGTTGGAGATTTTATAGGGGGTTCTTGAAGTGAGTCATAAATCGAACCAAAAATGTATGGATTAGTTACAGCAGATTCATAATACGTTTTATACACAAAGTGTACTTGTGTCACTCTATATGTAATTACCCTGGGCCAATCCGACAGACAGCAAAAACATACCCTTTCACTGTAATGATTCTCGGATACCATATATTGTCTTTACTCTAAAAGCTTCTTACTTCTTTTGTAAACCTTTTTCCTGTGTAATTCTAATCTTTGAGCCCTAATTTCTCAAAATCTAAATGTGGCGTGATCAAAAATGTCGTTTGGGGAATACAAAACGTATATGAATAATTTCAGCAATATGTTCTTGAATTTCTTAAAAGTATTGCGGATTGAGTTTTTACCCATTTTATATTTATGAAAGATTGCAAGAGATACGTTGGCGGGGAAATGATTAAATTAAATATTATTTGATGATACGGAATGGAGATATTCTGTGGCAGTTACCATCGCTTTTCTTTTCATTTTTAATAAACAAAAGGCAGTTGTACGCTAGTCAAGCTATGTGATATAAACAGATGGGATATATACTTTGTAGACAAGGAAATACACCAGAACGGATTTTATGAAAAGATAACAAAGAAATATCTCCTGTTTGCGTCCAATAAGACTCATGTTTCAGAACTCATACTGTACATAAAACATAATAGTTCTCGGAAACAAGCGATTAAATTGTTGTTGTCTTCAATTATTAACAAACTCGTGCTTGAAAGTTATCACCGAAATTCTAGGAGATAAACATTTCGGAAGTACATTTTTTTTTCAATATTCGTGCGTTATATAACATCCTCAATGAAAATGTTGCATCTATAACACAATTAAAAGCAGCAAGCTAACCAGTTTAGAACTGTAAAACATTTAATCAAATATTAATTGCAGGAAAAATATTTTATTCACGAAAATGTTTCGAAAAAATATGTCATGTATAAAAAGTTTCATGTATTTCATTTCATAAAAACTTGTTGCTTTTATGTGAGGGTCCATTTTACTTTCAAACAAACACCAATCTAAAATACAGGAATTCATTTCATCTCCGGATGTCAATTATGGCTGTTGAATCGATGTTATTATAAAAATATGGTGTTTATTCAGTCGGGCATTGGACGCGTTATACGTGCTTAGAATATTTGAGGTAGATCAAGTTGGTGACGGGAAAAATGTCCCGAAATCAGCAGAAAATCTTTTTTCTGTAACAATTTTTATGATAAAAACTAGTCAATAAAACATATTCCGCTTGATTTTCAATGTCTGTTCGATGAGGCACATCGGTAAGAGTGTGTAATATTCAGGCATATATAATAACGCACAAAAGTAAGCCTTATCAATTTCTGACATATCTATATTGCGAAGGACGTATGATAATTGAGTAAGGTCGTGAGTTTTTATTAATAATTAATTTATTAATAACGTTTTCATCTAAAGTATGAACATTCTTTATCGACTCGTAATCCATTGACTCTTTCCCCGTCTGTCTTTTTTCAAGTTTGGAGATTATATATATATATATATATATATATATATATATATATATATATATATATATATATATATATATATATGTATATATATACATATATATATATAGAGAGAGGGGGGGAGAGATATTCTCAACTAGAACACGTATAAAAAATACGTTTTAAGCCATCCAACGCAATAAATAATAAACAATTTAAAATTATGTTTATCAATATATTTCGGTGGAGAAACTCACTCTCGTCAAGATTTTTAAGCCTCATCATGGTACTTTTAGGCGGGACGCATCCATTTATTTGTTGTTCGAAGGTTTAGTTTTAATATATATAGTCTAGAAGTGTACATGGCGTGTTCTAAACGAATAATTGATTGGTTTTCTGTTTGGAGTTTTTAAATAGGAAATCAAATAGAACACGCGTATAAAATATATTTTGAAGTAACCCGACGCAAAGAAATAATAAACAATTCAGAAAATAATGTGTATCGATATGTTTGGTAACTAAACTCGCCCATATCCAAATTCATATGCGCATAAGCCCGAAGAATCCTAAAGTGGATGAAACGCGGAATATTCAGTGTAGCTTAATCGCCATATTCATTTTATAACTTACTATATATATATATATATATATATGTATGTATATATATATATATATATATATATATATATCATTTTGGCTGAATGTTCGCGTGTGATTATTCGCGAGTGTCTTAGGTTAATTAGTGTTCCCAGGTGCGTGCTCTTCAGTAATGAAGCACTTATTTACTTCATATAACAAACACTGACAGTTTCGAAAAGAAATTAAAAGTTTTTCCATTTCCTGAAGTCGGGAAGCCTGATATCAATTATTGACCAAGGCGTTTACGAATCTATTCGCGTTTAGTGATAGAAAACTGATTCCTCTCCTTCATGCTGTCCCCACGCAAACCAGATGTTCGAGTAACGCTCGTGAAGCAAATTAGAAGGAATAACATGTTTGTTCCATCCGGAGTAAATAAGAAAAATATCCAGCGGAAAAAGAGTCTGCGTCTATTAGCGTAATGATCGACAATTTTCTGTACAAACGTTCGCACAGCTATTTACGAGGCCGTGTCCATTCGTGTGTTCCTTTATTGCTCTGTCACGTTCCATGTGTAAGAAGATGGGTCTCCGGTAAACGCTCAAATATCGTATCTTAGTCCGTCTTGCTGTTATTTGCAATATTATGTTAACAAGGCTCCAGGGATGTCTATGGAAGAAACGATAGGTTCTCTGTGAGGCTTTATTTTGAAATAACAAACGCATACATTCAAAACCTACCCCTTATGTTAAACAAATGCTTATCTAGAGAAGACACCATGATATTTTTGATAGTATTTTCAAGTTAAATTCAAATCTTAGGGATCTTGTTTTATTAAATTGTTAGATGAAAGTACAGAATCGATACAAAATATCCTCCCTTCACCGTAATAAAATGTGTACCCAAATAAGAGGGCTATATTTTCAACGCGGTATCTTCTCTGCATAAGTACCGTTAAAAGTTTAAAAGATCCTTAAAAAGATGTGTCGCAATTTTTTCTTTATTAAAATTTAAAGCATCATTTACAAATAATTCTGATAAGCGTATAGCAAGGAAGCTGCATTAAAATGTGTATATATGTGTAGAATTACTATATTAACGATAATATAAAGAGATGTAATAAAAAATATCAACACTTTAATTTGACTGACAGTGCACTGATAGTGGACAGCAATCTTATGCGTCCTAATTTTAGTATAATAAATATATTCATGAAATATATTAATGATATATGCCACAAAATACTGACGTGATGACTCACAGCTTGTTTAATATAATGATATCTGAAGACAGCATACCATTAACGTTATCTAATTTTTTTTACCTCCGTTCAGTCTCGAAAAACAATGGATACTCTTTGTCATTGCACGTAATTGTGGGGCTAAGATGCACAATCTCAACTACGCCTTCCTTGAATCTACACTGCTTAAGTCCAGTGGCAAGTAGAAGCGCAGGACGACTGGCCCGATATAAGCAGACTGTACATACGGCACCTAGAATTCCAAGATTGTCACCAATTTTAGTAGTGACCTGTCTCAACGAACCGATAATTTAATAGGAATTGGTGTGTCAATGCTGGTCATGCCGTGTATTTATCTTTATTCATTTTTTAACCGGTACTGTGTGTTATTTCAAAGATTTTATATTTATCTACTTGAGCTCTCTTGTTAATACGGCAGAAATCACGTTGACTCCCCGGTTCGCACTGCATCACCAAAGTTATCAACGTTGAACCTGGGTCAGTACTAAATGGGTGACCATTTGGGACTTCTAGGTGCTGTATGTGCTCTCAACTTATCTCGACATTGTTTTCAGTCGTCCTGGACTTCTCCTTGCCACTGGACTCAAATAGTGTCGATTCACGAGAGGTGCGGTTTGAAATTGCGCAATAATTGCCTCAAAATTACAAGCGCAACTGCCCCTTCAGGAGGTTTCCTTTGACTTTCAAGATTGAACGGGGGCATTGATCAGTTATATTCGGCATAGGTAGGTTAAAATTGTAATTTCTTGCAAGGAAGTTTTTAATAAATCAATTATTTGCTATAAATACTCAACAACTTTGTGTAGTTTTAGATTTTTAACAAGAAATTCAAAATAAATTAATAATAAATAATGAAATAATGCAACTAAATTAATTGTTCCCCTGTTGCATTTAAAAAGTTATAATTAACGTTATTTTTAACAACTAAAGCCGAAAGTTGATGATAGAATCACAGGAATAGAACCTTTTCGAATGTAACAGTAAAATTATGTAGAAAACGCAATAAAGTCAGGAAGTTTTGTATTTTCAAATGTAAATGATAGGCATTGAAACAGGCTTTAGCAAAAGCGATATATCTAGTACATACCTAATGTTGCCAACGAGAGAAGAAAGTGAAACATTACTGAATAAGCGATACAAACGCAAAGGAATCAATAGTACAAATAATAAAAATACTAAGCTGGCAAACATAATATTTACATTTTAACTTTGTTGCTAGAAAAATGAGGTAGCTGTTTTGATATTCCAATTCATTTTTATTCTCGAGTTGTAAAAAAATAATCTTTCTTTACTGAGGAAATAAATTTGAATTTTATTTCAATTTAGGTTAACGTATTTGTGATAGTTTAATCGTCTTACCATTAAAACGCTTTATTGTGTGCAACTCTTCTCTCATAAGAATACAATAAATACGAAATATTTCAGCAGAGATGTTTTTCTTTACATACACATTCTTTTAAGATGCTTAAAGTACATGAGTGTTGAGAGTGTGGAGAAAATAATCAATCTTATACTGAGAACAAATGCCAAAAGTGGCTGACCATCATCGGGAATCAATTGAAATGGATGACCATCGTCTTAGGGAGGTTGCATGTTTTGCCAAGCTTCTGAGCTTAACCTTTACTCCTGATCTGCAATGGAACACATACATCGAATCCGTTGCTAAAACCGCTGGAAAACTGGTAGGATCCTTCTACCCCTCCAGTAGATATCTCACTACTGATGCAATTCTCTACCTATATAAAAGCCAGGTACGGCCAACGATGGAGTACTGTTGCAACATCTGGGCAGGAGCTGCTAGAAGCAGCTTATCCCTCCTTGACAGGTTTCAAAATAGACTTCATGGCTTCATGGGGGATGTCCTATTCTCTTTTCCACAGAAGAGATGTGGCGAGCCTTTCTCTGCTTTATTTTTATTCTCATGGCAAATGCTCGTCTGAGCTTCAATCTATGTTGCCCCTCATCAAACTTTCACGAAAAATACTCCTCTGGACCCAAACCACTATCAATAATTTCCCACCCTTTTTATATGTGCCTAAATCTAAACGTACATTCAATGAACAAAGCTTCTTTCTTAGAACTGCACGCTCGTGGAAATCTCCTCCGTTTGCCTGCTTTCCAGCTAACTACAATTTGATTGTCTTCACGTCCAAATTAAACAAGTTCTTGATCAACCATTTCCCTAAGTAATCCAATTTTTTTTAAAATTCCACTACTTATGCATACCCATTAACTCTTATCCTCAACTGGCCTCCGGACCTTGATAAGTTGTGATTCCTTTGTAAAAAAACGGATACAAAACACAGACAAGGCGCAGACTTCCTGAAGGTCAGAAAAGCCCCTGGTTACAGAACTTTGACCCCTTTAATCGCCAAATTCCTGGCCGAAAACTGATCACATCGAGTTTCCCAAATCTCAGTACCCTGTATATCAAATTTCGAGTCTGTAGACTTAAAATTGACAGAGTTATTGCATAGGGAAATATACATACACACACACACACAAACACACAGACACAGACAGACACTTTGACTTTTATAGATATACTAGTATGGGTGTCCGGCGTTGCCGGGGTGTTTGGAGGTTTATGCTGAGCAAAAACAAAAACAAGCAGAAGCAATAAAATAGTTCAAGCAGAAAGCAATACAAGCAAAAGCAATACAAGCGAAAGCAATATAAGAAGAAGCAATACAAACAGAAGCAATACAAGCAACACGTCAATATCCTTATTCTATAGTTCCGATAAAAATCAAATGTATTTCTAATAATCTATTGTATATATTTATTCACAGATCATAATTGCGTTAAACATCTAGCAAAGTATATCTCTTTTATCGCCCCCCAAAGCAGCTGTAAGAAAGGATATACTCAACATGGAAGTTATTAGCCCCCTAAATAAAACACTCAATATTAATTAACAAAAATTGCCTCAGTAGAGAAGTCTTAAATATCCAGGCAATGTAAACTCAATATAATTTGGCAAAAGAATAGAAAGAAAAGACAATAGAAACATTATCGATTTTTAAAGGATTAGATAAATGTTGGCCAAGAGCTAGTTTGACAACAAGTACATGCATGTGCTACCGGGACGTACCGAGCATGAAAATAAAAAAAAAATGTAAGATCGTCCATTCTTTGAAAGAACCGTCGCCGAACAAAACATCCTACATTCGCGGCTACAGTGATAATGCAGTGCTATACGTGCGTTAGATGTGGTCAAAAATGATGTTATAATTAAACTTATCTGGCGTTCCACAAAATATTTACTTGCATCGCCCTTTTATCTTGCAATTATTCAACTTCTTTCAGTTTTAGCAATATAATTTTGAAAATCTAATGGGTAATCTTTAAAAATATAGGTCCCTAAGTGCTATATAGCTGTTATATAAATGAGTTGAGTTTTAACAAAACAAAAGTTGATTTTTTAATACCCTTAAGCCATATAGAAACAACGGAACTCATAAAATTCATTGCCCGGTTTATTCGGAGGTGTATGTTGATCAAAAACAAAAAAAAGAAAAAAAAGCGGTCAATTTTTTTAGCTTTTACCGCTATGATGACCCCTTAACATTTACTGTTTTGGGCTCAAATCAAGTTATTAAGTTAGATCCATGTCCAAGGAACCTATATCTAAAATTTCAAGTGTTTAGACCCAAAATTGTCGGAGGAGTTTGGTAGAGTTCTCAAAGGTAAAATCGTTGAACTTTCACCCCTTAATCGCTAACATTTCTGGCCGAAAACCGATCACATCGATTTTCCCAAATCTCAGTATACTGTATATATGTGTAGACTTAAAATTGGCAGAGTTATTGCGTAGGGAAATGCACACAGACACACAGACACACACTGCTAGACCGACACGTTAACTTTTATAGATATACTTGCATTTAAGCCCGGCGTTGGCCGTGTGTGTGGATATGTCTGTTGAGCAAAAAAGAATGTGGTAGTAGGAAGGCAGGCCCGAACCCGTACCGCGAAGGAGGAAAAGAACGGGGAATTTCTGACGTCTTTGCTCTTACGACCACCGCCAAACCGGAAGTGGCTTACGTTTAAATTAAGGCTAGACATTCGAAAGGAGAGCATGACTTTCCAAAATATCGGCGGAAAAAGCGATCCCCCCCTGAAGAAAAGTGCACAGTTGAAGGTGAAGATATTAATGTTCTTAGTTAATTTTTGGATATTTGTCGTCTGAAAGGTCGAACTTCCAAACGATACTGATCGTGGTAAAATCCGTCGCTTCTCTCGAAAGTTTTAGGCAGACATGCATGCATGCATACATACATACATACATATACATACATATATACATTTATATATTGGTAACTAAAAGTTTTCAACCCAAACTGATTAAAAAGCTTGCCCTATCTCTGAATACAATTTATGCAAAATTTCAAATGTTTAGACGAGAAATTTTCTGAGTAATTTGGTAGAGACCACAAAGGTCAATTTTTTTTAAAGCTTGACCACTATTATGACCTGTAAAAATTTATTGTTTTGGGCTCAAATCAAGTTACTAAGTTAGATCAATGTCAAAGGAACCTATATCCAAAATTTCAATTTTTATGCCCAAAATTGTCGGAGGAGTTTGGTAGTTCTCAAAGATAAAATCGTTGAACTTTGACCCACTTAACAGCCAAATTCCTGGCCGAAAACTAATCACAAAGATTTTCCCAAATCTCAGTACCCTGTATGTCAAATTTTGAGTCTGCAGACTTAAAATTGACAGAGTTATTGCGTAGGCAAATGTACACACACAGACACACAGATACACAGACACGTTCACTTTTATATATAATTAGATAGATTACAATTTACATTTTAATAATAAATAATTATCATAGTATTTGTAAGTAAAGGTTGGCATAATTTCTGTCCCGTAAATGTATTTCTGATGTAAGCGGTCAAACTGCTTAATATTTTATCACGTTGTTAAATAAAATATGCTACGCAAAACAGTAGATAACACTTTATATATCTAATATACTAGCATTGGTGCCCGGCGTTGCCCGAGTATTTGAATTTGTGTCTTGAGCAAAAAAAAGAAAAATGTGGTAGTAGTCAGGCAGGCAGGCTCGAACCCGCACTGCGAAGAAGAAAACAACGTGAAACAAAGTGATGTATTCGCCTGTGCGTTCAACGCCAAACCGAAAGTGACGTAAGGTCTAAATTTAGTCCAGGCAATCGAAATAAGGAATGAGTATCGAAAATATCGGCGAAAAAAGCGACCCCTTCCTGTAGAAAAGTGTCCAGTTGAAGGTAAATGAATTAACGCCGTTAGTCAATTTTTCGATATTTGTCGTTCAAATGGTTGGATTCAAAAACGATATCAATCTCATAGAAATCCGTCGACTTTGTCGAAAGTTTTAGGCATACATACATACATGATTGCAACGTCTTGTCAGACGAGTGCCACTCCCTCAGAAAGTCCATAAGCCCGAAGATAACCTTTTTTTTAGTCCTGTCAGCGAATTCACACGCTCAAGCAGACATGACAATGAAGACGGTCCTTGGCATAAATACATATATATATATATATATATATATATATATATATATATATATATATATATATATATATATAATATACATATATATACATATATATACACATACATACACATACTACCCATAAGCATACATACATGCACACATCCATACATACACATAACGCATACATACAAACATATACATACACACATGCACACACATACATATATATGCATACACATATATACTATCATATACAAATACATACACACATATACATACATATTCACATACATATATGTACACATTTATGCACATATACATACACATAAAGTTACCTACATATACCTACACATACATATATATGCACCTATACGCATACATATATATGCATATATACATATACATATACATACACACAAATAGATATACGTATATACATACAAACACACATAAACATGTATACACAATAAATAAATAAAATATACACACATACATATATACATACATATACAAATAGGTATACATACACATACATACACTAGTACATATATTAACATACATACATACATACATACATACACACATATGCATATATAGAATGATGGAAGATCAATTATTACATGCTCCCAGCATTTCAGGGCTACACACATGACACTTTTTCTATCGCCACGGACAATTTTTATAGACAAATGCCTGAGGAAGTATCTATACAAAGATGATGTAACAGAGTTTTAGCTTTGTACGACAGCTAAGTCTCTCTCCCTCTCTCTCTCTATCTCTCTCTCTCTCTCGGTTCAAAATGTTGAGATCCAGCAACAAGCATGAGCAAGATAGCCAGCAACAAATAACACTGCAGACCAGCTTAATGCGGGTACTGGTCTCCCGCTTTATGTATTTTATTTTGTTTTTTAAATCAGAGATTTGCTTCACCCAGAGGGGTTGCCTTAACAGGGCTCTTGGGAGTCCTCTTTACCCCACACACATATCGAAATAAAGATATACACGTACACATACAAGCATGCATACAAACAGATGCACGCAAACATACATACGCAAGAACAAACACACATGACAACATGTACATACACTCAAACATTCATACATACACGCATGCACATACGTATACACACATGTACACATACACGTACATGTAGAATATATATGAAGGAGCATTTATGATGACGATGATGATGGTTGTTACGAATAAGTGAATTCAACATGAATAAAAGAGTAAAACAATCCCAAATACACAGAAGATAGAATAGAGACATACATTCATACATACTTACATATAAGCAGCAGGAGAGATTTATATTATAGAAGATGTCCATGAAATTCACAAGAGAGACCACCGATGCTTCCATTCTGTCCAAAGAGACAATGGATAGCCAGTGCAAGTGTAGTTGCGCGAATAATTTTAAGACAAAGATTTCGCAATCTTAACAACACCTCTCCTGCATCGGCACAGATTGAGAACAGTTGGAAAGTAGAACTGGTAGATGGGTGGAAATAATGCAAAGTTAAAGGAGCACACATACAGCAACTGGAATTACAAATGTTTACCCATATTAGTACTGACCAGGCACAACGTTTCTTACCTTCGGTGATCTTACATGAACCGGTGTGCAAGTGTTAATATGATCTATGTAAAGAGACTGTATGAGAAAAACAAACCACTTGTTTCAAATACAAACATATCTAATGACATATTTCTATACGCTTTGGAATTGTGCGAATGGTTATAATGTTATAGTATTTTATCTCAAGATTGTAATGTTTCTCGAGAATGCGTGACTCATATATGAATGCCAGTGAACCACAGAAAATCTAATTTAATCCTCACGTGTGTTACGCTTCGAAATATTTTTATATTAAATGTCAGCGACTTTTAGAGAAAAGCTCCTTTTCTTTATTAGGGGTTATATATTGAATTTCGTATAGTTTATACTTTCTAAATGTCGGTTTATTTTACTGATTTAACAGTGTTATGAAAAGGGAAATGAAATAACAGATTTTGAAAGTTACGTCAACAAACTATACATCTTGAATGCTTATTAGTTAAAAGCTTTTAATTCTGGTGAAAATCTCATAAAATGTTTATAATGAAAACATAAGAGACGACATACACTTTATTTAGATTTCGCATAAAATGTGTGTTCTATTTTCTTTGCACCTTAACATTCGATCTTAGCACCATGTTGGTGGTGATGTGTAGCTGAAGTTGTCAGGGCGCAAGACTTTTCATTAGTATGGAGAGGTATAGTTGCCCAAGCATCAATATCCCCCTCTTTGATCTCGATGGTGTACTCCAGTTGAATGGTCGAACGAGTACGTCTGCAACCAGCTCGACCAGAATAGCTGCCAGAGATAGTGGGAAGTACTACACTGACCTGCCTGCGGGGCTACACTCCGAATTTTCTATGGGAGCGGGTTCCCTGGCCTTCTCTGAGCCAATAGCTAACTACAAGGCACTGGCGCCTCCTTCACTTAGTTTAGCTTGTTTGCCAATTTTGATTGTGGTTGCGGTGGGTCGAACGACATTAAGATTAGATAGAAGAATCCAACAACATGTACCAAGTAAAATTAGGAATGGAACCTGGCGGGATACGGATGTTGTTACTAACATATACGGGTCCTCAATTACCGATCATTTACTTAAAAACCCGTCTTGTGCAGCGAACTTTAGCACGGACTCTTTTTCTATTCTGAGTCTTGCCCATTCACTATATCACCTTAAGATCTTTGAGACTATTCACGTTCGACTTAGAAAACTTCCCTTTGCAAGCAAAGGGAATGCCTCATGGGTTTGAACGTGATTAATCTCTAGGGTATTCGACCATAACGTTGTTTTATTTTAATCGTTTTTCCACTTTATTTTTCTCCCCGTAAATTGAATACACCGCAATTTTAATCGCTTTTTCATTCTTGGTTTTAAAAATTCCCTCGACACAGCTTTGATAAGCGAGGATCGAAACCGGGCAGCTGGCTCCCCATTTATCTTTCCCCCATTTTTGGAGAGAAGATTAAAGGAATATATATATATATATATATATATATATATATATATATATATACATACATACACACATTTACTTTTAATCATGAATCATAAAAGTCTTCCCTTCCTACTTGCAATATATATATATATATATATATAAATATACATATATATATGTATATATGTATATGCATATTCACATAAGACACACGCATTAACTTGATAGATAGCTAGCTAGATAGATAGATAGATACATAGATAGATAGATGAAACACGCTTACGATTATTTATTCACTAAATCGACCGACTCATAAATATGTATATATTATCGGAAAATCACTGGAGAATAAAAAATATAATTTTTATATTTGGGCTACTGTAAAATTGAATTTATTCAAATTATTTCGTATTTACTTTTCTTACACAATGATTTGCTTTTCGTCCTTTTCTGAGCTTTGAGCAAAACTCTTAACATTTTACACTTTCAAACAAACGAAATATTTACAAATAGAATTACAAGATATCTGACGAGATTTTTAAGTTAAAGAAAGCAACGAAAACACGGTGATTAAAACAGGCGGCAGGAGGAGTAAACCAGACTGAAAAAAAAATTCGGATAGATACTTTTCAAGAGGTCTCATTGTAAATGTCGCATTTTCGTTTATCATAGCATTTAAGTTACCCAGCTATATATTTAGAAACGACGATGCTGTATACATGTTAACAGCTACAACAACACGTGAAGCATGCCTGGTACCCATTTAGCCCCAAACGTCCCCAGGGGAAATAAAATCATGGTGAAAAAGAACCAACGGTACAGCTTTAGGCTTTACCATATGTAAATTTGAGTTCTGCACCACGTAAACAAAAGAAATGACTAAGTCCATCATTTGCCCCCCCCACCATTAAGCTCCAATAGTCTCCAAGTCCTTAATATATTTAAATTTGGGTTCCACACAATGTACAACTGCTAAATAGACATACACAGAAAATGTTCGACAGATATCGTAAAATAGCTCCCAAAATGAGGTGTTTTTATTAGAGAACCCCTGGGGCGTACCCAAAAGGCATCGCGAAACAAAATTATACAGAAATCAGTTAGTTATACCTTTTCAGAAAGTTTTATAAACACCCAAGTCATCATTTTTTTTAATAAGCACAAAAGTGTCAATTTTAGCTATTTTAATCAGAAAGGCACTCCTAGGGACGGGGGTAATCGGAGTTTTCCCGGAAAATCCGTTCTGTAATTTTTTTTTTTTACTCATATCATGTTTAATGTTTGTGCAAAATTTCAAAAAATTCCAGAGCGTAGTTATTGAGAAAAGTACGGACAGGCGAACGAACGAACGGGCAAGGGTGAATTTATAGGACCACTCTCCTTTTGTCCGGGGACCATAAATGCATTTCTTATACGCGAATGGCGTGAAACTGCAAGCAAAAGGAAAGTGAAATTGGGAAAGTAAATAAATCAGAATACAACAAGATCGATTGCCGCTTTCAGAGAACAATACAGGAAACGATAAAACCAGAAACAAAAAGATACGAAAAGAAACGTGGGGAGAGAATACGTTACATGGATGCTTAATCGTTATAAAAAAAAGAAGAGAATCGTCAAAACAACTGTATGTTGTTAAGAAAAGGGCATATGAAAAAGAAACAACGTCTCTATTAACAACTACACGATTAGAACAACCGCAGCTAAAGTCGATAAAATATAAGAAACAGTGATTGTATACTTCGTGAACAAAGAAGCAATAAACAAGATAATAACTGAATGCAATGCACTAGTTCAAAAAGAATATAAGAACAAGCACGAATATATGAGGGCGGCAGTAAATGGGGAACTCTGCAGAAGACTCCAACTAGAACATGGGAACAGATAACTTTTTACACAAAATACTTTTACGACAGAGGGATAACAAGAAAACAAATAGACACACAAGGTCAGATGTAAATAAAAATTTGCAAGAAGAATAAAAACAACGAACTTGTAGATTTTGCTGTCTCGCAAACTATAGGATGAAGATCAAAGACATAGAAAGACGAAAGCCAAATATAGAGGATAAAAATAAATATATTAACAATAATTGTAGTAGCACTGTGGGCAATCATAAAGAACTGAGAAATTTTAATCAAAATAAATACTGAGAAGATGTAACGGCCGATAATGCTGAAAGCAACTGAAATCTTAAGGAAAATCTTCAAATGCAGAAACTAATCTATATGAGTGACAAACACTAACCGGGCACATAAAACTGCAACAGGAATAAAACAAAACGATACAACCAAGAAAATTATAAATCCACTAAAACCCTCTTACTGAAAGAGTGGGCATCGACTGGCACCACATCAACAAGTCAAGTGTCACAGATAGAAACACTGAGGAGGGAAAGCCTTAGCCAAACCTAAACTTAATGTGTGTTAAGGAGACTGGGACATTGGAAAGGCGTATTGCTACTCAAATTTTAGTGATGACCCATGGTCAGTGCTAGTGAGGATTAGAGGCAAGCGATTGCTGCAATAATGCAAATTCATTTGCAAATGTTATCGAAAGTATAAAATATGGAAACTTTTTCTGGAAATATGTGACACTTTTTGTCTCCCAAACGCATGGGAACACCACAATTCGTTGCCCTTGAGCAATCGTTGACAGTGACCGTTGTGAAAACTTTTAGTGAGTATAAATAATAATAATAATAATAATAATAATAATAATAATAATAATAATAATAATAATAATATGTATCTATTGTCTGGGCTAAATGTAACGCTGTAAAATATAACGTCAGTAGTTGAGGGAAGTTATCTTAAATCTAAAACAAAAAGTGTTATGATAATATTGCGATAAAATTCCATTAAAAGATAAAAAGGTAGGATCCCAGAAAAAAATGGCGGAGAGTGGCAATGGATAATTATTGCCAGATATTAATATCTTATATGTGAAAATTTGATTGAAGCGAGGAGACCAGATTTAATCTTGTTAGAAAAAAAAAGAACGCAAAATAATAATCGTAGATATAGCAGTACCATCTGATGTAAATTCGGAAGAAAAATGATCAGATCGAAAATTACCAAGATTTATAACAGGAGATAAAAAGATTATGGAAGTTAAAGAGAGTAAAGTTGTACCTGTTGTGATGAGAGCCCTATGAAGTGTGACAAAAGTATTTTACAATGGATTGAGAAAAATGTATTTTTCAAACGACTGTCTGGTAATTTATTGTGATCGACTTATCAGCATAAAATCGGTAATAAAAACAGTCAGGCACAAAATGTGACAACTGAAATAATAATAATAATAATAATAATAATAATAATAATAATAATAATAATGAAAGTAAATATTTTGGGGCAGAGTCATCAGTTATTAGAACATTACTTCGTTAATGACGGGAATAGACCAACACAATTAACAGAAAATGCATAGTGATTAATCAGCAATGTGAATCTTAATTCGAACAACGCAAACGACTATAAATCTAATGAAAACTCGATGGTTTATGGATTCAGGTATCATTTAAGACACACGGAGAGATAAAAAAGGAGAAGTGAGTCCGACAAATATGCAAACTCTGCATATAGGTCACTTTTAAACTGTTTGTCCGAAATCCTTATCGATCGAAGAAAAATGAAACGGAAAATGAAATAAATTATTTGATAAAAACCTCGATTGCTTTTATGAAATTCAAGGGGATCAACTCTTCCCCGGACAATTAACGACTGTATTAAGTGTGTTACGATTCGCCATCAAGCAGTAAAATGAACCTATCATTTTGTCACATGTATTCGGCATTTAAAACGTTCTTTTAATAGCTAAAAGATTTTTAAGAAGTAAATAAAATGGCATTTTGTTATTTTTTGATAACAACAGAAAAAATTACGACAGGATGTTTTAGACTATGGAGGAAATATTGCGCGAAAATCTTTCATAATTATAGCTGTAATATTTTGTGAATCTGTGTCGATTACTTTCGTCACACTTTCTGTAAACTCACCAATGGTTTGAGAATGATGCCGGAAACTTGTCATTTTCGCATACCCAATTGTAAATATTCACACGAGCTGAAATATGGTAAAATTGGCGGCAATCAATCGTCTGGAAAAAATTAAGCGCCAATTAAACTTTTCCCGAAATACGCCACAATAGATGTTTATTAGATCAAAATCAATCTAATATCTAACCAGTCTTCTTATTCACTCTTTGTTTTGGGCTTTTTAGCTATATATATAAAAGCGAAAATATATAAAAGCGAAAATATATCTATGTATGTATGTATGTATGTATGTATGTATGTGTGTATGTTTGGGTGTATGTTTGGATGTCTGCTAAAAACTTTTGAGAGACGCGACGAAAATTCACAAACTCGATAGCATATCGAAGCTCTATCCTTTGCTCGAAAAATATCGAAAGATTAGCCAAAAATGTTAACTTTTTCACCTCGAAATCGACGATTTTCGAGAGGGGGATCCTCTCGTGACAATGACCGATTCTACGCATGCGTCAGATGACATCGTGACCTGATTTACTTTAAATAGTTGAGAAACCGCACAAAATTCATGTACGTCGATTTAGCTCAGTTGGTTAAGGCTTTGGTTCAGTATCTAAAAGTTTTGGGTTCGAATCGTGGTGTGAGATGTTTTTTTTTTGTTTTTTTTTTTCGATTTTTTTAATTTAAATATTGAACCAATGTTATTGAAGCCATTTTTAACGTAACGTTCGTTTTTCTGCTTTTTTTTTTACTTCGCTTATTCTTAACGATACCCAAAACCACCCGGGGACCCACCGATTTTTTAAATTTTAATATCGAAACAGACTTATTCAAGCCATTTTTCACGTGTTCGTTTCTGTTTTCATCGTTCGTTTGCCTTACGTTAGTTTTTTTTGTTGTTTTTACCCCGCTAAAGTGTTAACGCTGTTTTCTTTTTTACTTCGCTTATAACAAACAAACCTACGTCGTCGTCGTCGTCGTCGTCGTCGTCGTCGTCGTCGTCGTCGTCGTCGTCGTCGTCGACGACTTCCGGCCAGGCACCTGTCAATTTCGTTCTTACATAGATTCAAACATCTTTCACTAATTCATTCTAGCTGGCCGATTTTATTTTCAAACTTCGCCTCAGGGCTTCGGGTTCGATCCTACCCCCGGGTTCTGTTTTATTTAACACCACACACACCTACGCGCAATGCCGGGTACCCCCGCTAGTTATATATAAATCCCAAAGACAATGCAATTTACACATGCGACACTTTACTGGAATATGAACTATGTAATCGAATAACATTATGGAGTCTGGAAAACGCAAAAAAAATGGAAAAATTAAATGTATCTACTTAGAAATGACCATATGGAAATTATTTGACATTTCATCCTCATTGCATTGCAGTTGCCTTATTTTGTATTCCAATATCCAGATTGTATGTGTACTAGAAATGGAGAAATAGCAATAACCTAATATTTATTATAGAACCAATGACGTAGAATGCTAACTAGTTCTAAGGAATAAAGAATGAATCGTAAAATAGGAATACAAATGTACATGCGAGTAATATGAATATTTAGAAATATTTAGAGAGAGAGAGACAGGAATAGCGAGAAAAAAAAGGATAAATATTAGGGGGAGGAGTAAGAGACGGAATGTAAAGACAATCTGGAAAAAGAATTGGTAGATAGATAGTGTGTAGATTTTTGTACAAACAGAATAATTACATAAAATCACACGCACACACACAGACACACAAACGCACACACACATGCACACACACAAATACAGGAGAGGATGTAAAAATAAGTTCTAAACTGACCATCCTGTAGACAAGATGAGTTGCATTTCTTTTTCTCGTGTTTTTTTCCTCAGATTCAGTGTTATTCACTAACGGGAAAACTAATAACACAGGAAATGGAGGATAGATTAACCCTAGGCAGATTCAGGTAGATGTTTCATAAGACAATTAACTGGTTTTCAGTCGCACGTATATACTGAGCAGAATAAGTTAGGAATACCCCCCATAGGCCCAAACCCCCTCGGGGGTCCGGGCGACAAGAGCAAAGTGTACTATCTGTTCCGGCAGATACTGCAAGCTATGACTAGTTATGACTAGCAATGACTAGAAAGACCAGATGTGGGGGAAACCCCACAAACCTGACCTTTAACCAGCTCCCATTCCCCACCTCTCGCGAGCTGGTCCACTTTTTCCCTTCCCCCTCCCTTCACTCCTCACATTAAAAATTGACCTTGTGCCTAATTTGCTCGGTGGGGGAGCAAATAAATACCATCTGTTCCGGCAGATACTGCAAGCTATGACTAGCTATGACTAGCAAAGACCAGATGTGGGGGCAACCTCACATGCCTGACCTTTAACCAGCTCCCATTTGCCACCTCTCGGGAGCTGGTCCCCTTTTCCCTTCCCCCTCCCTTAACTCATCACATTAAAAATTGGCCTTGTGCCTAATTTGCTCGGTGGGGGAGCAAATAAATACCATCTGTTCCGGCAGATACTGCAAGCAAAGACCAGATGTGGGGGCAACCCCACATGCCTGACCTTTAATCAGCTCCCATTTCCCACCTCTCGGGAGCTAGTCACCCCTTTCCCTTCCCCCTCCCTTCACTCCTCACATTAAAAATCGGCCTTGTGCCTAATTTGCTCGGTGGGGGAGCAAATAAATAAAAAACGTTTGTTCAATGTCAACTGCCCCCCGCCCTCTGTGGCACGGGGGGAGAAGATCAAAGTGTAGTATCTGTTCCGGCAGATACTGCAAGCTATGACTAGCAGAGACCAGATGTGGGGGCAACCCCACATGCCTGACCTTTAACCAGCTCCCATTTCCCACCTCTCGGGAGCTGTTCCCCTTTTTCCCTTCCCCCTCCCTTCACTCCTCACATTAAAAATCGGCCTTGTGCCTAATTTACTCGGTGGGGGAGCAAATAAATACCATCTGCTCCGGCAGATACTGCAGGCTATGACTAGCTATGACTAGCTATGACTAGCAAAGACCAGATATGGGGGCAACCCCACATGTCTGACCTTTAACCAGCTCCCATTTGCCACCTCTCGGGAGCTGGTCCCCTTTTCCCCTTCCCCCTCCCTTCATCCTCACATTAAAAATCGGCCTTGTGCCTAATTTGCTCGGTGGGGGAGCAAATAAATATCATCTGTTCCGGCAGACGCTGCAAGCAAAGACCAGCTATGACTAGCACAGACCATATGTGGGGTTAACCCCACATATCTGAACTTGGTCAAGGTAGGGATCACCCTACGACCACAGTTACTATCCAGCTCCCATTTCCCACCTATCGGGAGCTGAATCTCCCTCTCCCTACCCCTCCCTCTCTCTCCACATTAAAAAACGGCCTTGTGCCTAATTTACTCAGTGGGAAAGCAAATAAATACAGCAGTTCTTGAATTGAGGTTTCGAGGTTTACTTAATACGACCTATGGCAGCAAAAATGATCACTCATCTAGTACTGACCAGGCGCCACGTTGCTTAAATTTGTTAATGTAACGGAAACTGTTGCTTCGAGCTGATTATTCTATAATCCGCCTCTCTCTCTCTCTCTCTCTCTCTATATATATATATATATATATATATATATATATATATATATATATATATATATATATATAGGAAGTCTCGAAATAAAGACGAAACGTTGGTGAACACATAATACGGTTTGTTCCTTTTTATTTTCTCTATTTTGTCGGAATACTATTTCCATCATTTTCATCATATATACATATATATATATATATATATATATATATATATATATAATGGCTTCCTTCACTCTTGACAGACTATGGATACCCACTGTAAGGGTGCCTGCGCGTGAAGTTTTTGTGGCAAGTGTTGCACAATCTCCAATAACATTACTTCTGAGTCGACATTGTTGAATATCAATGGAAAGTGGGGGTTCAGGACGACTGGAAACAATGCCGAGATAATCCGAAAACACATACAGCGCATACAATTCCCAAATATTCACACATCTGTTACTAGCCAAACTCAACGTTCTTAACTTCGATTATCTGATGAGAACCGGTGTGTCAACGTGATTATGTCACATACACACACACACACACATATACATATATATATATATATATATATATATATATATATATATATATATATATATATATATAGTAGTAAGTTATGAAAATATATATGGAAATTAAGCTATACTTAAATAATGGCCTAGCTGCCATATATATTTTCATAATTTACTACCTAGCTCTACCTATGTATTAAGCACTGTTTGCATTTGCATATTATATTAAGGATAATCGGTTCTATAAATAGCTGTACGTTAGTTAAAGCTTCTAACGAGAAAGGTGTTTAAGTGTTCTATTTAAGATTTATTTCATCAATTTTTAATAACAGTTATATTGATAATATATTTAATTTAATTTATTTGGAATTATTATTTCCGACATCAATTTTTTTTGGAAACGGATAGAGTTATTTCCCCTGATAAGTATTTTCTTTATGTTTCGAAGTTTTAAGATAAAAAAGAAAATATTCCCCATATGAAATACTTTGAAAATCGCAATAAGTTTCTAGCGTGAATAAAATGATTTCGTGTAGATATAAATATATTTTGCTTTATTTTTAAATATTTAACAAAAATAATAAAACACTTACGAATATACGAAACATCTCATTTGTTTGTGTTTATCATTCTTGAAATTGCTATACAAAAGCTTTTAACGTTCCGAGAATTGAGCACCCCCCGAAAAAAAACAATCAAGTCAATTTTTTCCTTTACAAAAAAAGCCAGTTAAAAAAGTGCATTTACAAAAACAAAACCAAAACAAGCCAATAAAAGGAATTCTATTTTGTTCTTAAACTTTTCAAAAGCGTTAATGTTTATAAACATTATTATTTCTACTGTGTGCACAGCCGTTTGCAAATTAGCTTTTCCCTTTATTCGCGTTTATAAAAAAACAAGAGAAAACACAAGTTACTGCTAATCAAATCTTTTATAAAACTCTTGTAAAAATTCGTAATATAAATATAACCTTATATAATTCCGTGTATTACCGACTGTTTTCCATTGGAGTCGAACGCACATTATTTCATTAACCGAGGAGTAATCAGGTACTAAGTATGAGATAATTAAAGGTTTAACAATGCATTTGTTTAATCAAAAGGTGCAAAACAAATCGTCGATTACAAATTACGTGTTGAACAATACGTGCACATGATTATTTATACATTTTTCAACACTTTTGTGAATAGGTATACACTAGACACTGAGTTAATTTGAACTCCACATAACTGGTTTAAATGTTCCGAGTTGTAGCCACGTATTTATGCTTAGAGACAATATATTTGTGAGTAGACATAGCATATCTAAAATATAAAGCAAATTAAACTCAATGATTTAATTTCTCCTGATACACTGAGAATTACTGCCATACGTTTAATAGTTAACAGTGATGATAATTCGTAATTAAAAATGAAAACAGTTTATATGTTGTATAAGCGATTCGGTAAACTTAACCAAACAAAACATAATCTTATAGGTAAATGCAAGAGTCAAACTTTTCATGGTAAAAAACATATAACATGATTTTTATATGGATTCAAAAATCTTACACTTATCCGAATGTGGCAACAAATAAATGCTGATTCTCCCGAGCAAGACTCAGACGATATCCATCGATTAAACTTATTAATTCCTTTTCGACTAAATTGATGTGTTTACACATTGTGTCCGTTCTTTATGTGAGGAGATTTTCATAATATGTTTATGATACGTATTGTATTTGATATTAGACAAACTAAATGAAATCATAATTTGGTAAACAATTATTATTGGTAAAATATAGTGTGCATTTACTATTTTAATATATGAATAAATACATAAAAGTTTATTAAATAACTGAAACCAGAACACGTGAAAATCATAGGACACTCCCAGAATTACACGATACTGACCGCCAGTTTAAAAATAAACGCCAGAGAACGGAATCAAATGTTCGTGATTTTGAATCTATGTATCTAAAGAACTAATAGAGAAACTGTTTTTAAATTGGTTTAAAAACGCATCTTAAATCTGCCATCAAAACTTATGTTGTTCATGCCAACAATAATGATAGTTGTGATGTAATGATGATCATTTCAAGAGTAATTACAATAAAATATATTATTATTGCATGTAAACATAGTAACCAAACTAAAGAGACAAGACAAACAAAGATTTTTTGCACTTACATTGCTTCTTCATCATGCCGTGTTGGTGTCATGAATGTGATGGTATCCTTCGGATCGCAGCGTAGTGAGATTTTTTAGTGACATCCGCAGTTTCCTGTAAGTTCGGGTTTACTTATATATTTTGACAAAGTACTTTTTATCCATTTAGAAAACGGTAATAAATGGAACGTTTATGAATTAGAAAGGTAAATAGAACCTCCACATTAGCCAGTTTGTCTTTTTCTCAGCAATGTCAGCGTTGTAAACATTGAATTTGGGCCTGATGAATTTTCTAACTCTGACCCATTTTCCTTATAAGGAAGAGTGTGGGGAACGCACTAGTTTGCATAACTCGTTTTCACTATATACGGCAGTAGGTATTGCATGATGCTGGGAGCTTTATATTTAAATCAATATGTGCAAAGATTAATAAAATATCACCTAGCGTTCAATTAAATATAAATATTACACGATACCCATAGGGTGTTTGCTTTAGCAACTTACAAAGTGTCAATATGGCGTTTAAAAACAAACACATGCATTACTAAAGCAAAAGGCAATATATATTATATTACAAGTTAAGAGAAAGAAATAATTAAATTTAAACATACTCACAACAATACGCTCGAATTACGTTCGCATTTTCTTGCAAGTATACTTATTTTGAATGACATGTTTAAAACATTAGCATACTAATCCACAGTTTTAAATCATTTGTAAAAAAATAAGATTTCATAAGTGTTGTTTCATACATGTTGCGCTGTAAATGCAATTCAAATATTCTGTTTTACCAGACTAAAAAAACAAACGAATGTATTGAAAATTTAGGCATAGAATATGCATACGCTTAGCGTTAAATATACCTCTTCCGAAACCATTAAAAGTTGAAGATAAACGTGATATTTTTTTAAATAAAAACGTATACGCTACTTACTTGCAAAATCCATATTGCAATTTTCGTTTTCTGTTTTATTTTATTACCAAAATTACTTTCTAACTGTCTATGTCTCGCCACTAATGTAATATTGTAGACGTAGCTATAGCTTCGGCATGACTTCATTTTCCAGAGAAAGCTGGTGTATCAGAGTAATAATCAATGGCACTTTGGCCTCATATGGATAAAAAGAACAGAAATTAACCATGAATAAATTGGTTAGCGTCACTGAAGCGCAGATTTCCAGTAGTTGGGTTGCAGCGGATTATCAAAATCGATACTTTAACCATAGTCCATGTAAGTAGTAATAAATCTACAAGTGTCCGAATACAGTTAAGTATTTACGACTTTGCTTTTTTTTTGATCGATTATGGGAACGCAATAGTCGAGCAATTCAGTTTGAAATTGAATAAATTCAGTCGTCTTTATTGATTTCAGAACTCCATACTATTCTACATTTCTGAAGCGTGTTATATACAAGTCGCTATTTATGTACTCATGTGTGAGATATGCCGAAGAAAAGTGGTTTTATGGTAGTCATGTTGAAAGATTAAAGCTATGTGTACATCTCGACTAAAACACGTTTAAACACCGTTTCTCATCATAATACTCAAGTAAAGTAACCCTCTGTATTTTCAGTACTTAGCTGAGTTACAGGTTGGTAATATAATCTAGAATGAAATAAGAGAAGAAATAAAGATATACGGGCAGAATAATACTAGAATTAATTAGAAATATATTTATACCGCAGTTATATACGGATTAACTAATAATACTCTTATTGAGGCAATGTTGAATCTGTTCCTTATTTTAATTGATGTTCAATATAGACTATAATAAACTTTAATGGAATACCATCTAAATTAATGTGAAACACTTTTCTATAATACACTTACAAGCAGTAGGAATGCATAGTATCCTTTTAACTATAAAACACTTTGGTCTATATTAATTGTCTTGAAGAATACCGACACAGAAATGACGCTAAAATATTAATTAAGACATCGACTATTATAAAAGTAACATTTTAGATAATGAACACCCATTTTTGTTTTGCAACTGTTTTGTACAAAAATGTATGCAGAGAGAATGTTATTGAACAAAAAGCATGTTTAGTAATATATTTTAGTTAACTAAAAATCAATACCAATTAATAATGTGGTAGACATAAACAGAGTGGATTTTAAAACCTAGTGATAAAAACACAAAATTTGGTCAGAAAACGTGATCGGTTGGCACGTGCTGTGTCTTTGTGTGGTGGAGTGACTTAAGCACAAAGAAATAGTTACATATATATCAAAAGAGTGTGGAGTTAGGAAACATGGCTAGAGAAAAGGTTAGACGGACGAAGAGAGTGTTGTACAGGAGTAAAAGAGGATACTCGGACAGCTTGCAATTTTTTAACAAGGGAACATAGTGAAATAAAAGCTGTCTGGATATATAACCGAAGACTCCTGGTCGTTTCTTTGGAAAAAAAATGTTAATTTTAGCTTTGGCAGATTCATCAACCAAGATCCGGATAAACAAAAGTATATTTCTTTATTGGCAAGATTACCACCCAGAATGTGTTCATTCAACTTTGTGTTATACGTATTGAAATTATACTGTAATGCATGGCACACACATCCACAAGTATTTATGAACACTAGACAACACGAAAAAAAAAACTTCACTATACACACAACTCATCATATACCTAACGCACTTTATATAGAGTGCCTTCCATATAAATAGTCCTTATACTCCCCCAGAACGTAACAATGGTTCAAATCGTCTTTCTATATTCTTACCCATAGAATAAATAAGAAATATGAATAAATAAGTAAGAAAGCTTGGAAATACGTTAATATTTTGTGACTAAACTCGTCATTGAACATGCACTTCAGAAGTTTTCAATTATCTTCAAGTTGTTAAGTAATCACTACATACAGAAACATATAAAAGAATTTTATTGACAATGCATTTTTGTATCTTATGTGAGAATTAAAGAAGAATGAAATTCCAAAATTATAAACATAAAATATATAAGTGAACTTTACATAACAACAGTATTTCCTCTTATAAATCTAGAAAAGATAATTCTGGTCTCTGTTTTTATTTCTATGTATATGGGATTGATATAAAAATGTTAGTTGCCTGATAAAACTATAAAAAACAACAATTGTATTAAAGTTATCAAATCCGTGTCGAAGAACGATTGACATACCTTTGCATGGGCGCGTGGGAATACTCTGGCTGAGGATTTCACTTCCTGTAAAACTGTGGCCAACTGTAGTTTTGACATAAAGCTGCGTATAGACGGAACAGAAAACTACTCTCAAACATCAAACTGATCATCAAGTTTATGTTTATAGTTTCAAATTACAAGTGTCTTATTGTGCAACATATAGAAATAACCGAAAGACATTTGTTTTTAGTTATTTTTTTGTTAACTGAAGTTTTTTTAATTTCATTTCATTATTTCCGAGATACTTTCAAACTGTGCTCACGTCTATGCACGTGTTCAAACTGGTTGACTTCCCGTAAAGCTTTTGATTAGCAAAGCTAAAACAAAAAAATACATGCATAACAGATTCGTGACCTAAACTAAAATGTCGGTTCACCACTTCAGGTGTGATTAAAGAATTGAAAGGAAAGAGTTGGAAAAGGTAAAATCCATTGATAACAATATCTAGTTGACAAAGATCATTACAATGCATTTTGTATATAATCTTTAGAAAGAATAAAGTTACCAAATGATAAACAGCAAATCACAATCTGCGGAGCAAGACTAGCACTTCTTATAACGGAAAATGATTTAAATGAATGGTTTTCTTTCTGTTGAGATCAGATAAATACAAGATGCAGGTGTCCGACACATTTAAATATAAAACGTTTATTAACTTTCTATAAACACATTGAGACACCAGTTTCCGTTGGATCACTAAAAGTAAGTAACATTCAACATGGTCAGTATGAAAATTGGAAACCATCTGGAAATTCCAGGTGCTGTATGTATTCTCCGTTAATCTCAGTATTGTTTCCAGTCATTGTGGACCTCTCCTTGCCCCCGGACTCAAGCAGTACCGATTCAGGAATGCGTGGTTTGGATTACGAAACCTTACTATAACAGTTAAGTGCGCAGCTATCTATAGAAGATGTATCCATTATTTTTCAGGATAGAACTGAAACGATTACTACGATGATGATGATGATGATAATAATAATTATATGTACGTTTATCGATATCTGTGTTTCTACGTGTCTCTGCACTATATATCTAATTGTCTTAACCATGTTTATATATTCCTTTATTTTGGTACCTAGGGTTCTTTATGATAACTTTAATTTCTATTGTTTTAGCAAGCATTAATGTATATTTTACACAAGTTACTTTTATATTCGTGATATTCTGTGTATGCTTTTCACCAGTATATGAAAATATTCTCTTTCATTACTGGCTCTTATTTATAATTGCTATTTTGTTTCTACTTCAGTGTGTTGCTCTCATTGTTTAATTGCACTTTATGTGATATTATTCTATTTTTTGTATAAGGAATAAATGCTTTGCTTTTCTAAGACCTTTTCTTTACATAAAATGCATGTTGAAATATTACTCAGTTTCACCAACTAAGTAACATTGGATCAGCGGATCACTTAAATGTTCGACCTAGTCGGAAATTTTATTAACACATAAAATCATCGATAGGTTGTTAGACAATTTGCTTTTATTTTTACTATACATATATTGCTCTTTCGTTACGCAGTCTTTTTCCAACTCTGTTTATAAGAATTTAATGTGAAATCTAATTAAAAAGCAGTGATTGACAGCATGCGCACGACTTTTCATATTCGTCTTGTTGTCCTTGCTGTAAACAACTCAACTTTTCTCTTCTCGCATTCAGTCTTTTTGTAGTATAGTTTACCCATACCTAATTCATTAATATACTGATTAATGGATACCAAACTACACGCTCCTAATATTCTTAAGGTAATCTTACATAGACATGTGCCTAGATCGGTTCTCACATCCTTAGGGCTTCCAGGCACAACAAGCCTTTAGTTTCACGCCAACTAGTCCTGGCCACATTTTCTGGCATAACACTTGTTCTAATTGTAATTTGTACTCTTCATTTCATTACGTTGACAATATTAGAAAATGCGCCTCATGCCTCGGCAGCATCAACTTTATATTTCTGACCGAAATAGCTTGTAATCTAATCGGAAAACAAGTAAGTGCATACATGCACATAACATTTTTCATTTACTCTTTTTGCTGCTAATTACTTTACTACCCTCTCCTCGCCTTAAGTCATTTTATAACATCTATTTACAGAAGTTGATTTATTTATATGCGAATTAATGCAAATAAAACTACATGACATATCAGAGAAAGTAGGGCACACAACATGTGAAAAATCTATTATAAGCAAAAGAGAATATAACAGACAAATATTACTTGCGCTGTATAAAAAAGTTGTGAATCAATAAGAAAAAACGGTAAAATATAAGCGGTAGATAAAGTTTACAGGTTATGCTCTCTGCTTTCGGATACTCCCATAGCTTTGCACAATTATCCTGATTATATAATAAAACCTGAACTCAATTAAATACTTTACATAGCATTACAGCCAGCATATATATATATATATATATATATATATATGTGTGTGTGTGTGGGTGTGTGTGTGTGTGTGTGTGTGTGTGTGTGTGTGTGTGTGTGTGTGTGTGTGGGTTTGAGGTGTGTGTATATACCTTCTCTATATAAATAAAATTAACTCATTTTTCCCCGTCTGATTTTGACATTAATAGGATTAAAAATCAAGATATTTCATGCAAATATAATATGCACAAACGGCAGAACAATATCTGAGGTGTGTTATAGGCTTATTATTTCTCAAATTCCTCGATAATCTTAGATTTCTATACTTTTTCTGCTGAGAAGTGACGGCCAAAATCGGTTAAGATCAATGGAAGTGGTAAAATATTTTCTCTCTAATAAATTCCTCCTCCCCCTGCCACACTTAGCACCGTTTGGGGATCGTTCACAAGGAACAGTTGAGAAGAGAACACCGGTTTGGCTTCGTAGTTCTTTCATGTGAAGTTATTTAAAATCACTAAACTAAGCTGCAGTGCTCTGTGGCGTAGTGGTTAGCGTGCTGGACAATTCACATTATATTTTAACGTTCGCGCCGACCTACCGTAGTCGTTTTTTTTTTTTCCTAAACAACTGGAATGGACTTTTCTTGGTGGCCGAACTGTTAACGTTGCAGATGTTTTTGTTTTTGTTTTTTTTTTCACACTTTATTTTCCTACTTTTACTCATGACTCCGGGTTTGACCCTTCCTATTTACCTACCATAACATTTTTTTAAAACTACCCCCCGTCCCGGAAACACATACTCGGGCAACGCCGGGTACCCCCGCTAGTATATATCTCTATATAAATAAAATTAACTCATTTTTCCCCGTCTGATTTTGACATTAATAGGATTAAAAATCAAGATATTTCATGCAAATATAATATGCACAAACGGCAGAACAATATCTGAGGTGTGTTATAGGCTTATTATTTCTCAAATTCCTCGATAATCTTAGATTTCTATACTTTTTCTGCTGAGAAGTGACGGCCAAAATCGGTTAAGATCAATGGAAGTGGTAAAATATTTTCTCTCTAATAAATTCCTCCTCCCCCTGCCACACTTAGCACCGTTTGGGGATCGTTCACAAGGAACAGTTGAGAAGAGAACACCGGTTTGGCTTCGTAGTTCTTTCATGTGAAGTTATTTAAAATCACTAAACTAAGCTGCAGTGCTCTGTGGCGTAGTGGTTAGCGTGCTGGACAATTCACATTATATTTTAACGTTCGCGCCGACCTACCGTAGTCGTTTTTTTTTTTTTTCCTAAACAACTGGAATGGACTTTTCTTGGTGGCCGAACTGTTAACGTTGCAGATGTTTTTGTTTTTGTTTTTTTTTTCACACTTTATTTTCCTACTTTTACTCATGACTCCGGGTTTGACCCTTCCTATTTACCTACCATAACATTTTTTTAAAACTACCCCCCGTCCCGGAAACACATACTCGGGCAACGCCGGGTACCCCCGCTAGTATATATATATATATATATATATATATATATATATATATATATATATATATATATATATATATATATATATATATATATATATATATATATGAGAATAATGAAAATAGTATTCCGGCGAGAAAGAAGAATAAAAGAGAACAAACCGAGTTATGTGTCCATCAACATTTTGTCTTTATTTAATTCAGAGCAGGTCTCGAAATAAAGACGAAACTTCAATTGACACATAACTCAGCTCCCCTTTATTTCTCTCTCTCTCTCTCTCTCTCTCTCTCTCTCTCTATATATATATATATATATATATATATATGTATATGCATGTATATATGAATGCATGCATGTTCATGTGTATATTTAATGATTTTTACTCTGTAGTAAGGTTCTAATTTCGATGTTATTGTCGTGTATGGTTCTGCAAGACGGAACTTAACAATTAGTGAAAACAAAAAATATTGAACAGAATTGCAAGTACAAAAAATTAAGGCTGTGAGCAATGTAAGACTTGAGCATAACCTCTATTCTCTTCGCTGAAAGATATATGCTTCCGGTTTTTATAGTAAGTAGAATTCATTATTACCCCCTTCAAAACCGTAAATCCATAGGTGTCTAGTAATAGTTTATCAAAATAAGATATGCAACCTTCGCTTAGGACCACGGAATAGGTAAGCCATATATGCAGACGTTAAAATTAGATTTCAGGCTTGAATTTCTTTAGTAATAGAAGTCATGGTTTTTTTTTAACCACACCCCTATTCCGTTTTGCAAGTTTGGCTATGTAATAATTCTCTGTTCACACAAGGAAACTGAAATCGTAGAAGCTCGTTTGGACGAACCAACTTCGTATTTGTCAATCCCTTTTGGAGCTTGCTTGTGTATATCCCCATTTTCTTTAAAAATGTAACGTCTTGCCTGCGTTGTTAAATAACTTCTTTTTCATGGCTCTTTTTGCCGTTATTTTCTGCTCACTTTTTAACTGTTGCTTCATTATTTTTAGATGGCGTTTAAAAGTGTATGCTTTATTATTTTCAACATCTTCCATGATTTTTGATACAATTTATATAATAATACTTATTTTGTTTATTCATAGACAGCGTGATTTCGACGGGACTTTGCATAGTACTCATTCACTTCTTGGGGTTTAAACTTAACTATTTTATGGCAAAAAGTGTTGAATGATAAATCGTCAAGATTAAAAAGTTACACAGTCTTTGCCAAATAAATTCTTATCCTTACATTTTCAAGTTATTAGTAGGTCGTTTCAACGTAATTACAAATTCAAATTTAATGTTTCTGTAGTCACTGAGCTGGCAATGTTAATACTTTATAACATGCTTGGTTTAGACAACGTTTTTCATGTATGTAAATTGGTTATTGACAGAGTAAGTCTAGAGTATAATTGTACTTTAATATTTTTATTCGGGTTTTTATGTGACGTCCTGATCGTCCGTTCCCATGGATTCACCACGTGTTTTATTTTATTTTCTTCGTACTGTAATGTGAATTTTTTTTGTATCAGATTTTTACATGTGAATTTTGTTTTAAAATGCTATGACTAATCTCTAAACGAAAGAAGAGCTTTACAATTGTACAAGAGGCGATGTGGTAATTGTTCCTGTTTGTTTTGGCATGACTTTTTTGTAAGATAATGTTTTTCTTTTATAATTGACTAGTTTTTTAAGAAAGTATATAATGTTTTCTGTCGTATCTCAATTTAGTAAAGTAAACTATTTGATATTCTTCTTTTTTTGTTTTTGCTAGTAAACGTTCTGGATCCCATTTCTGCATCTTTCGCATATACTACCCCATGCCCGAACATTAATCATGCAATATTATCTGCGCAGATTACAGAAAATTTACAGTCGTTAAATTGTTTATTTATGATTAATATAAACGTTAAACAATCTTAATTCCCTTTAATTTAGTCCTAACATTTGAAAATTTTGTGAAACATGGAAGCTTTAAAGTATTATTGATCTGTTAGAATATGAGGAGCTCCAGCAAAAGTCAAGTCGTTTTACGGGTTAATATATAATTCACGATTTTTTTTCTATTCGATGGTCGCTATCGGAGCGATTGAAAAACGTTTTTAGAGTCTGACCATATTTTACAATCTATTTTGTATAGATCTTCATAACTTCTGAAACATGAAGCGACTTTTCATCCCTGTCTGGTAAATAAAATAAATAATAATAATAAATAAAAAATAGAAATTCATACTCGGTATTTCACACGTATTTAACACTTTATGATAATTTTTCTTGAAATTTTTACTGTATTTCTTCATTCTGTTGCCGTGGAATTTAGTTTCTTTCGTCTGTTGTGTTGCTGATGTTACCGTTTTTGTTGTGCCAGTAGTTTATAGATTTTTTTTTATTTTCCTATTATAGATTCATGTGTTACTAAAACAATCCGAGCAGACTATTTTTAAATTTCTCCATGTTTTAAAACTGTGTTTATATGTACGAATTTATAAGTTTTAATTTACGCTGCTACTACTACAAGAAAGCAAGTAACGTATTACACCTTTTCTTTCTTTCGCAAAGAAGAAAAATCCCCCTTTTTATTACATACTTGCTGTACCCGCCCAGCCACACGTTGCCGTGTCTGAGTCTGATTGACGCAAGTAGTAGATTGATTTGTATCGCACAGACGTACGCATCTGTACACACATACAAATACATGCACACACACACACGCCTTGGCACGCACACGCCTTGGCACGCACACACACATACGCACAACACAAATACACAACCACTCACACGTATGAACACACACACTGACACAAAACACGCAAACATATACATGCACACGCAAACACACACACAAACACACACGCACACACACGCACACGCACGCAAACATGCACGGACGCACACACACAAGCACACACACGCAAACCTATATGGACGCACGCACACACACCGGCAAACACACACACACAAACAAGCGTACGCACACACCGACACACGCACACACACGAAAACACATACACGGACGTACACACACACACACGCACACACAGGGATGCACGCACACACACGCAAACACACACCGACGCGCACATACACGCACGGTACACACAAACATGCTAACCCCCGCACACACACTTACAAATACACACACACATGCACATGCGCACACGCACACGTACACAAACTAACGCACATACATGAACACACTATGCAAATAGTCAGGAATAGGCAGATTAAAAGGTTCAAAGTCACACATAAGGTGATTTCGAAGTAAATAAACTGTTAACTTCTTTATATAATAAAATATTAGAGTTAAGCAATATATTTTTCTGTGTCAAGTTTCGGCAAAATCCGGATCTCAGCTGTATTATTCGCTTAATCTGTTTTATTTTTTTTATTTAGCGTATAAAGAAAAATGTTAGCTAATCATACCTTAAAAAAAAGAAAGACATGTCTACTATCAAAAAAGAGGAAAAATGTCTCATCTGTAATATGCCGATGTGTAAATAAACAGTATTTAATAACAACACGTACGATGTTTGTAAGCACAAAATACAGCGTATCTGTATAAGAACAATTAATGTCTACGTTATATTTAATGTAAAAAATAAAAGTATTCTTGGCTAATGAACATGTCCCGGCAGTTGGTTATGATGTTTGTATTTGGTTTATTTTATTTAAAATGATTGTCTCTTGTAAATAAATGACGACATATTTGAATTTTTCTCCGGTGTTCGTTTTTTATATTTGTAATAGCTTCTAGAATGAAAGAATTGTCAACTCTCAGCCAATGAGATTTGGCGGAATGTGAGAATGGAGAAGTTATTATTTTTTATTGTGAAATGGATTCATTATAGTAAATATATGATGAAATGATCCAGTTAATAAGATTGAAATCCCATATCTGTCGAAAGTGCATTACACCTCCCTATGATGAGTGGGGAGGAAAGAGGACTCACTATTTAGAGTAAAAATAGGAACTACTTCCTCTAAAGATGGTTTTGGTTGTAATGATGTTCCTCCTAGGATGAAATAAACGATTTCATCATCACCACTAAATGTGTCTATAAAGGCGTTCTAAAATTACATAAGATAGTGTAGACATTATATTTTTTATGTGGCATCTGTTAGTACAAACCTACGGTACTTTGGTACAGAGAGTATTTTCTGTAATCATAATATTATATAAGAGATTTTGCGTAAGTGTGTTTACTTTTTTACAAGTTAATCATCCATGAAAATGTTTATAATTTGTACAGGGATACATTGCATTCTACAAGAGAAGAAATATACATTCCTTTCTTGATTAAAAGCTAACATGCAGCCAGAATAAAATAGAATTACTAACTACATTGAAAAGTAGAAACAAAAAAGAATTAACTTTTAAAAAATCCAGATACATTTTCCTAGTCCGATAAGGCCTATTATTTTAGTATTTGATGTTGCTGATAAATTCTGCCGCTGGTACTCTACGTTAGTTCTTTTGAGTTTCTTCTAATATATATATATATATATATATATATATATATATATATATATATAGAGAGAGAGAGAGAGAGAGAGAGAGAGAGAGAAATGGATAGATAGATAGATCAATATCAGTCCGACTGCCAGCGTTGCAAGAACCAAACATAACATATGTGTCAACGCAAGAAAATATAATCTACCGATCTTCATTGTAAATAAAAGAATTCATTGTTACACATAATGATGGGCACATAAGAACAATAATGTTATTTCTCTTTCCGAACAAAGTTAGTTAACCTAACGAAATAATGCTTTTAAATATTTAACCGAAAGAGAGGGAGAGAGAGAGAGAATGAGAGAGAAAAAGAGAGAGAGAAAGAGACAGAGAGAGAGAGGAATATAATGGTAGTAATATCGTAATATTGTTTTATGCCCCAAAAGGAAAACTAAAACGCACTTACACACGTTTACGTGAAAAAATACAGCATACTTAAAAAAATCAAGCGGACACAACGATTTTACTGAGAGACTGTCCATAGTTTTCTCCGAGAGTTAATCCCCATATTAGTCCCGTAAATTCTTTCGAGTTAGGACAAACGACGTCGACAATATATTTGTGTTTCTTTCATGGCTAAACGTTGGATTATTTTCAAAGCTGTGAAGCAGATAAAATGATGTCGGATTGTATGTTTAATGTGGAAAGAATGGGGAATCAGCTTCCTCAAAGGAAAACTGGTAGTGACAATTGGTATGAAGGGTTTCCCCTACATTGAGCAAAACTGATTGCTTCAAGAGCAATTGTCTGATATATGGGATTGCCCCCATATATTACATTGATTGAAACATCTGCAGAACAGACACTACACGTTGATCTTGTGCTCCCGGGCTAAAAAGGCGGGGGGTCGTATGGATAAAATGGGGTCGGATACAGAATTTTTCTTCGTTTTATGTCTTTTCCCTCGCCACCGCCGTAATCGTAATTCTCTTTTCGTCCTTTTTAATCGCGTGCAAGCGACTCTATAAGTCACTCCGTCTGCCCGTCGGACGGTCGGTTGGTCTATCCGCCTGTCTTTCGGTCGGTCGGTTTGTCGGTCTGGGTGTAACACTTTTGTGCTGTGCCTTTTTGGTTAAGATCAAAGGTCTGTTGTTAATAGATGCTGTTCTTAGCTTTTAAAACTTTTCTTGGCCTTCGGGCCAAGATAAATTAGTTATGGCCCGGCTGAAGCTAGGAAATAGGCCTAAGTTAGCGGGGTACTGGAAGTTAAACACCTCCCTTCTGGAGATACAAGACTTCCAAGATCAGTTAAGAAAATTGATTAAAAAGGCACTAGTGGGGGCGGTTACCGGGAGTAAGTGGTGGTTAGGTCTCAAAGCCATAACTCTGCTAAACACAGAGTTGAAGATTTTGGCCAAGGTCCTGTCGAATCGGTTGCAGGTTGTTATCGACGAGTTGGTTGAACCGGAACAGAACTACGCTGTGAAGGGGAGATCGATTCAGAACAACTTGCACCTGATCCGCACGATCCTAGAGGGGGGAATAGATGACGACACGGAAGTCGCGCTGATCAACTTAGATCAGTCCAAAGCTTTCGATAGGGTTGACCATCGTTTCCTGGCATCTGTCTTAGAGGCCGCCGGTTTTAAACCGGACTTTTGCAAGTGGATCTCCATAATGTATCGACAGCCCATGGCTGTCGTGCAAGTGAACGGAAAGCGCTCAAAACCCTTTGTTATCTCTCGGTCGGTTCGTCAGGGTTGTCCGCTGTCGCCCCTGCTTTATGTCCTGGCTTTGGAGCCTCTTCTCCGCAAGCTGAGACATGGTGAGGCAAATTCGGCCCTGCGCGGAATGGCTCTGCCTGGCGGCTCAGCTGTCAAGGTATCCGCGTTTGCCGATGATGTCACGATCTTCGTGTCGGGCTTCAGAGACATTGAGGTCGTGTCGGAGGCACTCATACAGTACGAAAGAATCACGGGGGCCAAGATAAACCGCAACAAGTCGGTAGGATTGCGGTTGGGCGCATGGAGTGGCAACGCAAACCTCCCTGCGCCCTTCAGCTGGACAAATGGCCCGGTCCGGATCCTCAGCGTGTGGTTCGGACCGGGTCTCCAGCTTGACAAGAATTGGTTGGAGGTACGGTCAAAGGTGGAGGCTGCAGTCAATTCGTGGCTTCCTAGGAAACTTTCCTTAAAGGGTAGAGCTGAGGCGTGCGCCACTTACGTCTTTCCTCTCATCCTTTACCGACTGGCTGTACTTCCCCTGCCTGCACAACACCTAAAAGCTCTTGTCGAACTCTTGTCCTCGCTCCTTTGGGACAGAGGAAGACACTGGGTGAGCAGACAGGTCTGTATTCAACGTCCGTGTGAGGGAGGCTTGGGAATGCCGGACTTGAAGTGTCATCGAGATGCTGAGAGGCTGGCCTTCCTGAGCCACTATATGCAGGATGACCAACCGTGGCACCCCGTGGTTACTGCCGCCTTCCCCGACCTCGTTCTCGACCCTTCCATCGAGAGCCGTCGCAGGCCGCGGGGAGAATCTGCCTACATGAAAGAGTGCCGAGCCGCGCTAAAACGACTACCAAGGTCCAGTGACCTTGTGACTGCTACCCGTAGGGAACTCCACAGGGATCTAGTGAAGGGGGCCGCTGACGACCCGCTATGCGCGCGTTTGGGGTGGCAGCAGAGTGAGATCCGCTCCGCGTGGAGCTGGGCGCCAGGTTCGAGTCATCTGAACAATTCGGAGTTCTCTCTGACCTGGCGATTGGCCCGAAATGCACTTCCACTCAACAACATACAATGCAGTTCCGGGTTTTTGGAGTCGCCTGATTGCCCCCGTTGTGGGACAACGGCCGTAAAAAACTACGGATCACGCTTTCTTCGATTGCCGCGAACTCCGCCAGTACTGGTCGTATGTCAGCGGAGTGACGGCTCGCATCGATCCTGAGCATCCTCGCCCAATTACTGTATCCAATGTTGTGGACAACGTGAGGCCGCCGTGGGACCGGGAAAGACAAATTGTCTACGTTACGATCCTGGCCGTGGTGAGAATGGTGATTTGGACTTCGCGTCTGCAAGGTTGCCGAGAGGTGTTGTCTTTTTCTGATCAAGATCTGATCGCGTTCTTTAAACACCAACTACGGGTGAAGATCAGATGTGATAGAAGAAGGCTGCATCGCGCGGCATTTGACAGAAGATGGATACATGTGGCAAGTCTGTGTGTACGAAGAGGAGCCAAATTTGAATACGTGTTCCCCGCCTAGGTGTGGAACGCGTAGTTCTGTAAAGTAAAATAAAACAAGTAGTCTCTCAGCTAGCTGAGTGTGTGTTCCATCCCTCCCAGATTAGGAAGCCTCCAAGATCCCCATCCCCTCTTACCTGCAATTTTTGTTTTCACCCCTTCCTCTAAATTTTACCCATCTTGGAGAAAAAGAAATACAAACTAACCTCCATCCCTTACCCACAAAAATTTTCTTTTCTCCATTCACCCCCATCTAGAGGGCATCGCTACCTAGAGACTGACCCGCAGAAGCGAGGTTCCTTTTACAAACCTAGTGGAACGGGCAGTCTATCAACTAAACGGGGTTAGGAGGGTCCTACTAATCACCTTTTGTTTTTTCTTCCCCCGCCCTCGACAAAAATGAATTATTGTACCATTTTATTGTTATCTTTTTTGTTTTTACACGTCAATAAAAAATGTTTTAAAAATTGGGAGTTACTAGGACGTCCCCCAATATGAAAGGGTGAATGCGGTATTATGGTGAAAGAAGATACTAGCTGGGAGAAACTTTTGACTTTGTTTAGTTCTGGAGTGACAAGGATGACCAACGACCCCCAAAATCCCCCCTTTTGAATTGGCCATGCGCCTAATTTTTTTGTTGATCGTTGATTTTGACTGTATTTTTTAACATGAATAAAAGATTTAATATCTCAAAGTGTATTATCTGTTCCGGCAGATACTGCAAGCTATGACTAGCTATGACTAGCTATGACTAGCAAAGACAAGATGTGGGGGCAACCCCACATGCCTGACCTTTAACCAGCTCCCATTTCCCACCTCTCGGGAGCTGGTCCCCTTTTCCCCTTCCCCCTCCCTTCACTCCTTACATTAAAAATTGGCCTTGTGCCTAATTTGCTCGGTGGGGGAGCAAATAAATACCATCTGTTCCGGCAGATACTGCAAGCAAAGACAATATGGCATATAAGACCTTGGTCAATGTAGGGGCAACCCTTCATACCAATTGTCACTATCTAGCTCCCCTAGTCCCCGGGGAGTTGGCCATCATTTCCCCTTCACTCCTCACATTAAAAATCGGCCTTGTGCCTAATTTGCTCGGTGGGGGAGCAAATAAATACCCCTTTTCTTGGCTTTTTCGCCAAGATCAAAGTGTAGTATATGCTCTTACTACATGCTGTACTTATGTTTGAAACTTTGTCATATAAAGTGGGAGATCACTTTTCTGTATTAATTTAATGTAAAATGATCACCCACTTTACAACCATCAGTTTCAAAGTCATTCAAGTCATTCTCCTGATCATTCAAGTTGTTTTTGAAGGAGTCCAGTTATTTTTTAAGCATTTAAATCATTCTTTAGGTCATTCAATTCATACTTAAGTTCGTTAAAGTCATTCTAAGTTATTTACTTGTTATTTATTTAAGTAATTTCAGCTCATTTTTCAGTCATTTAGTTTTATCTTTAAGAATTTAATGTCAATCCTACATTCACGCATTCATTCATTACACGAGAGCACGCGACAAATGGCTATCGGCCTTGTTCTAACTGACAGCAACCTCACATGCATGAGATAAGAATGTCACTGCCGGGGACAAAAATGAAGCATATATATATACTTGCACCTCGAGCAACAATAACGCCTTAATTTGCATTTATCTTCTTATTTTTTGCATTGGACGAATTTCAGTTTTAACCGCCAGCATTTCTCGACAAAGGAAACACGCCAATCACATTAGTGTGGTTCTCCACATCGTTATTAAATTTACATAAAATAAATATATGATAGTAATCGCATCAGTCATTTTATTTATTCATATACCTATTGTAAAATTTAAAAAAAACGTATTTAAACGTTGGAATAGTTCATTTATATTGCTTTAAGAATTGATTCCTATAGGATTGTTTGAACAAAAAATAATAAAACACACGCACGCATACAACCACGTGCGTAGGTTCATAACGGTTTGATAACCATTTCTAAATATTGTATCACGCAGAATACATGTAAATGTATAGTGATTTTTTTAATTAATTTCATGAAATTACTTTTCATAATCCTTACTCAGAAATCAAATCGAATTTTTATCCACCCCATACTAAATCAATCGTTTTCATCCACTCTAACTCAATGTTTTGATCGCCCAGTCTTTATAGGCGAAGTATTTACTCCCGTTCCACTCTCTGCTTCTCTTTTCCGTCGATATCTTTGTCTATATCAAGTTAAAAGTAATAAAACTCACTACCAAGGTAAAGTGGATTTCTCTAGTTGTGTATATCGCCATGTCTAGTAAACATGGGACTTACACACCTGGAGAAGGTCGCTGGGTACATCGACTTAAACGTTGTACAAGAAACATTAAGATATGAACGTTAGTTTGATTAATTCAATTTATACAAACTATCCCTCATCTAAAAGAAACAAAGTAACGTTCCATGTGTCAGCATCTAATATATATATATATATATATATATATATATATATATATATGTGTGTGTGGGGGGGGTTACCAGGCCACGCAGTTTTTATTGAACCCCTCGACGATAACAAGACAACATTATTTCTACAAATAAAATGCTCTAACAGTAATTTTATCACTTTTATAAATTGACGACGCTAATTTTTAAAGGTCCGACTCGCGAATTGTATAAATAATTATCCAAAACACTTCGAGGTCAACTGTAAAAAAAAAAAAAAAAACGATTTTCGTCTTGTAATTAAAAATTCTGTACAAGATAATGATTGTAATTCTCAAATAGTCCGGCGCTCGACATGGTCGCATCAAGTTTCCTTTTCTTACGGAAAATAACACGAAATCAATAAAAAAAAAACAACTCAAGACGCACCTTAATACATCGACATCCTAATTTCCAACGTGTTGCATTCGCCGACAAAACACTCGACTCATTCTCCTCCACAATCTTCCCATTTTATCGCAGCAACTCCTCTGATGTGTGAATTAGATTATGAAACTACATGCATCAACACACTTAACGGTTATATCTCATAGAATAAGTGAATCTCTTGACAAAGGCTTCCATTCCAGGGCAATTGCTCTTGACATATCAAAGGCCTTCGACAAAGTATGGCATAAAGGCCTATTTCACAAGATCTCCAGCTACGGTATAACTGGAAATATTCTCTCTATCATTAAATCATATTTATTTGATAGGTTCATAAGATTAGTGGTTGATGGACAAAAACCAGAGGCCTGCAGTATTAATGCTGGAGTCCCTCAAGGGTCCATCCTGGGCCTAACTCTCTTCCTGATCTACATCAATGATCTCCCTAAACACATACTTAAATCATTCGTTGACATCTATGCTGATGACACGACATTCTACAGCAACACATCAAAGGCCGTAAATGACAAAGATCTCTCTGATTCTCTCTCCTCTGATCTCGAACGAGTGGTTCAGTGGGGGAAGATGTGGCTGGTTACCTTTAATGCATCTAAAACCAAACTCCTATCTTTACATCATCAACGCTCTGATCCCCATCTGGTATCAATTGAAATGGATGTCGCTCGTCTAGGAGAAGCCCCATGTTTTTACAAGCTTCTGGGCTTGACCTTTAATCCTGATCTGAAATGGAACACGTACATCAAGTCTGTTGTCAAGGTCGCTGGAAAGATGGTGGGATCCTTCTACCGCTCCAGAAGATATCTCACTACTGATGCAATTCTCTATCTATATAAAAGCCAAGTACGTCCAAGGATGGAATACTGCTGCCATATCTGAGCAGGAGCTGCTAAATGTATCCTGCCTTGACAGAGTACAAAATAGACTTCGTGGCTTAGTGGGGGATGCCCTTTTCTCTTCCTTGCAACCTCTCTCCCACAGAAGAGACGTTGCAAGCCTATATTTGTTTTATCGTTATTTTCATGGCAGGTGCTCGTCTGAACTCCAATCTCTGGTCCCCCCTCGCCAATCTTTTACGAAAAACGCCCGGCTAGCTGAATCCACTGTCAAAAACTTCTCCCACTCTTTATATATGCCTAAATCAAAACGTAGATTCCATGAACAAAGCTTTTTTTCTTAGAACTGCACGCCTGTGGAACTCTGTTCTGTCTGTCTGCTTCCCTCCTCACTACAACTTGGATGTCTTCAAGTCCAACGTAAACAAATTCCTGAAGAACCGCCCCCTTAAGTAGACACTTTAAATCTCCACACTAACGTACTGTACTTACAATAACCCTTATCCCTGAGTGGCTTCCGGGCCTTGATAAGCGGTGACCACCTTGTAAAAAACAATATATATATATATATATATATATATATATATACACACATATATATATATATATATATATACTCCTATAAATTCGTTTTTCTTTTGTGTGCATTGATATTCATATTAAAACCCTTTTTTTCTATTTATTTAAAAAGAAAATATAATTTTCCTATGTATGGATCGTGAAATTGCATTCATCCGCAAAAGATCAGGCTAATTTACATATTCTTTTAAACATTCATTTTAATTAATTTCTTATTAGTTTTTTAGGTTAACTTATGGGATGATCATCTTTAGTTAACTACTAGCATTTCAGCCCGGCGTTGCCCAGATGTTTGGATGTGGATGTTGAGCAAAAACAAAAAAAGTGGTACTAGGAAGGCAGGCTCGAACCCCTATCGCGTGGGAGGAAAACAACAGGGGGCAATACCTGTTGTATTTGCGGTTACGTCCACCTCAAAACCTGAAGTAACTTATGTTTAATTTAAGGCTAGACACTCGAAAGGACGGCAGATCTTTCAAAAATATCGGCAAAAGCCCCCCCCCATGTCGAACTGTGCCTAGTTGAAGATGAAGGTGTTAATATTTTTAGCCAATTTTTCGGTATTTGTCGTATGAAAGTTCGAACTTCAAAACTATGTTGATTTTGTTAAAATCCGCCGCCTCTGTCGAAAGTTTTAGCAGACATGCAAACATACATTTATATATTGGTAACTAAAGATTTTCGAACCAAACCGATGAAAAAGCTTGAACTATCTCTGAATACCCTTTATGTAAAATTTCAGATGTTTAGACCAGAAATTATCTGAGTAATTAGGTAGAGACCGAAGAGGTCTAAATTTTTAAAACTTTAACCCCTATTATGATTCCTTAAAATCTATTGTTTTGGGCTAAAATCAAGTTATTAAGTTAGATCCATGTCCAAGAAATCTATATCCAAAATTTCAAGTGTTTAGACCCAAAATTGTCGGAGTAGGTTGGTAGAGTTCTCAAAGATCAAATCGTTGAACTTATATCCCTCAACAGCCAAATGTCTGGCCGAAAACCGGTCACATAGATTTTCCCAAATCTAAGTACCCTGTATATCAAATTTCGAGTCCGTAGACTAAAAGGTGACAGAGTTATTTCGTAGGGAAATGTACATAGACAGACACACACGCACACCGACACACAAACACGTTCACTTTTATAGATACACTAGCATGGGTGCCCGGCGTTATCGGGGTGTTTGGAGTTGAATGCTGAGCAAAAAAATAAAACGGTCAATTTTTTAAAACTTTGACACCTAGACACACAGACACACAGATACCTTCAGTTTTATAGATATATAGATAGAAGGATTACATGTTATTATATTCATGTAGATATTCTACATGATTTGTACTTGTATAATATTTGTCTAAAAAGTTCATTGTAAACACAAAATTCTTTCCATATATATTTATGTATACGTATATATTTTTGTTTAATCTATCTATCTATATATCTATAAACGTGAACGTGGTTGTGTGTCTGTGTGCATATCCCTACGCAATAACCCTGTCAATTTTAAGTATTGATTAACTTGATTTGGGCTCCAAACAATAAATGTTAAGGGGTCATAGTAAGGGTCAAATAAAAAAAAATGACCGCTTTTTTTTTCAACATACCCCTTCAAACACCCGAGCAACGCCGGGCGTAAATGTTAGTCTATCTATACGAATTCGTTTTTTTTCTTTTCGTGTGTGTATTGGGATTCAGTGTAAAATCCCCTTCTCTATTTAAAAAGAAAATTCAATTTTCTTATATATGGGTCATAGGATTGCATTCACTAGAAAAAGATCTAGCTAATTTGCATATTCTTTTAAACATTCATTTTAATTAATTCCCTATTAGTTTCTTCGGTTTTCTTATGGGATGATCATCTTTACTTTACTATTGCGTGTAATTATACTCATGCAGATATTCTACATGATTTATACTTGCATAATATTTGCGTAAAAAAGTTTACATTAAACAAGAAATTATTTCCATATATATTTAAGTACATGTATATATTTTTGTTTAACAAATTTTGCCTACTAAACTCCTCCTAGAGTGTTGGGTCTGTAGATATAAAACATCATATATAAGGTATTTGAACCCAGGCGAAACTTTATATTTGGGGTTTAGCCCGGAAAAAGTCGGTGCAAGAATGTGAAAATTAAAAAAAAAATTAAATTTGTCAGTTTAAGGTCGAACACAAGCATTACAAACTCATAATGTAATAGCTATTGGTGCATGTTTTAATTTTTATCCCTTACAGAAAATATGTCTTCATAGCCCAGTCATTGGCGGCAGAGGCAAAGATAAATCGTAAGCTGAACGATGGTGGCGCAGGAGTGTTTTATTTAACTTTTTAAATCATTACTATATATTGCATCAAATCTATCTATCTCTCCATATATAAGTGAACGTGTCTGCGTGTGTATGTGTGTTTGTGTGTGTGTGTACATTTTCCAACGCAATAGCTCTGTCAATGTTCAATCTACAGACTCGAAATTTGATATACAGGCTACTGAGATTTGGTAAAATCTTCAAGATCGCTTTACGACAAGAAATTTTACTGTTAAGAGTTTAACGATTTGACTTTTGAGAACTCTACAAACTCCTCCGACAATTTTGGGTCTAAACACTTGAAATTTTAGATATAGGTTCCCAAGACATGGAGCTAACTTAATAACTTGATTTGAGCACATAACAATAAATGTTAAGGGGCCATAATAGGGTAGAAGTTAAAAAAATTGACCGTTTTCTTGTTGTTGTTTTTTTATTTTACTCAGAATACACCTCCAAACGCCCGGGCATCGCCGGACACCCATGCTAGTATATCTGTAAAACTGAACGTGTCTGTGTGTCCGTCTGTGTACATTTCTATACGCAATAACTTTGTCAATTTTAAGTCTACAAACTCGAAATTTGATACACAGAGTACTGAGATTTGGGAAAATCTTTGTGATCATTTTTCGGCCAAAAATGTGGCTGTTAAGGGGTCAAAGTGTAACGATTTGACTTTTGAGGATTCTACAAAACGTCTCCGACACCTTTGGGTCTAAAAACTTGAAATATTGGACATAGGTTCCTTGGACATGGATCTAACTTTTTAACTTAAGTTGAGCACATAACAATAAATTTTAAGGTGTCATAATAGGGGTTAAAGTTTTAAAAGAAATTGACCTCTGCGGTCGCTACCTAATTACTAAGACAGTTTCTGGTCTTAACATTTGAAATTTTACATAAAGGGTATTCAGAGATAGGGCACGCTTTTTCATCGGTTTGAGTCGAAAATTTTTAGTTACTAATATCTAAATGTATGTATGTATGTATGTTTGCATGTCTGCCTTAAACTTTCGACATGAGCGACTTATCTTACCAATATCAGTATTGTTTTGTAGGTCTACCTTTCATACGAAAAATATCGAAAAATGGCTAAAACCATTAAGATCTTCACCTTCAACTAGGCACTTTTCTACAAGGGGGTAGCTTTTTTCGTCGATATTTTTTAAAGATATCCTCTCCTTTCGATTATCTATCATTAATTTAAAAATAAGTCGCCTCAGATTTGGTGGTGGTCTTAACCGCAAAGACGTCAGGTATTTTTCCCTGTTCTTTTCTTCCTTCGCGGTACGGGTTCGAGCCTGCCTTCCTACTACCACTTTTATTTTTTTGGTCAACACACACCTCCGAACACACGGGCAACGCCGGGCTGAAATGCTAGTCTATATATCTATAAAAGAGAAAGTGTCTGTGTTTGTGTGTGTACATTTCCCTACGCAATAGCTCTATCAATTTTAAGTCTACGGACTCAAAATTTGATATGCTGAGTACTGGGATTTGGGGAAATCGATGTGGTCTGTTTTCTGGCAGAAACTTTGCGATAAAGTTGTCAAAGTTCAACGATTTGACCTTTAAAAACGCAATCAAACTTCTCCTACAATTTTGGGTCTAAACACTTGAGGTTTTAGATATAGATTGTTTGGACATGGCTCTAACTTAATAACTTGATTTGTGCCCTAAACAATAAATTTTAAGGGGACATAATAGGGGTCAAATTTAAAAAAAATTGACCTTTTTTTGCTCACCTCAAGGCAACGCAGGGCACCCATGCTAGTATATCTATAAAAGTGAACGTGTCTGTGTCTATGTGTCTGTGTACATTTTCCTACGAAATAACTCTGTCAATTTTCAGTCTACAGACTCAAAATTTGATATACAGGCTACTGAGATTTGGAAAAACTATGAGATCGGTTTGCGGCCAGAAATTTGGCTTTTAATGGTTAAACGTTCAACGATTTGACCTTTGAGAACTCTACCAAACCCCTCCGATAATTTCGGGTCTAAACACTAGAAATTTGAGATATAGGTTCCTTGGACATAGATTTAACTTAATAATTTGATTTGAACCCAAAATAATAAATAATAAGGGGTCATTATAGGGGCCAAAGTTTTTTTGTTTTTAATTGAACTCTGCGGACAGCCACACGCACACCGACACACAGACACGTTCACTTTTATAGATATACTAGCATGGGTGCCCGGCGTTGTCGGGGTGTTTGGAGTTGAATGCTGAGCAAAAAAATAAAATGGTCAATTTTTTAAAACTTTGACACCTAGACACACAGACACACAGATACCTTCAGTTTTATAGATATATAGATAGAAGGATTACATGTTATTATATTCATGTAGATATTCTACATGATTTGTACTTGTATAATATTTGCCTAAAAAGTTCATTGTAAACACAAAATTCTTTCCATATATATTTATGTATACGTATATATTTTTGTTTAATCTATCTATCTATATATCTATAAACGTGAACGTGGTTGTGTGTCTGTGTGCATATCCCTACGCAATAACCCTGTCAATTTTAAGTATTGATTAACTTGATTTGGGCTCCAAACAATAAATGTTAAGGGGTCATAATAAGGGTCAAATAAAAAACTTGAAAATCTATTTGTATCGAAGGACGTTTTACGTGTACGCATTTATCGATAAAACATGCAGCCATTTCGATATGAATAGTTTTCTTTTATTTGCAGCGTAAACATACTTTTTGATTACGAATGTTATGATTACTTTATCATAGAAAAGCAAGTAGGATAGTTTATGTTTTGCGAATAAAATAAAATCGTACATGCAAGGATATATAATACGGGATTAAACGTTTAATATTAAAGCGATTAACTAATCAAATTAATAGAAAAAAGTATTTTAGTCACGAAGAATTTAATACTAATCTTCACCAAACATTGAACAACGTAGGTAAATACACTTGATAAAATTGCACTACAAATTCTGATTCATATTCATATAAAGTTCGGTTTGAATATTCTTGTATAATTGTATGGAGAAAATGAACTTCCAAGATACTTTACTGATAATTAGGACTTTTGTTTAATTTCGATTAATGTAATTAACTGTGTGTTTGAGGGTTTATTAAAATTCTCTATGTCTCGAAATTTTCTGAAAGATTAACAATAAGTATGAGAAATCAATCTATTATATATATATATATATATATATATATAAGTGAAGGTGTGTGTGTGGGGGGTCCGTGTACATTTTCCTACACAATAACTCTGTCAATTTTAAGTCTACTGACTCGAAATTTGATATACAGGGTACTGAGATGTGGGAAAGTATGTGGAATCTGTTTTCGAATAGAAATTTCGCTGTTAAATTATTAAAGTTCAACGAGTTTACCTTTGAGAACTCTTCCAAACTCCTCCGAAAATTTTGGGTATAAACACTTGAAATGTTAGATATAGGGTCCTTGCACATTGATCTAACTTAATAACTTGATTTGAGCCCAAAACAATAAATGTTAAGGGATTATAATAGGGGCAAAGTTTTAAAAATTCACCGTTTTTTTTTTTTTTTTTTTTTTTTTTTTTTTACTCAACATACACCTCCAAATACTCGGGCTGAAATGCTAGTTGCTAGTTAATAAATATTCTCTTAATCTTTCTTTTTTCTTTTTGGTCGGCTAGTTTTAAGAGAGATAATAGAACTAATGCTACGGCATTATTACGGTGACACACTGGTTCCCGCTGGATCATCTTAGTAAACAACGTTGAACCTAGTCTGTACTAAATGGGTGACCATTTGGGAACTCCAGGTGCTATATGTGATCTCCGCTTATCTCGGCATTGTTTCCAGTCGTCCTGGACTTATCCTTTCTACTGAATTCAAGCAGTCCCGGTTCAGGAGAAGTGTGGTTTGGGATTAGACAACTCTTCCCTCATAATGACACGCGCAGCTCTCCTTACAGGGGTATCCTTAGTCTTTCGAGACTGAACGGAGGCATCGCATAGAACTCAATATCCCATTTTAAATAAATATCTCAGATTTGATTAAAATTCTGCTCAAAAATATCAAATGCTAATTACTCAAGATTCTTTGACGTAAAAGTCTGTTATTCAGAACCCTTAAGTGTCGACCTATTATTTGAAATGTTTACCTCATTGCAAAATCGTGTAACAAATTTTTATCAAATTTAAAATAAATATGTTATGCATAAAGTTAATGTAGCCTCATCCATTAATTTAAATCTTCGGAAAGGGACCCAGGACTCAGCAGAACAGGCAGATTTCTTTTAGTTTAGGATATGCCAGAAAATGTATAAAGCAAAATTAATACTAGAAAAGATTTTGATGAAAACAACCATATTGTGTATGATATTTCTGTATTACAGTTGAGCCAGATATAATATTTATCATTTTATCGATGTGTACGATTGATTAATAAATGTTTCATACAGCTGTCTATTTGTAACCTCTTTTATTCGTGCTTTCTGTTGGTTGCCAATGTCAAATATCGAACTGACAGAACCAATAACACGCAGTTACTATATTTGGCGTCTATTCAATATATACTGTTCGCTTCTCAGTATGAATATTTACATATTAAATGTAAAACGCTCAACCTTTTGATGTCCATTAATCTAAACCGTTTGAACGCATGTAAATATTTAACACCGACGGAGGCGTCGACCTTTCTGTTCTGCATGCAATTAAACGAAAAAATAAAACGGGGAAAATTTGCGAAATAGAAATGACTTTAAAAACTTTGTTCAATATTTATTCGCATTCCAGTTCAGTGCTCGCCTTTGGCAAAGCGTCAGATATTCAGCAGATTAAATATTATAAGTTAGTGGAAGCCTTTTCAACTTAGCCCGCCTATTACAGACACCGGTTGGATGCTTCTGATTTAAATGTCGATTTACTTTAAATATTCAAGATAAATATTTTCCAATATGGCTCCGGAAAAAAGCAGGGTTTATTCTGATTCCAGCTGCTGACATGTATTACAACAGAGTCACTTTATATATATAGGAATTCGTCTGATGAAAATGAACAGTGCAGTGTTATATCTTATCGTTCTCTTTGGTGCAATATAATCTCTGAGTGTTTCCCTTGGCATTTAACTGTCAGGTCCCCTCACGCGATTAGGCAGAAACAATTTATTTTCCTAAAGTAGGGTCTAATGGCTGACAGGGGAGTTTTTAAACTAGGATATATATATATATATATATATGTGTGTGTGTGTGTGTGTGTGTGTGTGTGTGTGTGTGCGTGTGCGTGTGTGTGTGTGTGTGTAATATTTTGATTGGAGAAACTCCTCTCTGCACCAAATTGTCGTGGGTATTCACTAACAGATGCCACATACAAATTTACTATGTCTACACCTTCAACCCATTATGTAACCTTCTTACGTAGTTTTATACACATTTATTCCTTATAATTAAATCCTATATTTTCTCCTAGGAAATCATAATCACAATCGCCACATCTACAAGGGAAGAAATTCCTATTTTTCTCTCATATTATCATGTCCTAACAACGCTACCACTATACACCGTGTACTATTCTTCATTTTCGTACGATGTTCGTGTTTCACCGCTCTTAACTGTTATTAAGTAGATAGACTAAACATAGCCTTCCGTTCTTCCTATACAGAATTAATAATGCCTCGCTAGAAATCATTGCTATTGGCCTGACGGCCCTCAGAATATTCCATTATTCTGGAATCTAATTCTTGCCTACATTACAGAACGATTCGTCATATTGAAATATGGCTGCACTATACGACACCTTCCATAACATTACTACGATACAAGTTCTCGGTTGACAAATATTTTACTGAAAAAAAAATTAATTATATATATATATTTACTATATACCTATATGTCTTGTTATGCGTTTTCTTTTCTTTTTTCTCCAGTCGTGCGATGCTAAGTTTTTTTTTCTGTGTCTCACTGAAAAGAATGTCGAAAATACGGTTGTCTTCTTTTTGTTTCGAAAACTACATACATTGACCTAACATGGGAAACACGCACGCATGCGTGTTTTTAGGTATTTATGTACACACTCGCGAGTGCATGTACACACACACACATACACACACACACACACACACACACACATATATATATATATATATACTAGCAAAAGTACCAGTCGTTGACTGTGTTCGCAAACAGCATACAGCCTACAGAAAATGGACTCAGATTTATTAAAGTATGATAGGTCACGAAAAGGAAGGGTTGTAAAGAGATAGCTACAAATTTGGCGGTATAAAAACCAAAGCAAAATATTAAAGTAAAAATACAATAGATAAATCACATAATTTATTATACCATACCTGTTAACTCTGAAACACTTATAAAAATATTCTGTGGATGTATATTAAAACACTTTGTTAAACTTTGTGACATATTTCCATTCTATGGAAGTCAGGCGCGAACGGACACCTCATAAATTTATTATACCATATTTCTTCAAACTGAAACATAATTATCAAAGTATACTTACGCAGATAGATATGAAAAGTGTTTATTAATGTTTGTGCCTATCTCAATTCTATGGAGGCCAGGCGCGAACGCAGACCCCACAATTTTATTATACCATCCGTATTTAAGTTAAAACATACTTATCAAAGTATTAGTATGTACATATATATCAAAAACACTTGTAAACGTTTTTTTTTAATTTTTTAATTTTTTTCCATACTTTGTGGACCAGGCGCGTACGCAGACCCCACAATTTTAATGAATCATCATTATGCCAGATCAAACATACACATTCCTGTGTCTCGATACATCTTCTATCATTATATGTGATCAGTTTTCTATAATAGTCAACCATATACGAGCCTATTCGTGACCAGACACACACAGACCTTCAGCTTTATATTATAGATATACACAGGCACGGCGCGAGCTCGAACAGGCCTTAACACACACGCGCGCGCGTGTGTGTGCGCGCACGCACACTCAAACACGCACACATACAAACACGCACACATACAAACACGCACACCCAGAGAGACACAAACAAATTGACAGAAGCACAGACACACACACACATACGCGTTCTTTTATATTTCAGGTTTTATTTTTTATAAATACATTATATCATTCGATTTAAAAACCGTTTTTTTTTTTCACACATTATTTTAAACAGATATGTCCTCTATAGTATCAGACGTGACAGAATTGTTAATTTAAGGTATAGACCGTTTCATACCCTCGAAAAATTTCCAGCAAAAATCTAACAGCCTGCCGTTGTTCTCTCCAGAATGTGCTGTTGCCATTGCATAAAGAAATCACCTTTTACATTGGTTCCAACGTAATAAGATGTACTGAGACTGAAGCCGCTTTTAGGACCGCCAGCAATCACTGTAAAAAAGTAATAAAACATGCGATAGATTGTATGCTCAGTCTGTCAAGTCCTAAGAAGCTGAGCAGCGGCTTTCTTCCCATACGTTTTTGCAAATAGTAAACAGAATTCTTAACAGAAGTATGTGCTCTATCCTAACTATAATCAATGGACCTGACTTTATCTCGTCAGCATCAGACAAAGCCAAACTCTTTGCCAACATATGTGCAGCTAATTCTACACATTACGACCAAGGCCGTCAATTTAGAAACACGCGATGCGACATGCAAAAATCTGTACGTGATGTTGCCAAACTAATCAAAAACCTTGATTCCAGTAAAGCAACTGGCCCTGACGGAATTCTAATTATAGTGCTCAAAAAGCTTCAAGCAGAACTAGCGGCCATACTTAAAAGTTATGTAAGCATTGTCTTAAGGAGAATTGCTTCCCATCACTCTGGAAAATCTCATGAATATGCCCTGTATTTAAGAATTCAGGTGATCGGTCATCTCCCTCTACGTACAGACCAATAAGTTTACTGTGTGTCATGAGTAAGCTGCTAAAATCTGTGTCAAATGGGGAAGTGGTCAAACACCTCAGCAAAAACAACTTTCTTAGTCACGTGCAATATATTTTCTGTTCTGCTAGATCCACAGCAGACATGCTTACAGTTATATCTCATTGAATTAGCGAATCTCTTCACGGACGCTTACTGTCTAGGGCAATTTCTCTTGACATGTCAAAGGCCTTTGATAAGAAATGGCATAAAAGTCTTCTTAGCATGATCTCTAGCTATGGTATAACTGGAAATATTTTCTTAATTATTAAATCATTTCTCTATATATTTTATGGGTTATTTATTTATGTTGGTAGTGTAGAAGAAAATGTATGAATGTTTTTTTTTAAGAAAGCTGTATTAAAAATGGAGAATAAATTTAAAAATTGTAGGCGGTGGGTAAATCGCCGTCGTAAAATACTCTTATTGTTGTCCACGGTTTAAAGTAGATTTATTTGTAAGACAATTGCGTCAAAATAACTTAAACGTAATACAGAAATGAACGATGTAAAAAAATGTAGAAAGTATTAACAATTGTTTATTTGGATAATTTAAACGCAAAAAACCCATTGGGACGCTGAAAAGTATACTGTATTACAATAAGTTTTATTGTCGCGTTGATTATTTGTTTATGTACGCATGCGAAACCGGAAGTCGTAAACCCGTTATTGGTTTACAACACCTGTTACTAGGTCATTTGATTTTATAACCATATACATATATATATATATATATATATATATATATATATATATATATGCGCGTGCGTGTGTGGGGGGTGTCTTTTTCCATAATGTCTGTATCTAACGTTTCGCTTACAAAAATGATAATGCAGTTTTATAGTGACTTCTGGCGTCCATTCAACATTTTGTCCTTTTCACAGCATGATTGCGCCTTCAATGCAAAATTCTTTAACTTTTCATATGGCCATTAAGTTGTTCCAGATACGTGAAAGTATTTCAAGATTTGAAAACGATTATCAATCTATTCCCCTGCTGGAGAGGGGGGGACACATCAACAAAACACAATGAAAGTAAAAGTGTGAAAGTTCGTTTAATATTTATTTCGATATCGATTAAGCTTCGGCATTTTGAAAAACGTCTGACACTAACCAACATGAATATTGGATGTGTGCAAATCGTTTACGGCTTAGTGTGTCACATAAAAGACTGTCAGCTGCTATCGATACATTTAAATAATCAATAGAAACACTTAAGAATTTTTACTACTTTTTACTGCTAAGAAATTTACTACCTTTTACTGCTTGAAACGTAAGCGGCTAATAATTGGGATCGTGTCTAACAAGGAGCTGTGGGGAGTTGAGCAGCGAGATGTATGTTTACATTTAAACTTCTGCCGATTAGTACAGTCAGCGAAGGAAGAAACAAAGAAAAGATTCCAAAGTCTGAGGGTAGCAACTATTAGAGTGGAAGGCTTATCAACATCTAGAAACATCTAGGATAGAAAGGTGGGATTTTGCTGCTTGCTGAGTTGATCGCGAGTATTTATATTTCACGCAAATATAAAGATATCCGAACATAGTTGATAGATTACTTTCCAAACTAAAATTAATTCACAAAATTCTTCATTATCTATACACTTTTAATGATGCAACATGATATTGCCAGGTAATTATTATTTGGCATTAAGTCAAACTAATTTCAAACATACCACCTTAGATTTTACATGCATATAACAATGATACATATAAAATATCTGTGAGATATGAGAAAAAATTTAATTTTTGCAGAAGTTTGAATTTTGATGATGTACTAAGCATTCGACAAATATTTTGTATTTTTAAAACATCATTCTAGAATTAAAAAGATGTGTCAACTGTTGTGTCAACAGTTTTACTCTTCTTTATAAAAATACGTTTTTTTATATGGAATATGAATAACAATATACGAATACCATTAACAATTTAATTTAACCTGCTTTATTAAATATAGTTGTGGTAGCAAATGCATTTTTAAAATCAAGTTAAAAGTATAAAAGCTAAATACAGTATGAAAGCAATAAGACTAGCAATGGAACTCATTACTATCTGGCCCCAATTTAAATAATCTTGAGATAGCACGATGTCTTGACAAGCTTATGGGACTGATCTCTATTATTAAATGGAACATATACATTAAATCTGTTGTCAAAGTCGCTGAGAAAATGGTTTGATCATTGTACCGCTTCAGTAGATATCTCATTGCCGATGCAATTCGTTATATGCATAACATCCAGGTACACCCTAAAATGAAATATTGTGGCCTCATCTGACAGGGACTGCTCAGCTGCCTTATCTTGCTTTGATAGGATTCAAAACCGGCTTCGAAGCCTAGTAGATAATTCCAGTTTCTCTTGCTTGCAACCGTTTTTCCACAAAAGAGACATTTCCAGCCTGTCTCTCAGCTCTATTGAATTTTTTCATGGCAGGCGCTCATCCAAGCTTTAAGCTATGGTTCCCTCTGGCCAATTTTTCACAAAACACTCGACTAACTTCATCTATTATCAACACTTTTCCCCACTCTCTATATCTGCCTAATTCTAAACGCAGATTCTGTCAAGAAAGTTTCTTTCTTAGAACTGCCCCCTTATAGAACACTGTTCCGTTGGCCTGCTTCTCGACCAATTTCAATATTGTAATCTCTACGTCCAATGTAAACAATCACATGTTGAGGCGTCCCCTTAAATAATCTAAATTTTACCCAATCTACACTAATAACGGTTATTAAATTACCACTTTACATTCATAAAACTTAACACCCAGTGGCATTCGGCATTGATAAGTGGTGACACTTTGTAAAATAAAAAAAAAACTGTTCGTTCTACACACAAATTCTTTTTAAGTTTTTAATAAAAAATAGACCAAATCATTGAATATCTGTTTTGTAGGAGCAGAATGAATTAAATTACAATGAAACCCTTCTCTAGTCTAGATTAATTCGAATACGTATCGTGTCCGAAAAGTTAATATTACGCTCACTATTTAAAATAATCAACAGTGCAAATAATTAATAAGCTATTGCACAAGTACACACTTCTATATTTTAATATGTTTTGGGATTGTCTTAACTTGCTAAAAATTACTTCAAGACAAAACTAATGATAAATGAATATTCTTGCTTCATAGACTAATCATATTACAAAAACAATAAACAATGAATGTATTTTTAGTATTCTGAGAATGCTCTCCAAATATGTATTGCACACGATATCTTATGTAACGTAATGCATTAGTAGCTCAGCTACTTGACGGGTATTATCTTACAATTGCATAGATTATATAACAAATGGAAGTTAAACTTGACAATACTATCAGTATGATAGTATAATTGTCGGAGAGAGAGAAGTATTCAATTAAATTATTTATTTTTATAAACCTAATAAATTTATGTTTACGAACTTAATAAATTTATTCCAAAAATTATAAGAATACAATATTTTCTCTTATTTTCTTAAAGCTTGAATCACAGGAAACCCGTTTTTGTTAAAATAACTTAATTCGGAACGAACGTCGAATTTGATGTGTGATAGTTTATCTAAGTAAAAAAGATTTTATGTAAATTAAATGTTAGTTCTATACAGACAGAACGGGAGGAGATGCTGTTGTTTTTTTTTTACTCTTTGCTCCGTATGATTTCATCTAGTTAGCGATTCCTCATAACTTCATATATATAACAGTGGCCTTCTTTGTTCTTACTAAAACACAGTATACATAAATTAAAATATTAATTTTAAGAATTTCCCATCCTTTATAATTTTTTTCTTTTCTTTTTTCCCGTTTATGAAGCCTCTGCCAAAGTTTAAATAAAAAGAAATTATTTTAGCAAACAATTTTTTTATGTGTCATTGAAGATAAATATTTTCGAGACCGTTAATATATATCTAATAAGGAAAAGACATTTCACAGAGCAGGAGAAACCGAACGACATAAAACCCTACATGCACAAAGTCAATTCAAAATCAGAGATGTATTAATTACAGTAAATGTATTTACGGATATAAATATATTTATGAGCAATAATAAAAATATTTTTTTGTAATTTTCTTTATCTACAAAACGTATCATTTTAAATCTATAATTATTTTAAAGAAAACATCCATTATTAACAGATTTTTGTTAATTACAAAATTGAATAAGTACCTGAACTCTAGTCTTTGGTTTATACTGTGTTTTTATTTTAGTAATTTGTGTAAGGTGGTATTATTATTATTATTATCATTATTATTATTATTATTATTATTATTATTATTATTATTATTATTATTATTATTATTATCTATTGAAGGGAATTATATTAACAACATATCAATTTGTATATTTCAGTTCTCAGAAACGTAAAGATTTCATTCTATGATCATATCTATTGTTTATCCAAGTTCCATAATATTTAATCTTGTAAATTATGTGTTATCCGAAGAAGTATTACGCCAAAAAAATCTATTATGATGTATTTCTTGTAAAAAGAAATATCTATGTAGTGTAATTTATTCACTATTCAGGATATCATATTTATTTTGTCGGAGATAATGTATCGATGAAAGACTTATAAAATTCGCTTAAAGGTTAATTATCTATTCAAGTGGCATGTATGTCTTTAAATATGCCTTTGGATAAGGAGATAAATGATCAAAGTGTTACAGACACAAGACATTTGACTTTTAATATTAACTTGCATTTAAAATGTTTCTTTTCTATATTTGAAAAAGTTCGTTTAACCGTCTGTATTTTGATATCATTCAATAAAGACAAAAATATATACATATATATATATATATATATATATATATATATATGGAAACAATATTGTGTTTACTGTAAACTTTTAACGTAAATATTATGCAAGTATAAATCATGTAGAATATCTACATGAATATAATTACACGTAATAGTAAAGGATGGATGATCATCCAATAAGAAAACCGAATAAACTAATAAAAGGGAATTAATTAAAATGAATGTTGAAAGGAATATGCAAATTAGCTCGATCTTTTGCTAGTGAATGCAATTCCACAACCCATATATATGAAAATTGTATTTTCTTTTTAAATAAATAGAAAAGAAGGTTGCATTTTCTGTTGTTCTTTGCCTTTGGGCCAGGATCAAAGTGTAGTGTCTGTTTTGCAGATGCTGCACTTAAGGTAATTTGTCCCGGTCAATTGAGGTAAAACCCTCTATACTGGGACAATTATTATTTTTGGTCCCAACCAGAGTACCCCTGCTTCCTTTTTTTCGGGGAGATGGTTTAATCCCTCATTTAAAACGACCTCCTGTCACATTTGTGGGAAAGCAAATAAATACTAATAAAAAGGGGTTTAATATGAATATCAATACACACAAAAGAAACACGAATTCATAGGAGTATAGATATAGATAGATTAGAATTGAAATCTCAGTTAGAAAGGACACAAAAGTAGTAACTTATAGGATAGTGCAGGTTTGTAGTAGTGATAATATTACCGAGTGTACAAGAGAAAACTCGTCACAATGTTTTTATGGTTATTTTATAACGGAAAACATGGAATCAAACGGCCACCTTAAATGCCGACTGATTGCCAGAACTGGTTGCAGTACGAAACCGGTTTAATGTGAGAAAATCAATCCCCATGAATAAAAAATCTTGATAATATAAATAAATATTATTTTAACTTACACTGCTACTCTTAAGATGATTGATTGAATAATAGCTACTTAGACATTCTAATTAAGAACCGAATTCCAATAAATATAAGAGCTGTATTCCCAACCATGCTGATCATATAGTACTGTTGATAATACCAGTAATTATAAATACTTCGATCCAAGACACTTAGTTATACTTACATTACAAATGGCATACGTATAATCTGGTTTCAAATGTAATACTATAATTATGTTATCATTATTCTCCAACAGTCATCTGTTGGCGTTACAAAAACCCAAGAGCTGTAATTGTTTAGCAAATGTACGTATACAAATACATACATTCATTGATAGTGTCTATATACGTGTTTTTATTCATTTGTTAATGCATGCGTATATGTGCTCGTATGCGTATAGTATTATCCGCTCGCATGTAAATTCTTCGCTTGCATGATTAATCACGTTTCATGTCGTGTCTGCTGATTTGAAAAACAATAGTTTCTGTGAAAAGTTTCTTTATAATATAGTCTTTAGTTTTGGTTTTAAAATATAATTTCGGAAAGAGTTTTTCTTTTATTCATAAAATTAATTAATTGTTATTAATTTTATTTTATTCTCCTTGTAGTACAAATATATTGTTTAACAAAATCTCACAATAGAGTTCCATTTTCTATTGTTCATTATATTTTTGTGGAGGGAATATATAAGCATCTCCATAATTTCACTCTTGAAATATAATGTAAGTTAAGAAATAATTTCTGTATTTTATAATACCAACCGAATCCACATATTTAATCACATGTATATTTGTCGTTGTTGCCAATTACGCATTTTCATTTCTTAATTTTGTTCGCAATGTATTTTGAATATAACAAAACAGTTTTTGACTTTTAACTGTTTTACAGCTTTCTGACACGTTTTTGTCTCTAGTGAAATTTCTACCTAAAAGTGCCCTCCTTTAAAATGCGTATCACTTGAATTGATGTCAGCAAAATGTAATAAATGTAGCATAGATTACTCAAGTTGCAAATTTAATTCCTGCATCACTTTTGGAGCCTGTAGTTTCCAGCCGTCATAAAGCGAGAAACCCTTTTGCTAATTAAACAAATGTTGGCGTTTTCTCTCACACTACAATTGTTCAACATACTAGTTAGCGTTTAATGTTTTCTTGCGGCCTTAAAAAAGTCATGATAAACAATAATTATTATCAATATTTTCCTGCTGCTTTTTGGGGTGAATGATTTCTCAAGAATTTCATATTCTGGTATAGAATGATCATGAAATATTTTTTGTCTAAAGACGATCTGCAATTTTATATTCTTCACGTAAACAATGAATAACGCAGATATTTCAGTTATGTTATTCACCATTTCTTAAATGATGGAACGTATTTCTTCTGCCAATTAATAACTGTTTAATTGAACATCACCCCTTTCATTTTTTCACATGTTGGCACTAGCACATTTCTCAAAACGAGAAGAAAGAAACTAAAATCAACTTGCAGATTTGTTTAAAGTTCATTACATCATGAAAAAATTCCTTTTTACAAAAATCATTTCACTGAAACGAAAATTCTTACAGGACACTTTCAATCACGTTTAGCCAAGCATTTGCATTCATGAATAGAACTCTACCATACAACGGTTAATGTAACAACAATTACAAGTGATAGAAGTATTTTCAGAGAAATCCTTAAAAAAGTGTGCCATTGTTCTCAGAAAAAAAGCTTACGACATCGGTAAAATCAATTGCACAATCTACCAGAGAATTGCATCAATGTGCGTTGTTTTTACTCTTTAATAATCCCTTTCGGATGGAATTGAAGGAGCAAGTTTACCGCTAGAAGGGCAGGCATTTGCTGCGTCAACTTAAATCGTCAAAACACAACCGGTATGTACATTTTATACTTCTTAACTAACACCGTGACTACAATATCGACGAGATGGTACAACAGCTAACGTAAATAATCGGTGAGCAAATCTTATTATTTATATATGCGCTTCATTTGTCGTAACATAACAAACTATGAGCCAACCGATTACTCCACTCATGCAGGCATCGTAATCTAAGAATAGAACGGAGCAAATTATTTTACATGACGTAGGTAAGATTTAAGTGTTTCATTTTTGTGTGTGATGTTAACCGAAAACATGACTTAACTATAGTACAACAATAAGCATATTTCGCGGTTTGCACTGCACAAAAATAAAATCATCCAATCTTGCGGATATCAACACATATGAAGTCTTAAATCGCTTGTTAAAATTGTGGCAGGCGGCATTTTGCATGCAAATATACATATACGACACATACATGTCACGGCTGCTATCGACTGGGCCATAAAGAAGATTTTTACGCCCCACAAGTACAAAGAAAAATACAAAGTAGAAAAACCTCGCATAAAATACAAAATATCATAACAAAAAATTAAAAATATTTTGGTTGGAAACTTCTTCTATAACCTAAAATCAAATCGAAAATATATGAAAGTATAGTTGAATGGTCATCCTGTATACACTGCGTGTGACATTACAAATATAAAAAAATCACTACGAAAAACCATAGCATTTATTAATACTCTAGAACTGTAAGCCATGTTTAGTTTCAGAACAGTTCAGATGGTTCGTTGTTCTAAACAAGTCTTGAGAGGTGACTGGTTTGCAGTAGACAGAACAGTTTCCGATGGTTCGTTGTTACACACAAGTCCTGAGAGGTGACTTGTTTGCAGTAGACAGTTCCACAGAGCAAAATATTCTTACCGTGTCGAGACGGAAAAAAACACACGTAAAATTGGCACAGAAAAGGTTTAATATTTATGCAGCAATTCTGCTTTCTGATTGGTTGGTAGCAGACCGGGAATTAATTCGCTTCGTCAGTTCCTAGAAGCATCGTTTATAAATCGAATCGTCCGACTGTGTGGGATCATACCCCATCATACATCCAAAATATTGCAACAACTAACAAACCATGTAATATAGAGTTTCTGGTTATAGGACCAACATAAGGGGTGAAGTACTAGTTACAATTAAAATGAAGGACAACGGCATCATGTGTCATATACATAGCAAACTCGAGCCATGATTTATTGAGACGATTGTATTAAACCACTGGATCTTCTTGACATTGTACTCAATCATCTATGTAAGGTGGTATCCCGTTCCTTATCTCTGAGAGACATTATCGACTAGATGAAAGATATTATAAAACATTTTTCTCCAGTTTGTAATAATAATGTAAGATATTGCAATAAAGCAGAGGCTACGTTGTTCCGTTGAAAAATCTGCTAAACCCGTATTTCGCCCAGGGTCATAAGTTGCATTGCCACTCGGGGACTAGAAACTAAAACAACTTATTCAAATAAAATCCATCATGACTGCTACATATTCACAATGGACGGCATTCATTGTAGTAGTAAAAAACATATAATTTAATTCAGTTGTGTACTAATTTTTCAAGTGGTCTCAGAATAGCACCACAGGATCACAATTACCCATTGCCAATCCCAGATTATACTCCATTATTTATGGGGGCGCCTGGTTCGCATGATTGAACCTCACAGACGCTTATCTGCAAGTTGAAGTAGAACTGATTACCTAAACACACACTTTCCATTTACTCGTTTACCTGTTAGGGTTACAAGAATTGACGCAGTATTCCATCATATCATGAACACAATTCTTTATGGGGGATAACGTGAAAATGCGTACTTATGTGGCATCAATATTAACGTCCTAACCTGCATTACCAAAATTCAATCTCCCATCTTTATATCCTGTTGAGATCTATTAAATAAACTTTAATACAAGTTTCTAAAAACCCGAAAAAATATTCCCTGCTAAATTACTGACCACATGTTAAAAATAAATAGAAACCTAGCTGAGCACAACGTGTAATCGAAACGTTTGTGGAAAGAAGGCCTCTTACTATCAATAAATTACTTGCTAAGTACTGCAAAATTAGTTGTTTTCTGCTCTTAATTACTGGTAGTTATTAACTATTTTGAGTATCATAAATTATAATTCTTTGACTAGGCATATGTCTAAATATAAGGTCTATACTGACCGTACGTATATGGTTACTTAAATATAATACTAAAATAGCTGACACAAATTCATTTCTCAATGTCCAGTTAAAAGGGCTAGTTACATTACTCTCAAGAGGATCGCCTATATCTGTTCTGCATGATCAATAGTATTTCAAATCCTTATACTACTAAAACCTACCCACATCCCTGAAGACCCTAATGTATACTAATATTGTATTCTTGTAAGTTAGATCATCTTTCCTCTTCCAAGTGGACAACTAACCAATTTGTCTTCTCCCTAAGCATCTATAAAATCGCATGCTTTGCACGAGGGATTTAGTTTCCGGTCATTAACTTTAAAAGACTGATCCCTTAAAAATCGGTAAATACTAAACATCCATACATTTCTCTTATTAAGGCATACATTAGCTTAACTTATATTTATATTCTATAGCTTGTCTATAAAATAGATACTTATTAGCCATATTTGTACTGGGATTTAAAATGATCTATATTAAGCAGCAGCTCTTTATCTTTCTTTCCCTTAGATGGGTGAAAATACTGGTGATTTTCTTTACATGAAAACTAAAACAAAAAACACATTGGAAATCATATCCTAATTCGTTATACTATAATTTTCAATGTATCTATTAATCCACAAACCAGATTTCATCTTTACTGGACCCTAGTAACTATTAACCTTAAATCTACACCCATACTACTACACACCTCTACGTAAATCGTGTAAATAATCCACATCATTCTATCTCAATCCTATTTTGAGGAATGTAACTTAAAAGTAGATAGTAATTATCTTTGATAATAAGTGTATTAATCCTAACGACCCATGCGGGGGCGTAGAATTGCCTTTGAAACTAGGTGCGAGGATAACCGGCCTTATGTTGATGGACCCGTTGATCTGGTCAGGTCATCTCTCTAGACGAACGGAAACTCCGATATGTAAACCTGTGCTATTGACATAATACGCCTTGACACTAACCGGCGGAGGGAGGCCTCCTTGGTCCTAATTGACAACCTCGGTAGAGCTGGTGATTCGATCAATTTACTAGTTTGCAAACCTAAACTGGTTAAGGAATAGATACGCTCTGCCTATCGCTCGGGCTCTTTCCTTGCATCCAGGAGCATACGCGCGATCACAGGCACTCATTAGAGAAGCCCAGTGCTTAGGTTTTTCCTCACTAGGGTTATGAATGCCGTCCGCATATTCGCTTATCCCCTTCCCCTATACGTGGACATTTTGTGAGTGTGCTAATATCATTAGACTGGGCCATTATTGTACTGAGTGCATAGACGTACCACTCTCCCAGGACACTAGCACCCAAATACATGTATTTAGTGACTTTACCCTCCACCACAATATTTGGCTTGGCTTTTCCGACTACACAGACACAACTGGTTGCCTCATCCGTAACTTTTCTATGTCCCATTCTTTGACATAGGCTGACATTTCTTGATTCGTCTCACAAATCGCCAGGCCAGCAAGCCTCACTTCTGGATCTATTTTTGACAACAGTTCCTGAGGATTGTTTAACAAATGCTCATTGCCCAATCAGAAACGGTGATCATGCTGTGATAATGACAGACATCACTTTAAACTTTCGTTCTCAAGTTGAAGAGCCATTACTCAAAATGACAAGTTACTACAATAAGGCTGACTGGGATGCCATTAGAGATAAAACCAGATATGCCCCATGGAGAAATATATTTCCTGTCTCCGCGAAAAAGTGCGCAAATGAGATCACTGAATGGTTCAAAGCAAGAATTTAAGCACATAACCACACACAGAAGTTCTATAGCAAACTCCAATCTTCCGAATGGTTTACCTCTACTTGCGCAGTTGCCATTGTTCAGAGGCAAAATGATACCGCAGATTTATCCGGTATAAGACCAGTACAAACAGACAAAAGTTCATAGAAGCTAGAAGTAATTGTAAGAAAAAATAGCGACAGCTAAAAGAGAATATAACAAAGCCACTAGAAAACGAATAGAAATTAGGAATTTGTGATGTCTGAAAAATTAACAAGATGTACAGGAAATAATGGATAATCAACAATTCTTCCACTATCGAACAATCATGAGGTGATTTGAACAGCAACAGAGAAAGCTAACATGCTTGCCAGTCAGTTTGCTTCAAACTCTACTTTGAACCCAGTAAACCACTTCCTTCCTGATTCTCCTTTGCAGACAAAAACAACAACAGATGATCTGAAAATCACCTCTTCTTAAATGAATTTAATCTGTCAATCAAACTCGCAGTTGCATGTACATTTATAACAACATGTGTTATTTATTAATTAATTGGAATTCATTATAGAGATGAGTATTATTTATTAATTTTATGTATTGCGGACTATTATCCTCGTCTTCTCTTTGTTGTTTCACGACATTTCGGCCAACTATTCCTCTGGCTTCATCAAGTGGTAAACGCGACGGCATAGGAACTCTGAATCTCCTGACTGCACCCACTGCAGTTACTGCCTTCCATAGTTGTTGCCGTTTCACCACGTTTTGGCCAAGTAAGCCTCTGGCCAGTCTTGGGTAGGATTAATGCCGCTATCTTCAGACAATTCTCACTTGGAACCGTAGAGATTCAATTGCTCAAGTGCGCGACGGGTCCCGAAGGGCGATCAAGGTTTAATTTTTGGTCTTATAAATTCATGTTTTTATTTATTATCTGATCTTCCATAGTCGGGTCTGTTCCAAATGGTATATATTCATTGATTGGAATTCATTATTAAGATGAGTATTATTTATTAATTTTATTTATTGTGGACTATTATCTTGATAATCAAAATGTTGTTTTAATAGCAACAGAGAAAGCTTACAAGCTTGTCAGTAAGTTTGCCTCAAACTCTACTTTGAATCCAGCAATCCATTTCCCCCTGATTCTCCTTTGCAGACATAAACAATAATAGAATATTTGAAAATCATATCTTCTTAAATAAATAATATCATAAAAAACCCTAACACTTAAAAAGCACGTGGGTTTTATCTCGTCCCGGCGTTACTATTAAAGATACTCTGTTGAGGTTGCTCCAGTTCTCTCCAAACTTTTCATACAATGTCTTAACGAATCACACTTTACTGACTGCTGAAAAACTGATTCTATGGTATCAGTTCATCAGAACTCTGACCCATTAAATTATCGACCCATTATTTTCTTCTTCATTTCCGCCAAAATATTTAAGCTCCTAATTAATCAAGCTCTATCCATCAACTTACAGCTGCTAAACTTATGTCCCATCATCAATATGGACTTAGGCAAGCCCGTTCTACTGAATACATTCTAACTGTAATCTCTCATCGTATATACCATGCACTGGATAAGGCAGGGGAGAGGAGGGAAGTAGCTCTAGATATATCTGAGGTTTTTGACAGGGTATAGCACGGTGGTCTTCTCAGGAAAATCAGATCCTATATTATCATTGGACGAATACTTTAAATAATAAAATCTTCCTTAAATAAGACAAGAATCCAGCTTGTTTTCGCTGGTGCTACGGCTAAACAATATGATATTAATGCGGGTGTTCATCAGGGGTCGATCCTTGGACCTTTATTATGATATCCATAACTGACCTCCCTGATAAAATAGACTCTGAGGTGGGTATATGTGCTGACGACTCCACGCCTAAAATAAGCCCACAGGAAAAATGTATGAACGCATATCCAAGACAATGGCGGAAATTTTAGAGCAATACCTTCAGTTCTCAGTAGAATGGGGTCAAAAATGGATGGTAACGTTCTAATGCTACCAGGACTAAGCTCGTTTCTTTGAATAATTACGAGAAATCTTCTCAAACCCCAATAGCTTTGGCTAAAGATACATTACCTGAAAGCACTTCGTTAAAGCTCCTCGGCTTAACGTTCACAAGAAACATGATTTAAATTGGAGACATCGAGAGCATTGCCAAGTATGTTGTAAAGAAGGTGGGATTTCTCTACCGTGCCAAGAAGTTACTTACGCCTGAAAGTATTCTGTACCTCTACAAGGCTACCATTCGTCCATGTATGGAGTATTTTTATCTGCTACTAGTCTCTCACTCCTCGACAGGGGTCAAAAGCAACCTCTCTCACATTAACAAAATGTTGCATTACTCATCTTTTTTTACAAGTATATTTATGGTGGATGCTCCGACGAACTACAAACCTTCATACACCTTAGACTTAATTTCCTCCGACAAACCCGATAAGCAAAATGGTCACACCCCTTCACAGTAATTATCCTTAGATGTAAGTATGCCTTCTACTCTATAAGTTCCTTTGCCAGAACTGCTATAATTTGGATGTCCTTTTCAGAGTTTCTGATTCCCAAACTGTACTGAATGCAGAATTTCAATTGTAATATGAACATATATCTTGCTGCTAATCTCCCTATACAGTATCACTGCAACTTTTGTCCCTGATAGTAGCCCCCTGCATCAAAGCGGCACAGTGTCGTATTTTGGTGACAATGTCATTAAACAAAAACAAAGGTACAATCTCTATAACGTTTAAGTCGAGATCCAGTTTTGGTTACGCAACAAAAAAGAAATACGACGTTGTCTAGAAATTTTTTTCTCATGGGCAATTTCGTTGATATTACACACATTAAAATCGATCCACATTCGAAATAATCTCCCCCATTTGCAATGCACTTGTTGTAATCTTCAAACAACTTCTGGACAAGCCCTTGGAAGTTCTCAAGTGTGAGAGTATCAAAAATCCTCTTCACAGCCTATTGCATCCTTTCAATTGTCTCATTAGGACAGCGTTTACAGTTTTCTTTGAGCTTAGTAAAAACTGAAAGTCATAGAAAGCATGACCTGTACTATAAAGGGGTTCAGAAACTGTTTTTCCCCTTATTTCGTGAAATACATTGTTACAACGACGGTACTTATCCATGAAATTCTTTATTTGGCACATTCTTTGGTATTCTGACTTTCTTACTCTTTTCCACGCCTTTCATAATTACTCACAGATTGCCTGCATCCCTTTAATCTGTTAGGTTACTGGGAAGCTGATGCTCGATTCATGCAAAATGGTTAAAAATATTCTGAAGTATGCGTTTCTGTGGAATTTTTCTGAGTTTAAAACATAATTTTATTGTATATCGTTTTCTCATTTGTTCTCACTGCCAGATGACATTTTTGAAATTCACTAGCTGTTGCAACCATCCTTTTATAGGGTGTATTTCAAGAACTGTTATATTTGTTCATTTGAATCTGAACTAATAAAAATTGGGCAATCATCCCATAAGATGTATTGCAATACTTCCTTTTCCACAGAATACGAAAAATTTTTAATGTCTGCTGATAAAACTCTGGACAGTTATTTATATAACCTTATCTCACATACATTGAAGGAAATATAGATAGCAGTACGCCAGCTATTCCGTTCGGCCTGTCAACTCCCATAACAACAAATATAAATGAGAATGACAAATGACATACTATATGTATATATATATATATATATATATATATATATATATATATATATATATATATATATATATAGGACCCTAGCAACAGAAAAATGGCACTTGGGTAAAACAACTTTAAGTAAACCCTAATTGCACTCGCTACAGATAAACACTTCTTTAATAATCACGTAACTACAACTTTGATGAGGCTGTACAACCGCTGAGACAGATATTAGGGTAGCAATTTTCGTTATTTATTATACGCTTTAGTTGAAATGGGGATATTTTAGGATCATTCTAAAGATAAAAGTTACTTGCCCGGCGCAGGGAATGATCGCCCTTATATGCTATAGGAATGTGTAAGAGTTCCGATATGGCACCTTCATGACGAAACGCACAGAGTTTCTCTTGTACACTCAGTGGCTCAACTATTATATCATCTCAGTCGTATTACATTTATGTCATTATATCAAAGATAACAAACATTATAAATTCGGTAACAAATATTATATGATGAAACGACTTTGAAAATAAACAAGTAATTTTTAGTCAACTTTATACTAGTAAACTAATATTTTAGGCGTTTTAAAATGATATAGAGGTTCTAATATTTTAAACAATTACTGGCAAATAGATGAAAACTACCATTATGTCTTTGTTTTCAATCACTCCAGTAGAATTCCCTCCCTATGGTTAAGTCTTGCTATTTTGTAATATTAACTTTCAGATCATGTCTTTAAATAATTATACTCAAAAGAGTTTTCTTAATATGTATGTGTGTAAACATAAAAAAAACATACTTGAAGAAATTTTAGTAATAGAATTGAGCTAACCTCGGTTTAGTAGTTAATAAAATTAATCCCTCCGACCATAGTCGGCTATGGTCTTACAAATTTATTTTTTATCTAATAGCAGTAGGTTATTTTGTTTAAATATATTCTACGTCAAATTAGGTATTTAATATATGCCGCTAAAATAGGATAATATATATAATTGTAACTGAAAATTGCATAACGTTATATACTAGAAAATTCATTTTTACGAGATGAATATATACCCCATGAACTATAGTTATTATTTAAATTCGTACATGCACGCTTAAAAAAACATGCTTAGGATTCCAAAATGACATATTTTGTTTAGTTTAATGATAAAAAGAAATATACTGAATTGCTTTAACTAAAGTTAGTAATATATGCCCTCGCCGTATAATAATCAAACTGCCAGGAGTTGATTAAATCAGAATAATTTTAATTTAAATAAAAGACTCAAGACCAAATGAAGTTGTCATGATAATGAGATATATGAAAACGGCATATACAGTAGAAGTAATGTCATTGATTTGTTTAAAAGTAGCAGTTCTCTCCTAGAAAAAATATGTACTAAATAACTTATGGATAACATTAAAAATAAACAAAATAATCTAAAAATGAATTTGATTAGATTCTTTTACACAATATTAACGTTAAGCCCTGTATATTGGCATTAGCAGAGATAGCCGGCTTGCTGAAATCCATAAACACTAAATATTTGAAAATGTGGTGTGAGGTTAGGCAACGCTTACCCTAATATAAACTCACCAGGCAGTGCTGTTTCAAAAAATAAGAGTGTGGTAATGGATTAAACAATCTTTACTTCATTGAAGACTTATTATTAATAAAACGCGTCTATTAACATTTAAATTAAAACCATTCATAAATTAATATATTATAACATCAGGAAATGCCCCTATTGTTGGACATCTTTGCAAAAATCAGGCCAGTTTGCCCTAAAATATAATTATTTCTTTCTAATTTTTGGTAATTATATATTCCTGCTAATGCCGACCAAATAAAAGATAAACTTTGTGTAGTTGTGGCTTGTAGTTTTGGAATTTAGTTGAACATACATCCATGAATATATAAATAAAAAAATATGAAAAATGAATTTACATACTGGCAGGCCAGCATTCAGGTAAAGAGAACTCCTTCTACACATTTATGCACCATGCAGGAGGATGTAACTAAGCGCGAAGACATTTTCTCCTCTGAAAGTTGCAATATAGCTATGAAAACTAGCGTCAGCGATCAGGCCTTGATAAAAATGTCCTACCCTCCTAGAAAACGACACAGACGAGCACCCCCTCAATCGTCTTAGGTACATCAAATATATCTGTATCCCATTACCCTCACCACACATGTTCCTCATTCCCAAAGGTTAAGAGGAGAAAGGGGTAAGTAACGTGAAATAGAGTTGGCACGAAAATTTGACCACATGGAGATCAAAAATATTTGTAAAAAAGCATTCTGAATTTAAATACCCCCAGATGCAGACGCGGGATAACAAAATGCATGGCAGAGAAAGTGTTAAATTCGCAACGCGTCCTACTGAACTCGTTTGAGATAACTGCACGGAGTAAAGGGCAGACGTGCACACACACACACACACATATATATACATATATATATATATATATATATATACATATATATATATATATATATATATAAGAAAAGAGCAAACACTTCGGAAAAAAACATGCTTACTGCAAATCGAGGAATGGACGTGTTACCGCAAACCCTAAAGAACTGTAAACATCCGGGGAATCTTGGAATTGGAGGTTGACTTCTCTGGAACACTTTATTTCCGGTGGATCGTTCACCTTATTCGGATTATACTTTTTCCATGATATAAGTAATCTGTCATTATTACTTCCTCTTTTTTTATCCTGATGTTGTCCACTCCCATGAATAACCGAACTAAAATTTCCAACATTTTTTTTCGTTTGACTAAACATTATCTTCAATAATATAAAGAAAAGACAAGGAGAAAAAACATTGCCTAACTTGCCGATTTCCCTCATTCGCCCCGTTTTTGGTTTGTCCTGTGGGACATTGCATTCAAATTTTTGTTTAAGAGAGAAAGAAAGCAATTAGTTAACTTGCTGACTTCCTTCATTCGCTCCGTTTTGTTTTGACCAGTTGACACATTAAATCCTATGTTTTGTTTAGTGTTTATTAAGTGTCATTGCATAATAACATAGTTGATGCATTCTTAACACGATACGTATTCGGAAATAAATTCCAATTTGGAAGCTTTCGATGGGGCGCATCGTAATATAGAGAAAAATAATTTGTCAGGTAGAAACGTCGGTTACTGTAAAGTGAATAGAGGGCATAATAAGTGTAACTACATACAACTTCTATGTTTCCTTACCATTGTTCAAACTTCAGTGCTTGAACTTCTATAGCTTTAGTATCTTAGAATGCTCAGCATCAGGGAAATCTTTCTTCAGATCCCAACAGTATTCAGCTATCTTGACTGCTCCTCAGTGACCCTGATACATACTCTTCATCTCTTTAAGGCATAATGGAAGCTCTTCCCCTGACCATCATTAATTTAAGCCAGGTTCTCAGGAAACCGATCCATATGTGAAAATAGGTAGTGCATCTTGACACTTAGGTTGCAGCTCAGGTTTCTGAAAACAGTCAGTAGGTTGGTGAAAAGTTTTACGTAGTTCGTGTCCTTATAGTAAAATAGCAAGTCTTTCACTCCAAGAACTAATGCCTTCCATTCTTCCAGTTCCATTTAGTTCATTAAGTTCACGAACTCTTACGAGCTACCGCATCTGAGATCCATCAAAGAATTAACATCTCCTGGAATAGTCTGGCAAAAGTTAGTAGAGAAGTTACCATTTGTGTCCAGATTCTTGTTGAACAGTTTGATTCAGCTGAGGTTAATGTGAAGCGGTGGAAAAGGTATTCTGTATCTGTCCACCGGAGGCTCGTTTATGACGGTCCTTCATTTGCAAGGCATCAATTTCACCCCCCACCAGAGGCCGGTTCTTTTTCGTGTATGTTGAGTACCAATGTTGAGAAGATTTCGAAGTTTTATGACTTCCAAATGATTATTTTGGACATAATCGTCAAGAAATATGGAACTTTTACACGTCATGTCATTAGAATATCATTTCTAATAAAAACATTGCATTTTACCCCGCACCAAATTCTTCTAAACTGCTCCACACATGCATACACGTGAAGAAAAACGTAAAAAACACCACCTGACAATAACTCAAAAGCTTGACCCGATTGAGAATAACCAATGAAATTTCTTTTGGATTCAGTGCATCAGGTTAATGGCAAATAAGCTGAAAACCGCAGACTATAAATGTACTGTTGACAATTTTAATTGTATTATAAGATATAAAGGTATATGGTCTGGTCAAACTATGTGTCTTAGTTATGTGCAAGATATTTACACATTTCGCTCACTTTATTCTTAAAATACATTATTAATATCTGTTTAGCAACAATTTCTTCAACTTCAGTTAAGTGTCTCTCTTTTCACTCATTCAGTGTTCTTTCAAACCTTTTCTATTAATTAGGTTTTATAATGATCCTATTAATTTATCTTCCTGTGAGTTCGGGGTTTGTGACGAGATTTTTCTTTTTAGTCTGTGGATCTTTCAGCTCGTTCGAATAAAGCAGCAATATTGGGAACAAAACTAAAATTTGTTCAGTCTAGAACTATTTTTCAGTATCCAAGGATAAAAAAGATTAAGGTTAGATTTTACGGCTTTCCTTTTCTGCTTATACTTCTATAATTTCTGGTTTCTTTTTCTTTTTATATCCTCCGGCCTTTTTTTAGTATAGTATTATGTTTATTATTATTATTAGTAGTAGTATTATATATATATATATATATATATATATATATATTGCCTGCATTTTTTCTGCCTTTATTCTTATCGATGCCTTCTTCTCTCCTTCTCTTTATTTTTACCAAACACGTTCCATAATCAAATTGTCTTCTTATATCTATTTTCATTCCTTGATTTATTTTGTATTTGGTTCGTTAATCTTTATATCCGTTTTTTTCCGTTTTCCTTTTCTTTCGCTTAAATAAATCTCAATCGTAATCCTTTGCTATACCTTTATTTTACACCCTTTTTTATTACCCTCTGCTTTACACATGCCACCAGATATTTCTAATATCTTTCCCTTCAATTCGCATTTACATACGGGTATCTCTATCAGGTATTTTGTTTGAATGCTAGCCACGAAGGAACAACGGTAGTTTATGTGGCGATTTTTCCAATCCGATTACTCACATAGATCCGCGGATGAATACATTGTATCGAGCGCAGTTTTTTTTATAGATTTGCATACATATTCATGCGCTCTACTTCTTTAGTTTATGTTTTTAGTGTCTATCTTTACGTAATCCAAACTTATTGCATTTATTTCTATTAAGTTTATACAAGTAATCTATATATAAAATTTTCAAACGCAAGACAAAATCAATGAAAACATTACATTTATACATGAAAAAAGGTAAATCCGTTTATATTATGTATTTATACATGTATCTACTGTAAAATTATAAAGCTTATATATAGAGAGAGAGACATATATATATGTATATATATATTCATTTATTAATATCTATATATCTATAAAAGTGAACGTGTCTGTGTGTGTCTGTTTGTCTGTCTGTGTGTTTGTGTGGCTGCGTACAATTCCCTACGGAATAACTGTGTTAATTTTAAGCCTACAGACTAGAAATTTGATATACAGGGTATTGAAATTTGAGAAAATCTTTGTAATCCGTTTTCGGCAAGAAATGTGGCTGTTAAGGGGTAAAAGTTCAACGATTTGACCTTTGAGATCTCTACAAAACTCCTCCCATAAATTTGGGTCTAAACACTGAAAATTTGAGATATAGGTACCTTGTACATAGATCTAACTTAATAACTTGATTTTAGGCCAAAGCAATAAATGTTAAGGGATCATAATCGGAGTCAAAATTTTTAAAAAAATGATCTCTGCGGTCTCTTTCAAATTAGTCAGACAATTTCTGGTCTAAACATTTGAAATTTTACATAAAGCGTATTCAGAGATAGGGCAACCTTTTTAATCGGTTTGGGTCGAAATTTTTTAGTTACCAATATATAAATGTATGTATTTTTGTATGTCTGCCTTAAACTTACGACAGGGGCGACGGATTTTACCAAGATCAGTACGGTTTTGAAGTTCGATCTTTCAGACGACAAATATCGAAAAATTGTCTAAAAACATTAATATCTTCACCTTCATCTGTGCACTTTTCTACATGGGGGGGCGCTTTTTTGGCCGATATTTTTAAAAGTCATCCTCTCTTTTCGATTGTCTAGCCTTAATTTTAACATAAGTTCCTATTTGACGGTGGTCGTAACAGCAAAGATGTCAGTTTTTCCCCAGTTCCTTTCCTCCTTCGCGGTACGGGTTCGAACCTGCTTTCCTACTACCACTCTTTTATGCTGAACATACACATCAAAACACCCGGGCAACGCCGGGCTGAAATGCTAGTAATTACATAAAAGTAACGTAGACTGTATGTATGAATGTATATATGTGTTTGTTCGTTCTGTGTGAACTTGAAATCTGCTCGGTCGATTCCCATGAAATTTCATACGAAAATTCTTTATATGGCTAGCAGTCATATTAAGTAGGCTTTGTATGAGAATGTCCTTGATAAGTATTTATAATCGAAAATCGAAATAATCCGATGAAAGAAGGAGCAGGCAATTTTGACCAAAATTAAGATCTTATACAGCCTTACAGCTCAAGTTCATTTGAGAAGTTTTATTATAACACAAGCAGACATATAAAATCAACAGTAGGTTCTTTGAAATGACAGGGGCATGTTCGAAATGAATGTTTCTGTGTAACTTAAATTTGCACCATATATATATATGTGTATATATATATATATATATATATATATATATATATATATATATATATATATATATATATATATATATATAGGCGGTGATAAATTATGTTGTGATCCAGGAAAAGATTTACTAGTTTTGTCGAAGTGTGGAAGCGTGCTTGGCACGGCAACCAATTTTTCCGGTATTAACTACGATATGCACATAAGCAATACAGCGGTCGTTACAGAGGTTCGAGTTAAATATATTTGAGTTTACGCCGGCTCTATCTGCTATGAGTCCTGTCCCCGGGCCTGTTTGACATCATTACAGGTAGAATTTTTGTGCGGCTGTGGATGGCAAGGACGGTTGTGCTAAAATTTAACGGTGTATGAAGAAGTGAACGAAGGCATTTTCTTATAAAAATAATATTTAATTTACTCTAACCTTTAACGAAGGATGTTAAGCTATAGATTTTATACCTGCCAGCAAATGTAGCCGACGTTAAATCAACCCTAATTAACTTTTGATCGAACGTTTTTATCGTTTATGTGCTTATTGTTTCTTTCCCCAGATAGCCAGTTGTCGTACAAAAGACTTAAAAACAGTTCTAGAAAATTTTCTACAACAAATCAAGTAGTTCTTTCCGGGTTCAAAATATATTCTGTCTCTTTATGTGTTTGTGCATTTATCGTTCCGTGAATTTATATAGAACCATAATGTATCTCATATTATTCCGTTATTTAGTTATTTTAACTTCATAAACAATTAAGTTATGTTTCCTCTTTACAACATATCCTTTGTTTCATAAAATTCTAATGACCAAAGAAAAATAAATCCACGATAATATTTTGCAATTTATTTGAATGTAAGTTCGGGGGGGGGCATATATTTTTGCTATCTCGTGTTCCACAAGTGTCCTTTATTCTTGGAAATAATCAACAATAATAATGCGTACCTTGCAAATGCATTATCAGATCATTACAGTTTTAATATTAATATAAAGCCTCTAAAATTAAGTTATTATTATGCCAAGAATTTACAGTGTGATTTTATTCCTTCATATAACTAAATTGATAAATAAACATACCATAAATATACTCAGCAGCAAAATCAAACCAAAATCGCCTGGCCTCAAAAAGCGTACCTTGATAATTCCCTTTTTGCTTGCAACATACATAGAGTTTAATGAAAAGTAAATGAACATATTTCTGTACAGCAATCTGAATAACTTAATTAAACTTTTTCAATCTGAATAACTTAAGTAGACGTCTTCAATCTGAATAACTTAAGTAAACTTCTTCAATTTGTCTCGGGTGGCATGATACTAGTACAAACTAATGCTTCAAAAGAGTACAATGACTAAGTTGTTTTAATATGTGGTAAATGAACCAGCTGCATATTTCAATAAAAACAATCTACTTACAAACATAAGAAGATAACCAGATGATGTGATTATTGTAATATCACTCATAATCAGTAAACTATCCACACAGACTTGATTCATAAAGCAACAGCGCTTAATATTTAAAAGCATTTTTCACATTTTAGCGCATAGACTTGCTTAACAAGCTTATTAGCATGTGCTTAACAAGCTTACTAGCACGCGCTTTAAAAGCTTATTAGCACGTGCTTTTAAAGCTTACTAACATGTGCCTTAAAAGCTTACTAGCACGTGCTTTTAAAGCTTACTAACATGTGCCTTAAAAGCTTACTAGCACGTGCTTTTAAAGCTTACTAACATGTGTATTAAAAGCTTACTAGCACGTGCTTTTAAAGCTTACTAACATGTGCCTTAAAAGCTTACTAGCACGTGCTTTTAAAGCTTACTAACAGGTGCCTTAAAAGCTTACTAGCACGTGTTTTAAAAGCTTACTAATACTTGCTTAACAAATTACTAAAACTTGCTTAACAAATTACTAGCACTTGCTTTTTCAGCATCATTATACTTTTTTTTCTCGTATAAGTTAATGTAATTAAATCCTCTTTTCGTATTTGTAACTAAAAATCAACGGAACTTCTATGAATTTACTTTACAATAACTACATCTTAAATACATATTACTTCGCAGCTTACTACTGGATTGTTGTTTTCCAGTTGTATGTAGTATCGTTCCGCCGTCGTCTTAAATAATCCAAAGTTTATTAGTGTTTATCATTGTTATTAATCCTCGCTTTTTTCAGTTTTCTCGATAGGCTCATTGCTCCTTATACTAACATAGCCTAAACGCATTGGTAAGCGGTTTTGTTCGTACATTAAAAAAGGCTACAGTACTCCTCTATTATTCTTCTTAGGTTTCAGCGAAAATATGTCTCATTGAGACTAAACAAAAGTCCAAATATGTTGTATATGGTAAGAGTATTATTATTATTATTGTTGTTATTGTTGTTGTAGTTGTTGTTGTTGCTGTTGTTGTTGTTGTTGTTGTTGTTGTTGTTGTTGCTGTTGTTGTTGTTATCATTGTTATTATTATTATTATTATTATTATTATTAAAAAAATGGCAGATTGTAGACTTTTCAGTACCCTGGGACAGAAATGTGAGAGAGAAAGAGGAACGAGAATTGGAGCAATTATGCTCTATTGGCCTTAGAGATAAGGCATATACACGGGGTTAAAATACAAATAATCCCGGTCGTATTTGGTAAGCTAGGAGTAGTATTAACTCATCTGGAATGACAATAGAAAAATCTACAAATCCCCGATGTTGTAGGTGGCCTTCAGACCTCTGTTATAGTAGGTACCACCAACATCTTTAGAAAAAACCCTTGATTTTTGAAGCTCCTATTTAAACGTTATCCCGAGGTAAAAATGCTTCCTAACATCTTGGAAAATCTCATTAGGTGACGCAAGTGATCGCTTATCTCCCTCTCACTACTGACCAATAAGTATCCTGTGCGTCATGAGTAAGCTGCTAGAATCCGTATCAAATAAAGAAGTAGTCAACCATCTCAGCAAAAATAACCTTTTTAGTGACATGCAATATGTTTTCCGTTCAGCTAGATATACAACAGGCGTGCTTACAGTTATATATCATAGGATAAGCGAATCTCTCGATGGAGGCTTCTTATCCAGGGCAATTGCTCTTGACATATAAAAGGCTTTTGATAAGGTAGGGCATAACGATCTACTTCACAAGATCTCTAGCTATTGTATAACTGGAAATGTCTTATCAATTATTAAATCATTTCTCTCTGTTAGATTCATAAGAGTAGTGGTTGATGGGCAGAAATCATAAGCTCTCAGTAATAATGCTGGAGTCCATCAGGGGTCCATCCTGGGCCCAACTATCTTCCTGATCTACATCAATGATCTTCCAAAGGACATCCTTACAGCATTCGAAGACATTTATGCTACGACAATGCTTTCTTTGGAAGCACATCAACGGCCGTAAACGACCAAGTTATCTCCGATTCTCTCTTTTCTAATCTTGAGCACGTGATACAATAGGGAAAGAGGTAGCTGGTTACTTATAATGCATCTAAAACCAAGCTTCTGTCTTTACATCATAAACGCTCTGATGCTCATCTGGCATTAAATGAAATGAACGGCTCTCGTCTTGAGGAGGCTTCATGCTTTGACAAGCTTCTAGGCTTGACCTTTACTCTCAATCTGAAATGGAACAAGTATATCAAACCCATTGCCATGGTCGATAGAAAAATGGTGTATTCTTCTACCGCTCCAGTAGATGTCTCACTCCTGATGCAATTTTGTACCTATATAAAAGCCAGGTACGGCCCATGCTAGAGTACTATTGACACATCTGGGCAACAACTGCTAGAGGCAGCTTGTCCTGCCTTGACAGATTTCAAAATTGACTGAGAAGCTTAGTGGCGGATGCCCTTTTCTCTTCCCTGCAACCTCTTTTCCACAGTAGCGATGTTGCTAGCCTGTCTCTGCTTTATCGTTATTTTCATGGCAAATGCTCATCTGAGCTTCAATCTATGCCCCCCTCGCCAAACTTTCACGAAAAAACACTCGTCTAGCCAAAATCACTATCAATAATCTCCCACACTCTTTATCTGTGTCTAAACCTAAATGTAGCTTCCATGAACAAAGCTTATTTCTTAGAACTGCACCGTGTGAAACTGTTTCTATTTTCCGCTTTCTAGATGATTGCAGTGTGATTGTCTTTAAGTTCAAGGTAAACATGTTCTTGATGATCCGTCTCCCTAAGTAACCCAATTCACAAAATTCCCACTACGTATGTTTACTACGCTAATATCTATAATCACATTGACTAATGTATACCCATTAACCCTTATCCTCGAGTGACCCTGGGCCTTGATAAGTTATGATTCCTGTGTAAAAATAAGTATAAACGAGTGCGGAAAAATATGATATTATTATGAAATCTTAGACTTTTCAAGCAACCATAATACATATATTCAAGTTAAGTGGTGAATTAGTAAAGAATATGTAGAGAATTAAAAAGAGACAAAACTCTAAAAAATATATCCGTTTATATTTTCTAGTACTAAAATCGAGTAATATTTCTCATGCAATATTATATAAAATTATTCACCTTACATATGTTTGAATATTTTAGCCTTACGTTAACATATTTCTAAAATAATATATATCTTCATATAAACTATAGTTTATAACTCCGTTATTTTTTTTTATTTCTGAATATTCTATGATATTATATTTTTAAAATTTATGAATTTGAATACGTTAAAGAATATGTCAAATAATTTGAAATGTTGCGTAATCATTTATTCATATTCAATTTAATGTAGCTATTTGTTTGGTGAACATGAAAAAATTATTTATAAAACATCTGTTGATTCATTTGTTAAACTTTAATGTATTTTAACAGCATTACATATTATTATCATTATATTAAACATACAGATTTATTTTTGTGTGTGCGCATCCTCTAGCAACGAAAGAATTCAACCATTTATGTAAGTCATACAAAGCCAAGAAAGAGAGCGAAAATATAAAATGGGAAAATATGAAATGAATATAAGCTGTAATTATTTATATCGTTTTGGTTACCCAAACAATTATTCACATCTTGTGTGTTATTGCCACAAGTTTCGATCGTTGAAACCTACGACCTTCTCCGAGTGTTAAATTTATATTTCCTTTTCTCTACAATGGAAAAAGAGGGGTTAACTCTGCATTGCAAGTATTCGGACCGTGGATTTGAGGGTGTGTCCGTAAATCATAAAGAAAGTTCGATCGTCAGGGTTAATTTAGATATTTTGTTTCCTATGACGCGGTTTTATGAAATATCTATGCTAATTCTAAATATTATGGATTAATTTTTTTACGAAACAGCGGGCAGATATCTCATGCTAATTTTCATTTTTTAAAGCGCAATGCAAGGGAGACAACTCCAGCGGCGGAAGTATTTGATTGTATTGATTTGATTACTCGGACAAATATTCTTATTGGGTGTTATAGCCGCAACATTTCATCCGTTGTAATCTACGACCTTCCTCGGGTATTAAATCCATGTTTCCTTTTCTCTACTAACGCATAAGAGAGGATAACTTTGCATTGCAAGTGTTCTGACCTTGGGGTTGATGGTGTGTCCGTTAATCATAAAAAAATTCAATCTTTAGGAGTCACTAAGATATTCTTTAAGGCGTTTCGTGTGACTAAATTCACGGAATTATTGTCCGAGTAATCAAAACAATACAGACATTCGCATCACATCTAAAAAATCGAGAATTCTAAATGTTTACTTCGGCAAAGAATGTCGAGACCCCGCTCCGTTCTCCTCACATTTAGGTACAAATATATTGCATTTTTTTTTTTAATTATTACGGAATTATTGCTAAAAATGTTTTCCTAATAATTACTACCTAATGCATGTAAACCATATTAGGATTAATTGGCACCGATGCTGTATGCGTATGTGTGTGTATATGGCTTGATAGCTCTCAATTGTTCGTTAGTTTCTCTTAGGTTAAGACCTGTCCTTTATGTACATTAATCTGGACATTAGAAACTAAAACTAAGTCAACCACTGTGTCAGTTAATGGTAAGAACATGATTCAAATATACCAGATAATGTTATAGTCAACGGAGTTTAATTTTCACTAAATATTTACAAAATGAGAAAGGAAAGTAAAGCAGTTTATTGGCGTGTTATTAATGCAAATATTCTTGTAAAACATATTCAGACATGTTTCAGTTAACATGAAAATGAGCTATACATCATTAGCTTTCTGTTTTAAGTGGATTCGACGATTGAATTACGTTGAATTAGAGGAGCAATCTGAGTGTGTCACACTTAATATGCCTGCAAATGTGTTGCCAAATGATTTTTATCTATATGTGTTTGCTTATGGGTCTGTATGCGTGTGTTGGCATGTGTGGCTTTAAGCATAGTTTTTTTTTATTTAAACAATTTTTAAAATAACAGAATTTTACAACTTAAGTAAACTTTCATTTTTTTTAATATTTTTCTAATGGACTGTTTTGTGTTGAAATCATGGAAAAATATTTAGAAATTGACCATTAGAAAAACTCAAAATATATACAATGGTATATGTATGCTGAGATTTTCTTTGTATTTTACACACACGCACACACACAGACACACACACAGACAAACACACATATATACACACACATATACATGTTTGTTTGTGCATTTATGTATATATATATTTATATATATAGAGAGAGAAATGAAGAAAGAGATAGATAGATAGATAGATAGATAGATAGATAGATAGATAGATAGATAGATAAATAGATAGACAGATATAGTGTAGTATAATGATCCTCAAAGTTTTAAATATCAAATTTTCTGGGTTGGTGTTTTATTAATTTTCAAAAGATATCCATTACAATAATGCTTACTATTGCGATGAACAAGTCCGCAGAATTATGTTATTGCTGCATATTTAGTCATGTACTATTTAGATATTTACCTTAAAAGTTTAGAAAACCACGGTTTCGGACAACTTATATTGTTCATATTGCTGCATAAGAAAATTTTGCAGGCTTGATTCTCGCAATAGGGAACAATATTGTAATGGATACATTTTCTAAATTAATAAATAACCAACGGAGAAAACTTGATAATTGGGACTTGGCGAATTATTAGTTTACACCATATATGCTCTGGAACCAATAAAAAACATTCATTGAGCTTGGATTTTTTTAAGTTACTAAATATATATAAAAAAGATCTATTTCATTACAAAAAACTTTCTTTATGAGAAAGATTATTTAATTTTTAACGATTGGTATATACAAACCAAGTACTTTTAAAGTAAATGATTAATATATACATCGATCTATCTATCTATCTATCTATATATATATATATATATATATATATATATATATAAGTGAATTGTCTGTGTGTGTGTCTGTGAACATTTCCCTACAAAATTACTGTGTCAATTTGATATAAAAGGTATTGAAATTTAGAAATATCTTTTTAATCGGTTTTCGGCCAGAAATTTTGATGTCAATCGAAGTTAAAATATAACGTTTTTAGCTTTGAAAACTCTACAAAAGTCCTCCGCCAATTTCGGGGCTAAACACTTGGAATTTACAATATTGGTTACTTGGACATAAGTCAAACTGTTTAATTTGATTTGAGCTTACAACAATGAATGTTAAGGGGTGGAAATTGGGGTAAAAGTTTAAAAAATTGACCTGTGTGGTCACTACTAAATAACTTAGCCAATTGCTGGTCTAAACATTTTACATAAAGGTACACAGAGATATAGCAAGCTTTTTAATCGGATTTGGTCGAAAATTTGAGCTGTCAAGGGACCATAGTTTTAAAGCATGGATGACTGCTAGTATATATATACATATATATATATATATATATATATATATATATATATATATATATACTCTTCCGAATAGATTTATCCAACTATCATCTAATATGGAAACCTGTGATTATAAGATTCACAAAATATTACTGGTTGTAACATTCTACGTATTATCCCATCTAAATAGGAATTGCTCAATATAGGGCATAGAGCAAATAAAGCAAATTATAGTGAGTCAATGGAATTAAAAATCTTTTTTTCAAATCAAGGATTTTTTATTATTTCAAGTAAGACAAAGATTACTTTCGAAATTTTATCTCCTTATCCTATAGGCTTTCGATGCCTATCATCTCTTCAGACGAGAAAATATTAGGAAATAGATACAACGGTATTCATCCTATTTGCTAAAGTCAGTTAGACATAGAAAATCATAATAAAAAATTTTATTAAATAGAAGTCACATAGCGGGGGAATTTAAAGAAAAGGATATAAAGGTATAGTTCCAAATTGCGCGGTAAAATCCAAGGCATCTGTCCTTTAAAGCAGTGAGGTGATGAGATCCAAGCTGTATCTTGGGTAATCCACATCATAGAGTAGAAATCCTAGTTGGGCATATTTCTGGAGTAATTCTTCTCCATGTGCCGGTTAAAAGATTTTTAAGGTTTGGTTGGATTTTTTTTATTAAATATTTTTATTAGTATTACTGGAATTAAACGTTAGTGAGATAGGATATGTAGAAAGGGATAGTGGAGGGGAGAGTAATTTAAATTGAAAGACGGATGGGGGTTGGAGAAGACATATATATGTATGTATGTATATATGTATGTATGTATGTGTGTGTTTGTGTGTATGTATGTGTGTGTTGGGGTGGAGAGGGCTCCTGTAAGCCGTGGTGAAAGCAACCTTTCTAGGAGAAGCAAATCTCTGATTTAAAAACCATAAAGTGACAGACCAGTACCCGCATTAATCTGGTCTGCAGTTTAACTTGTTGCTGGCTATCTTGCTCTTGCTTGTTGCTGGATCTCAATATTTTGAACTGAGAGAGAGAGAGAGACTTAGCTGTCGTACAAAGCTAAGACTCTGTAGCATCATCTTTGTATAGATACTCCCTCAGGGATTTGTCTATAAAATGGTCCTGTGGCGAGAGAAGTCATTTTTGGGCTCATGGAATTTAAGTGTCTGAGGGAGTGGCACTCGTCGTACAAGACATTGCAATCATCATGTATGTACATGTACATAGCAGAGAGTGACCTCTATAGACAAGTTCGAGCCCGCTATAAAATCTATAAAAATGTTGAGTAGCCATTTTGGTAGGTCAATTTAGGCTTGGTTATAGAAAAAGAAGCAGAGAAAATAAAATTAAATTAAAGAAAGGAAGAGGAAGAAGAAATTTTGCGTTTTTCAAGCTGAAATCAACCTTTAAACTAATTAACCTAATTACATATTAAATTCTTTACTCTATATAAATCTATTAAATCCAGTCCACTCAAACAAATTAAGTGATAAGGTGCTCTTTTTGTTAATTTTATACTCATTGATAATATCCTTTAAATGGGGGAATTAAACTGGAGAAATCGAATAATATCTCTAAGAAAACTGTACAACTAAAACTAAGTGTATTTGATAAAATTTGTTATTTTAATTTTATAATACTAATGATGATCCTTTACTGTTAAATCGAAGATAATGCTATCTTACTGGGAGGTATAAAAAATTCGGTAATAATAATTATTATAATATTAAATAATATTTAACTGGAAGAACTTTATACACTCATATATATTTATATACATATATTCACAGGTATATATACACACACACACATATATATATATATATATATATACACATATATTTTCCATACACATACCCGTACATATATATACATACTCACATACATATAAACAGTTACACACACATACATACACAACCATACGTACATCCACACATACATACATGCTTTAAACATTATAAATTTAAATGCAAAGAAAGTATAAAACTCGTCATACTATTAACGTTAAACGTTAGTGAGATAGGATATGTAGAAAGAGATAGTTTAGCGGAGATAAATTTAAAATGAAGAGATGGATGGGTAGGAGAAGACATATATATATATATATATATATATATATATATATATATATATATATATGCATGTATGTATTACATACATAGCAGAGAATGACCTCTATAGACAAGTGCATACTATTAATTATAATAATCAGTGCACGCAATAAAACTAATTATAATAAAAACAGATTGGCTCCTATACTGCTAATTAACATTAAAAAAATAAGAGTACTGTGTTATATAACTAGGGCTCTAGAGTTGGGGTACACTAGTACCAACAAGTATGACGCATTATTGAGTATTACGCGTCCATATTTATATGTGTGGACCGGGAAATTAATTTGCAATGTGGAATGTTTAACACTATTTGTGGGTAGTAAAAGGGGGCAAATAATAAAGCTCGTTAAAATATTAGTTTGGAATAGTATTCTAACAAAATTCCAGAAGTGCCGATTATGCGTTAGAATTTAAAATCGTATTATGTTAATGTGTGTATGGTTAGTCTTTACTTAAAATGTAAATTAACAATACCCAACACTAGAGCCTTAGTTACATAACCCGATACACTTATTTTCTGAATGTTAATTAGCAGTATAGGAGCCAATTTGTTTTTATTACAATTAGTGTTATAGCGTGCACTGTTTATCATAATTAATAGCATGACGTTTTCTATAGAGGTCACTCTCTGCAATGTGTATATATGTCTTCTCCTACCCATCCATCTCTTCATTTTAAATTTATCTCCCCTCCACTATCTCTTTCTACATATCCTATCTCACTAACGTTTAATTCCAGTAATACTAAGGTCTTTAATAATAATAATAATAATAATAATAATAATAATAATAATTATATATATATATATATACTAGCTGTACCCGGCCACGCGTTGCTGTGGCTCAGTTTGTTAAAATGGAACACATGTTAAAGTAGAGAAAAGTGTGATTCTTTTTTCAAGAGTATGTACAAATTATTTTTTTAACAGATGTTAAGAAAATAAACAGAAAAATACTTCCATCATTAATTATGCAAATAAATAAATAAAATGTTGATTTAGTGTTTCAATATGCTTATAAATTACGATAAAACTTGCTGAGTATGCACTGTTTTACAGTTGTTGTAAAAATGGAACGGAAACTTAAATTTTGCTTCATTTTAATCTTTCTTAATTTTTTAATTGTGCCCCCCAAACGAATATAATCAAAACAGTAACATTCAACAATTGTACTTTATGCATATAAAACACAAAATATTTATTAAAAAACTTTTTTTTTTAAGTTAATAACGAAAGGGAAATAATTCCATTTTTAAACGAAAAAGTCAGTTTACCTAACTTACTGTGTTAATGCTATTTTTTTAAGCAAGAAAAAAAGGTAAATATCCAGATACGCTACTACAGAACACCGACCACTCTAATTTGTTTTTTTATAGGTAATTGAGGTCGCTGACAACGAATCTGATAGTAAAACTTGGGGCAAATTTACCGTTTGCATGGTATTTACCCCTGAACCCACGAACTTCTTTCCACCATTTTGCAGCATCCGTTTATGCTACGCGCATGTACGCTGTAGCATAAACGACGGCTTCACCAAGCAAACTATGTTGGAGGGAGGGGATTTTTTTCCAGGACATATAATTTTCTAATTTTCGAAAATACATTATAGCGCTTTTTGGGTGGAAAATTTAAAATTAGCTGAAAAAGAAATAAAATAAGAAAAGGAAAGCTCACCAAGTTGGAGTAGGGGGGAGGCAATTTATCTGTTTGTTTTTTTTACCTGGAACATCGAATTTTCAAATTTTCCGTAAGTAACGCACCGACATTTAACAATTAGAACACCATTTAACATTTTCCGAAGATTTTACTTTGTACATTGGGGGGGGGCAGATGTGATGTTGGGGCGCGCGCGCGCCCCAACATCACATTCCCCACCCCCAAACAAATTAGAGTGGTCGGTGGGGTTTGTATTACTGTACACATAGATTCGAAAAAGTTGTCAAAAAACAAATATATAATAAATGTTATCAAAGGCAGGATAAGTTACTTTTCTACCAAACTGGATATATTTTTCGTGTTTTTATTCAAGGTAACATGTTTATTCAGATCGAAAAACATACAGAGTTTACCGATGTATTGGAAAATTCAAGATGGCGTCTGATTCTCTCTTTAACACGGTAAGTTTGGGAAAAGGTGCTATAAATAAAAACCCAGATAAAATACTGTTAAAAACTCGCTCAATATATGTTACCGTGACATAGGTTTACATATATTCGGCGGGTTTTTAATAGTATTTTGCATAGTTTTTTTATTTTAACATCTTTTCCCAAACTTACCGTGTTAAAAAGAGAATCAGACGCCATCTTGAATTTTCCAAGTCATCGGTAAACAGTGTATGTTTTTCGAGCTGAATAAATATGTTGGGTTTGTATTACTGTACACATAAATTCGAAGAAGTTGTCAAAAAACAAATATATAACAAATAAATGTTATCAAAGGCAAGATAAGTTACTTTACTACCTAACTGGATATATTTTTCGTGTTTTTATTCACTGTAAAATGTTTATTCAGCTCGAAAACCATACGGTGTTTACCGATGTATTGGAACATTCAAGATGGAGTCTGATTCTCTCTTTTACACGGTAAGTTTGGGAAAAGATGTTAGAAATAAAAAAAAAACGGATAAAATACTGTTATAAACTCGCTCAATACATGTTACTGTGACATAGGTTGACATATATTCGGCGGGTTTTTAATAGTATTTTGTATAGTTTTTTTTATTTATAACACCTTTTTCCAAACTTGCGGTGTTAAAGAGGGTGTGAGACGCCATCTTGAATTTTCGAATACATCGGTAAACACTGTATGTTTTGCGAGCTGAATAAATATGTTACATTGAATAAAAACACGAAAAATATATCCAGTTTGGCAGAAAAGTAACTTATCTTGCCTTTGATAACATTTATTTGTTATATATTTGCCCCCCACCCAAACAAATTAGTGGTCGGTGTTCTGTAGTAGCGTATCTGGATATTTACCCCCCAAAAAAAATATTTAGGTTTGGCTATAAATTCCTAAACTCATTTCACCCTAAATAATTTAGGTGACTGAAATAGGAATCTAATTGAATCTTTAATTTCCTGAATAGTACCCGATAATTCATTTTTCTTCGAGTTATATCGAATACATTAATACGGACTTTAGGGGCTTTTTTCGTAATGTTACTGTAAAAATTATTTTTTATTGTTACAAATTACGATGCTTTAAAAAAAGCAAAAATAAATTCTTGCGTTTTTTATTTACTACTGAAAACCATAACTTTAGTAAAGGTATTTTTTGTTTAAACAAAATAAAACATTTTCACTAATAGTTAAGTAAAAATAATTAGTTCATTATATTCTGCGATCATTATTTGAAAAAAACTGCAATTTTCATTAAAATTCGTTAATTTCCTGATTTTTGGTGAATTTTTAAGTAAAGGGAGGAGTCAAAATGTGTATACACTTTGAGCGTCGGCATTCATTTTGTGACCACGTGTGGTTAATTTAAATATCCAGTTTGGCAGAAAAGTAACTTATCTTGCCTTTGATAACATTTATTTGTAATATATTTGTTTTTTGACAACTTTTTCGAATCTATGTGTACAGTAATACAAACCCAAACTTCGGAGGTTGGAATCCCCCCCCACCTAAAATGTACTTGGAAAAATCGATTTTATAGTGAGATTTAAGAATGGTTAGTCGAAAAAAAGGTGAAAAACAAAACAAATAATCAATAAATAATTGTTACCAAAGGCAATAAATGCTACTTTTTTTATTTACATTGAATATTTTCAAGCTCTTTTCTTTATTTTTTAATAATCTAATGCGGGCATGTTGGTGCCAAATACATCCAGATTTTCTAGAATTTCCCACTAGATTGTAAACGAAATCTCCAGATATAGCAGGGAAACCGCTAAATTGTAACACTGGTCACGTGACAGGAAGCGGTAATAAATAATTGTCCCTAAATGAAAAAAATGGCCTCTCGGTACAAAGAAATCAACCTATTTATCATAGAAAAATTAAGTATAATGTTATAATTAAAAAGAAATATATAAAAACACACATGGATATAGTAAACATATTATACCAAAACGTGGAAGCCATCCGTCCAGTGGTTTTTTAGACAATTAATTCTGAACGAACCAGCATTTACATTTATATATATATATATATATATATGTATGTATATATATATATATATATATATATATATATATATATATATATATAAATGAATAGATTCAAATAGTGACTATACTTGAGTGACGTTTTGTTTGTTCTGGTTGAGATTAAACTTTAATATTTTAATGTAATATATCTTTATTCTAATGAAAACAATAAGATAGATGCAGCCAATTAAGTTAGAACCGTATATATATATATATGTATATATATATATATATATATATATATATATATATATATATATATATATAGCTATATTATTGTCTTTATTCTAATAAAGTTATATTATATTTCAATATTTAAAGTTTCATCTCAACCAGAACAAACAAAATCTCACTCTCGTATAATCACTATTTTGAATCTCTTCCGTATTTTAAGGACGGGTATTCTTGTCCAGATGTAAAGAAAAATCAAGATAAAATGTGATCTCACTTCTATTTTGATTTCCGCTTTGACATTGTTCCTTACTAGCAGAGATAACATGACAGATTAGACCGAGATGGCAATTTCGATAACATAACCAGGGACATCTGACCTTTGACACAGTGATTTCGATTATATATGTCGTTGTCAAGATGACAATCTAAATTAACTCAGCTAAGCGATCGGGAAACTACTTCTTCGTCCACTCTCGCAATATTGACCTCTGTCAAAAGTTTTAAGCGCAGTGTCTCCATATTACTCTTCGCCATCTTTAATAATGTTGCTAATCTGTCAGGAAAATCTTTGCAATCGCAATTTCACTTGCGCTCTCAAAGCAATAATGATTACTTCGAAGATTTTAATGGCTCAGTCAACAAACTGACCCTTTGACCGTTAATTACAATAGCAAGTTCAGAAGTTTTAACTTGGGCGGCAGCTCGCTGTGGTTAAGTATTGACTACATAATTTTATGCTACCAACAAAATTTTGAAACCAAAACCACGCATTATAACGAAACTAAACATATATTTATTTTTGTTTAAAATGTATAAATATATTCGAAGTCAAACTTCATCGTCAGCATTTCTTTTTTGTTGCCATGTTGTTGTTGGAGCAGAGATTAGTAAAGTAGTATTTTAAAATTTCGGAACGATGCGTTGGTCACGCGGTATTCACGTAAGGGGTGTGTGTTCCTTGATAGAAGCGTTGATTGAGTTTGAATAAAATAAAACTCGTATTAGATAGGTTTGAAGCCAAACAACGTATTATTACAAAATAAACAGTTATTTATTTTCATTTTAAATTTATAAATATATTTCGAAATAAAACTTCATCATCTGTATTTCTTTTTTAGCAATGTTTTTGTTCAAGTAGAGTATCAGTAAGTAGAAGTTCGCTTGTTGTTTTTCACGGTAGTATTTTCAAATGTCGGAACGGTGCGTTGGTCACGCAGTATTCACGTAAGGGGACTGTGCACCTTGAAAAAAGAGTTGATTGAGTTTGAATAAAATAAAATAAAATACGTATTAGATACTTTTGAAGCCAAAACTATGCATTACTAGTATTATTATTATTGGAAAACAACAAACGGACTTCTACATACTGATTCTCTGCTCCAAAAATAAGATGGCATAAAAAAAGAAATACTGAGTTTGAAGTTTGACTTTTAAATATATTTATAAATTATAAAACACAAATATCTGTTTAATTTCGTAATAATGCGTTGTTTGGCTCCAAACTTATATAATACGCATTTAATTTTATTCAAACTCAATCAACGCTTTTGTCAAGGAACACGCACCCCCAACGTTAAAGCGGAATGTTTTTCTCAAAACGATAAAATTAATTTTTCTATCAAACATTTACAATTGTAAAATGTATTATTGTCTGTTAATCACTTTTGTTTCTGAAAATATAATGCAATTACGTTTCAATATATATATTTCTAAATATGTTTGTCAATCGCTAACAATTGTTAACAATGGTCATCTAATTAATATATCTTCGTTTATTCTCTGACGCATATATAACTATAAAGTTTATTTTTCTCACTCTGCCATTGATATTAAAAGACTATGTTTTCTAATCAAACCTTATTAAAACGAGCTTTTATTTTTAATATACTCGGTAATGAATATGCGATCCACTACATAAATGTAACTAATTTACAGAGTTTTAAAATTTTTATTACTCATTCATTTTTAAGGTGTTTTTTTTTTAGATCATTGGTTTTATTACACTATTACGCTAATATGTAATTATGCATAGTTTTTTTTTTACATTACTCATATATATATATATATATATATATTTTTATTTAATAGAAATTGTAATTAATAAAAACTGAAGAAAGTGTTCAATACAGTTATAGAGCAAATATGCGTTTGATTATATTTTATTTATTTATTTATTACCGTATCTTTCTGTTAAGTTACATTATTGTTTCAGCAACCCGGCCGTCTTTTTTAGCCGTTCTGTAATAAAAAATAGAACGTATATATATATATATATATATATATATATATATATATATATATATATATATATATATATATATATATATATACGTTACTTTAGAAGTGTGTGCTCCATTGTGTCTACCAGACTCCTTTCACATTTTTTGTCTACAGACATGAAACGATGTATAGATGATTTGAACGAGTTGCATACATTCGATTTAGTTTCTGGCCAGTAAAATAGCGACTTAGGGGTCAAATAGTGACTTTAGAAGAAATAAGATTACTAAAATTGTTACTTCCCCGCATATTACTTTGAACCAGTCACTAATCATTTATTAATTTTTATGTTGTCTTATTTGAGGATTAGTTTCTTTTTACTAATATTCTCAGTTCTAGTTATAGCACTAAGGGTGAAAACCTTCTAGCTTACTTTACTTTAGCAGCATGTGCTCGACTCTCTCTACCTGACTCTTCTCACGTTTTTTAGTCCACAAGCATTAAAAGATGTTAGGAGATTTGAACCAGTTGTCGTATTCGATTTGGTTTCTAGCAAGTTTAACAGCGACTTAGAGGTCAAAATTTCAAACAGTGACCTTAGTAGAAATAAGATTACTAAAATTGTTACTTCCCAGCATGTGTAAATATACATTTTTCGTGCAAAATATGTTGTTCTTGGGTCTCTAATGCCATCATTGGGCAGAAGTTGCAATCTTTGCCCAGTGTCCGAAGTCTCTTTAGAAAACTGTTTCGCCTGATTCTTGTCGGCGAGTTGCAAGGAAGTGTCTAAGAAATGTCTCATTTTGGGATTTTATGTATGTAGCGCTTAGTACATCGATTGCTTCTTCGCATGTAACGCAATTCGAGATAATTTCGTTGACTGTTTGAGACAGGTGGTTAATTAGGTGCACATGCTTATTGATGGGACGTCTCGGTCTTTTTTAATGTAGAACCTCGAGGAAATTTGTAAATGTCTCTCGCCAATTTTTCTGTTACTTGTCAGCTTAATCGTTTTCTGGATCTGTTGTAAATCGCTCCGGTCGCATATTTTTTTCAATTCTTAATTGAATACATTGTAATGAAACCAGGACAAGAGATTCCATCGAGTAAACTTTTATTCAATTAAGAATCGTACTACTCGTCTACTGGACAAGCGAAAATGTACAGCTTTATAGCTTGGATTATCAAAGAGGAGATAATCCATATTCTGAACATGGACTTTGATTTAGTTTTTAGAAAAAATGTTTGTTTTGTGCTTGGCCTAGCAGAACATGATGTAGCTTTTTTTCAAAGAGAAGGTATAAAATATTAATATTTGATACATTTTCGGTCTGTACGCCGTTATTATGCGTAACCTTATCTGGAGCAGTAGGTTTACCACTCATAACACATTTAGAAATATAATTTATCAAATAAATAATTTCTACTCGGATAATTTGCCGTTTATCGAAAACAAGTCAGATAATTTATTAAAATACTTTTTAGATTCTCTGTTTCTGTCTTTTCCATTTCCTTTCTATTAAACATTTATTCGTAAAATTACATTAATGTAATGCTCAGTCTATCCTGATGAAAGACAGCAATTTAAATAAATAATAAATATAAGAAGACAATTAGTTGAAGCCTAGAGACATTCGTCTCCGAAAAACAAGTCCGTATTCGTCATTGAAAGTGATTATATCTTTGTTATAATACGGAGGAAGAGATCAACGGGTCACGGTAAACGTTGAAATGAAAAAGCGCTTCCGGAATGATCACGAACCTTTGAAGCGAAAATAACCAGGCAATAAACGTCTAGCGAGTTACTTTTCAATTCTTGGCTGCGATCACGATTTATTTTATGTAAAAATAGAGAGAGAAAACAACTTATTTTGAAATATTTAATTAATTTTCATTTTATTGCGTGAAAACTCTTAAAGATAACGAATTCCCCGCAGATGTTTTAAGCGTCACGTGACGCGAACAATGAAAAATAACTTCTCATCTTTTCTTTAATAATACGTACAATTTTTCATTAAACATTAGCAACGCTCATCTAAAATTTATAATTAATTGTTGGGAAAATTTCGACTTACCATTAAAGCGCCAGCGCGTGTGTGGGTCATATGAAATCAAATTGTCGGGGAACAGAGGAAAGAATCAAGATGTTTTGCCCACAACATTCATAACTAAGTGGTCTCGCAAAGTGAAGCAAAATCTCACGACTCGTATACAAAATCTCGCCGCTCGATTGCATAAAAAAGACCGCATGGCGAACATTGACAGACGGTTACGAGAATTATTGGAGATACGTGTATTGTGTTACTTAGTCACATTGCTGTCTTGCATCTTGCGTTTTTTTATTACAGTTTTCTTTCTATTTGTGTTAAAGGCTATAAGTGCGTTAAAGACAGATTACACATAAAATTGATCTCTAGATTCGACTGCTCCCCAACTAGCCCTCACGTCGTCAAATAGTTTATAATAGCTGAAAGATTTTGCAGGCTTACCAAAATAAAGGAGCCCGTACTAGTCATCCAACATAAGTTCACCAAAAGAGCCTACGGCGTGTACCAGCAACATGGAAATGACGGGGACCTGGACGAAATTAAGCAGTATTACATGCGGCCTTTGGTATATGCTCCATCATTGCATGGAAAAAATACTGAAGGACGGCTTGAACCGGGCGAAACGGTGGATGTTTACCTGAGCGATTTGAGGAGGCTGGCCGTACCGTTTGGTAGAGTGATAGACTGTATATTAGAGTGAGTTTTTTAGCGTGTCTTATAGACGTCACGAGTCGGCTACTGCGAGTGTCTTCTAGACTTAATGAGGTTGGACTAGATGAATTACTAGTAAGAGATCGAAACATTTTGATATACTCGGGACTAGTGATGGTAGCTATAAAAGAATCCTAATCACAAACAGAGGACCAAAGATGCTACAGATACGCTGTATGTTCAGCAAATACCGAAGTCGGAGCAATACAGGGAACGCATATGACAACACAGGAGGAATATGCTGCTATTCTTTAAACAAGCTAGGCCACATAACGTAGAATTCTTCGGGAAACGGGTGTGGAGATAAATAACCGTCGCTACTCTTGTCCTAGGTTAATCAGTAGATGCAATGTTGCCCGTGGTTGACAAGGAAGTCGACGGCGTACAGTGTTGGCGGTCAATATTAGTGCGAATTGCTGCAGTACGTGGATTGGTCAATGATTAAGAATTCAAGATATTGATGGAGTGTACTACAAGATATATCAGAATTTTGGGGGAATTTTTGACACCCCTAACACGAAACTGCGATTAAAATATAAAAAAAACTCGTAATTTCCCTTTTTAAAGTGGGGTGTTTATTTTCTTTATGGAATTTACTTCCAAAATAAACTATTAAAGTTGTTTTAAAAATAATAGAAATATTATTTTTTTTTTTTGAACAGTGTTAACAAAGTGCCGGCGAGCCTTCATGCAGCCATTTTTTACGTAAAGAAAGCAATTGAATTTTACAAGTTAAATATTTCTCAATTTTTAAACTTAAAAAATCTATCAAAATCTTTCTATTGGTTCATTTTTTACGTAATTTTCAGGATCACTGTGAAATGTTATGCTCTTTCCAATAAACCAAATATAATATTCAAGACAAACGTTTTTTAAAATTCATCCACCATTTTGAAATATCTATTAAAATGTAAATAATTAATTTACTCACCGATGCTTTATATATCGCAAATTGAAGATAAAACGTCAATAAATAAAATATTATAATTTAAAACAAAAAAGAAGTGTTTTTGGAGAAATTTACCTGCAAAGTACAAAGTGTAAAACCTTTCTTTTATAAAAACCACGTGGTTTTTTAAAGTGGAAGCTTATGTTATGCTTAGATTGTCAAGCAAATATCGGACGCGTACGACAATTTTTCTATTTCATTCAATGTTTTCTTTTTTTAGATATTAAAAAAGAAATCACTCGCTAAAGAAGAAATAAATTATATTAAATCCAAATTCATGTATTTTTTTGAGAAAAGAAAAAGATCATCCAATGTTTTTTTTAGGCAAAAACTTATAAATAAAATGTGATTACTTTTCATATATGAGGGTACATATTTCTTCACGTACAGAGCTAGACGGCTAACGCAAACGTGTGGTTTTTAGTCCTTCTGTCCATTTTTAGTTCAAAGCAAGAACAAACACCGTTCGGCGTTTCGCTGACACAGTAAAAATGCTTACGTAATGGCGTCATTTTCAAATAGTGGTTTAAAAAATTATTTTATTTACAAAATAGATCGAATTTAAAATATAAATATAGATAGTCTTAACAATGAAGAATGGAAGTACCCATTAAATAGTATTTTATAGGTAAGTGATTTTTTGGATTTTTTTATAATCGAAGTAAGTAAAATTTCGTTGATTTTCTTCAAATCTTTTTCAAAGAAAACCGATTTGCAAAAGAAATATTGCATAATTTGGTATTAAACCTGTTATTTTTTAAACAAATGGTCTTTGCTCCATTTAATTGGAAAAAAACTAGGGTTTGAATGACGTTTTTCTAGTAGTTATAAGTTTGGAAATATAGAAGGTCGAATTATCCAATTTTTATCACGCATTTTTAATGTCGGTTTCTGACACTGCTAGCGTACCACGGTTGCTTTGATATGGTGTCAATCCTCACAGAATAAAATTTTCGGGCAAAAGTCAACATTGTGGTAACTCTTGGGAAGCCCTCCGTTTACGACTCGCTGTTGGTATCGATGCAATTCAGGCGTTGGAAAACGTTACAGTTTCTCCGACCAAAAACGTTTAAATTGATGGAAGAAGGGGAGTAAGTAGGGTCCTGCGTATTAATAAACTCGATTTCGACATCTAGGTTCTGACAAGAAAGTTTGGACTACAAGGTGAGACTGGGACGGAAACGACTAGCCAGCTCAATTCTACAAGGTTGCAGAGTACACAGTGCCTTATAACGTCAGAGCATAGTACAATAATGAGCTGGAATTTTGAATCGCAAATCGCTGGTTGTTTCCATATTACCTCCGGGGCTTGATTCCTTTAATGGCGGTCGTGCAGCTGCAAAAACAGGAGGAACCTCCAGTGTGTGACTACCGTGAATTCAATGGATTCGTGGAGGCATTCACCCCCAACGCAGAGGTTTAGGCAGAAAGCTAACACAATGGTGGCAGAAAGGAGTTGTTGTATCAATTCTTGCGATTCTGAACTGAATATGTAATTCTCAAAGATTAATGATCACTAACATGTTTAATTTGTTAATGAAGAGTAATAATTTATTAATATTGAATTTGTTAGTTTAGAGCCGATTGTAGAAATGTCTTTTTGGCGTAAGCTACTCTCGATCAAAGTGGAATATAATGTCAATAAGATGATCTGCTGAAAATAGTACAGAGACAACACTAATCTAAATGAGTATCTAATGCTTTAAAGGGTAAGCTTAGCAGGACGGGAATAGATATTAAATAGCACTGGACTAAAGATAGAAGATGGCATCGCAACGAAAAAATATACCCTACACTATATATATAAATGAGAAGACAATTCCTAGGTGAAACGGTCTTAAGACAATACAATGAAACTACATTATCATCGGATGAGGAAATAATACATAGAAGATTTTTTTCCTGACAACGGGACAAATACTACACTCGCACGTCCTTGAATTTAGTGTTGCAAAGTAATACGTTAGTCTGAAAAAGTATAGTAAATTTAATTAAGCAGTAAAACGAAAAGAAAGAAAGTGATAATATTCTTTTTAATTTCGGACACAAGGATAACAAATCTACTTCACTAATACGCACTATTAATAGCCGTATGAATATTAATTAGTGTTAATGGCTTTCTTCCACTAAAATAAACTATTTAGATTTATTACCCATCTTCGTTATATAACTAGAACGAAATAGGAGATCACGTTTCCCAATAATTATTTGACATCAATATCACACGCACTCCGTCCCATAATCTTTGTTTCACACATTACGATGAATTATCAACCACAAATGATTATTAGTTTATTAATTTATATTCGCTCCTTCAGTGGTGTTGTCACAGTAACTGCGCATGTCAATTTCTATCTTAACGTAGCTCCTATTGCCTTATAGTTTCTATGAAGGGGGAATCGTCTGGAAAATACGATACTTAATATTTGTTCTAATAACTACGTTCAATGTATTAACATATAGTTTTCTGGTCCTCTGACAAAAAGAAGAGTGGACTTGTAAATTCACGCTTGTGCGTTTGTCTGTTCGTCTGTCCGCACTTTTTCAATAACTACGCCTTGGAATTTTTTGAAATATTACACAAACATTAAACATGATATGAGTAAGAATGTAACAGAACGGATTTTCCGGGAAAACTCCGGTTGCCCCCCTCCAGGGGTGCCTTTTGGGTTAAAATTGCTAAAATTGATACTTTTGTGCTTATAAAAAAAATCGGATGGTTTGGATTTTTATAAAACTCTCTGAAAACTTGTAGCTAAATGATTTCTATATAATTTTGTTGATCTAGTTCTCGCGATAACTCTTGGGTGTGCCCCATGGGCTCTTTTAGAGCTATTAAAACACTCCAGTTTTGAGACTATTTTACCATATTTGTCCAAAATTTTCTGTGTATGTGCATTTAGAAGTTTTGGTTGGTACTGAATAAAATTTAAACATGTTAAGGCGTTGGCGACTTTGGTGGCAAAATGGAGGGGGCAAATGATGGACTTAGTAATTTCTTCTTTGTTTTGCATGATATAGACCTCAATTTACATACGTAAGGCTTAAAATTGCACCGTTTGTTTATTTCCACCACGTAGAGATTTGGGGACTACATAGAGTCGGGGAAATGCTGAACTTAGTCCTTTTTATGACTCGTTCACTGTGCTCTCATGAGGGACCATGTGTGTTTCACTTGTAGGCAAAACTTAGTAAACTCGTTTAAACAGAATCTGACACAGACCTTTATTCTCGACCAATCTATTCTTTTATAAACATCAGTTGTTGCTTAAAATGTGTTACATGGAATTAGAATGAAAAAGAAAACAAGAATGAACGTAAATAACATTATTTATTTGTTATCTATACGCCTAATGTACATATGTCCAAGTAAATGGTCGATAACTGCGAAAATATTATTCATTCTGTAGTTCAATGGAAGCAAAAATGAATAGACTGGTTTAATGCAACTAAGACTAAGCTTATTTCTTTAAACAATCAAAATAAACGTTCTAAACAATCAAATATTATGATGAATAATAACCTAATTGAGAGTCCTTCGTTTAACGTCTTTAGATTAAAAGTAACAGACAACATGGTTCGTAACAAATACATAGAGGACATTACCAAGCAAGCTACTGCCAAGATGGGCCGCAGATTAAGAACAAAAATGAAGTTAAGGGATCGTTAATCATCGATACAAAAAAAAAAATGGGCATTAGTGTCATCAAGAATTTAGAACAATTTTAAATGTTTAAATGTTTTTAGTACGGAATAGGAAATGAGTCAGCATTTGTTTATTTATTATTACTAGTTTATGTAGTTTAATTTGCCCTTTCTTTGCTACCGTTATTTATTATTACTAGTTTATGTAGTTTAATTTGCCCTTTCTTTGCTACCGTTATTTATTAAAACTAATTTAGGTATTTTAATTTGCGTTTCTTTGCTAGCGTTATTTATTATTACTAGAGTCTGTAGTTTAATTTGCCCTTTCTTTGCTACCCTTATTTATTATTACTAGTTTATGTAGTTTAATTTGCCCTTTCATTGCTATCGTTATTTATTAAAACTAATTTATGTAGTTTAATTTGCGTTTCTTTGCTAGCGTTATTTATAATTACTAGAGTCTGTAGTTTAATTTGCCCTTTCTTTGCTACCGTTATTTATCATAACTAGTTTATGTAGTTTAATTTAACCTTTCTTTGCTAGTGTTATTTATTATAACTAGTTCATGTATTTTAATTTGCCCTTTCTTTGCCACCGTTAATTATTATTACTAGTTTATGTAGTTTAATTTTTCCTTTCTTTGCAAGCGTTATTTATTATTACTAGTTTATGTATTTTAATTTGCCCTTTCTTTGCAAGCGTTATTTATTATTTCTAGTTTATGTAGTTTAAGTTTCCCTTTTTTGCTAGCGGTATGTAATATTACTAGTTTATATAGTTTTATTACCCCTTTCTTTTCTTGCGTTATTTATTATTTCTAGTTTATGTAGTTTAAGTTGCCCTTTTTTGCTAGCTTTATTTATTATTACTAGTTTATGTAGTTTAATTTGCCCTTTCTTTGCTAGCGTCGTTTATTATTGCTAGTTTATGTAGTTTAATTTGCCCTTTCTTTGCTAGCGTTATTTATTATTACTAGTTTATGTCGTAAAATTCGTCCTTTCTTTCCTAGACTTATTTATTATTACTAGTTTATGCAGTTTAATTTGCCCTTTTTTTTGCTACCGTTATTTATTATTACTAGCTTATGTAGTTGTTATATTTTACGTCCATCTTCGTCGCCAACCGTTATGTTTGTAGGTTGAACCAAATAACATATTAGGAATACAAATGAAGACTCAACAAACAAAGGTACGTCAATAAGAAGTGCATTAGGAAAAGTATATTTACAGTATATTTACATAATGGTTGTTAAGTAAGAGAGTCTTGGCTGGAGAACGTATCTGGTACTGGCTCGGTGGCTACTGGTTAACACACACTCAGACTAACCGAGTCTTGTTAATTATGTGTAATATTATTCACAAATGTAAATGAGTGGATGCCACCACTACACCCTCCTCCAAAGATTTGGAGTTACACAGATTTCAATATCTTTTTCTCTTGAGATTTAACATTAATGGTTCATTAAACTTTCTTTTTCTACCTGATCTTCATGGCTCAGGTGTATATTGAGGCGGTTCCAAATTAAAGGATTCGTATATGATGTCCTTGGTTTCCTTCTCTTCGTCTTCTGTTGTATAATCACCATCTTGAATGTGGCGTGTTTTTTATTTGTTCCGGTGCCTTTTATGTATATTTTGTGGACCTTTAATCGTGTATGCACAATTAGCAATGCGTTTATCCACTACTCCACATTCCCAGTAAGAAGTGTTATTCCTGTAGCACTTGAAATATACTCGATCTCCCGAATTATATTTCTTTCTTATCATGTGTGTAGTTTTTCAGACAATTGCCTGTTTAGGCAATAGTTTATAAAAGGCCGATTTCACCTTTCTGCCAAACATTAAATCAGCTGGTGATATGTTTGACGGTGTATTAGGGTGCGGTGTTATCCTATATATTTACAAAAATTGCTGCAAAGCTTTTTCCGTTGGTATCCCAATGGACTTTTTCAACGTTCGTTTTAACGTGACTACGAATCTTTCCGCAAGGCGGTTTGACCTGGGATGGTACGGAGGAGTAGTGATATGCTTTACTTGGAACGTGTCACAAAATTCCTTTAATATGTGGATGTGAATTGAGTTCCATTGTCAGTGAACAATGTGTCTGGTACACCAAATCGTGCAAATAACTCGTGTAGGAATCCTATTGAGTTGTTCGTTGTTGGATTCCTGCAACGCATTACCTCAGGCCATTTTGTGTAACTATCGACTACAATTTCTCCTACTGGACCAGCGAAGTGCATGTTGATTCTCGACCATGGGTGGTCGATTTTCGGCCAAGGTGTGTTTACTATAGGTGGGGATTTGCCGCTAACTTGCATCCTTTACATCTATTTATTGTCGTAGCTATGTCGATGTCCGTGTTACGCCATTATACGTAGCTTCTCATTAGAGACTTCATCCGATTTATCCCCGGATGTCCTGTGTGGAAGTCTCTCAAAATCCTCTTCTACAACATTTTAGGTATTACTACTCTCTCGCTGTATAATAACACATCGTTACATATGGAAAAAAATTCCTGAACCTTTTTGCCATTTATATTTTTTCTTTTATATCATTTATGTATTCATCTTTATCGGATTCTCTTTTAATGTCCGACAATGTTACCGGTAGTTCTTAAATGATGTTTGCTACCATATTTTTCACTTTTACATTTGTTCGAATTGCTGCAATCACTGATTCTTCCAAATTATGTTTCTGTGGTGTCAGTCTTGAAAGTCCATCCGCATGGCAAATCTTTTTCGATGCTAGATGTTGTATCTGGAAATCGTAATTCAGTAGGATCATACCCCAGCGCAGCAATCCTTTTTTTGATCCGTAGATGGTGACTAATGGTTTATGGTCGGTTGCAAGTATAAAATGTCTACCATATAAATATCGGTTATAGCTTAGTCGCCGCAAAGGTTATACTCATCGCTTCTTTATCAATCTGTGAATACGCCTTCTCTGCTGGAAGTAGCGTTCTCGAAGCATAAGCTATCGACTTTCTAGATCCATTAGGCATGATATGTTGAATGCATGCCCCTACACCGTAGGAACTAGCGTCACTAGCGACGACTATATTTAATTTTGTGTCATAGTGATTTAGAAATAATTCAGATGTTAGTGCGCTCTTTATTTTGTCAAAGGCGGTTTGACATACTTCCGTCCAGTTCCACGGTGTGTCCTTTTTTAGCAGCTCATTTAAGGGAACTCGCAAATTACGCATCCTTTCAATTAAAGATTGGTAATAATTTGCGAGTCCTAAGAAACTCTGCAAGGTTGTTACGTTATGAGGTGCTGGCGTGTTTTTTTTTTATTGCCGCAGATCTTTCTGGGTCTGGACGTCGCCCATGTTTATTTATTATATGTCCAAGATAATAATTTCGCTCATACAAAATCGCATTTATTTTCTTTTACTTTAAACCCGAATTCTTGTATCTGAGTGAATACTTGTTTTAAATGCTCCTTATGTTCTTCTAGGGATTTGCTCCTGATAACAATGTCGTCCAGATATGTACATGCGCACTCAATACCACAGAGCATGGTGTCCATCGCTTGCTGAAAAATGGCAGGCGCTACTTTGATGCCAAATGGCAACCGGTTGTATTTGTACAATCCCTTATGCGTGTTGGTGCATATATTTTTGAGCAATTCTCCTCGACCGGTATTTGTAAATACGTGTCGCTGAAGTCTATCTTGGAGAAGATATTACCTTCATTCACTTTGTGAATATTTCCTCTGGGCTTGGTAGAGGGTAATGGTAATCTTGTAATATGGAGTTTAGACCTGTCGAAAAGTCTGCGCACACTCTGATTTCATCATTCTTTTTCTTTATATATACGGTGGGGGCTGCCCAGTCGCTGTGTTTTATTTTCGATGGTATGCCTGTCTGTTCCAATCTGTTTAATTCTTTATTAATCTTTTCCAATCCAGCGAACGGAACATTTCGCTTTTTTTTTCTAAAAATTGGGTTGGTGTTTTCTTTAAGTTCAAACGAGGCCTTAAATGTATTGCAACAACCCAATTTAGTCATGAATACTTCAGGGAATATGTTTTTAATTCCTCTTTTATATTTCCTGTTGTTGGAGTAGTACATTCTATTTTTTTACAGAATGTATTGATTGGCTTATCCCAGAGTCCAAATTTCTCTATCAAATCTATTCCGAACAGATTTTCGCTATTTTTCAATACGAACATCTTTAATTTCTTCGTAATTCATTTTAATTTTATCGGAAGGATAACTACTCCTCCAAATTTTATCTGACCACCAGTTACCGTCCTAGCTGATTTACTTGTTTTCATCATGGTTGGTTTACCCAACTTTTTCCATGTATTCAAGTTTATTATAGAAATATCGGATCCTGAATCCAGTTGTAATTTTATTGGCGTTTTAAATATTTCCACTTTTATGTATTTTCGCCGATTTTTGTCTAATTTTTCATTTGATTTTGTTTGCTGTACTCTCTTTCTGGTGAAATCTTTATATCTGCAACAATCGCTTTTGTGTCCGACTTTCTTTACAAATGTAACATTTTTTTTCTTCTTATAAATGTCTTTTTGTGCATCTCTTACAGTTATATCTAGGGAGAGACTTGTTATATTCTTTACTATAATTATAATTCTTATATTGAGAATATCTCGTTCCATTTTGACTGCTTTTATTTGTATAGTTCCTCGTTGGTTTGTATGGTTTTCTAACCTTTCGTACATATGCCACTCCGGATTCTTCTATCTTTTTTAATCCTTTTTTAGTGTAATGGACCTTTCACAATCCTCTGCTAATTTCTGAAGTGTTTAATCTTGCTCAGATTCCAGCTTAGACAACACTCGTCTGCGTATTTCTTCATTTTTCGTGGAAACTAACCTTTGTGCGAAGATTAGGCATTTGAAATCTTCTACTGTTAGTTCCGCTAGCTTAAAATTATCACCGTGTTTATTGACAACTGATGCGTATGTCAAATAATCTTGGTTATCCATCTTCCTTAGATTCATACAACACTATCTCTTATGAAAAAGAGATATATTCGGATTGAATAATTCTTTTAGTAATTTTACATCCTATATGACATCTAATTCCGTAGTTTTTTTAGGTAATATATAGTCTAAGCAATTACTGCTACACCCAACTTTCTAAGTAAGAGGCTGACTTTCTGGCTATTTGGCCAACTTTTGAAGCCTAGTTGAAATAGATCCTCGTATCTTGTATAGTATTCTTCAAATTCTTTTCTTCCTCTGCCACATAATTAAATGTGTACATACTATTAAAAATAGTTGTATGGGAGAAATTAGCACTGTCGACACTTTCTCGAATATTCTTTAGTGGTTCCAGTGTTTTAGCAAAACGTTCATTTTGCCTTTCTTCCTGTTCAAATTGTAATCTCTTCTGCCTTTCTTCTTATTTAAATTGTAATTTCTTCTTCCTTCCCTCTTGTTCAAATTGTAATTTCTTCTGTCTTTCTTCTTGTTCCAGTTGCCATTTCAATAATTTCTCATCTCTTCGTTCATCTCGCTTGGCTTGTGCCTGTTATTGTGTCTGCAAACATTGCATTTACATTCTAGATAAATCTTCCATTTTTTTAGTGTATTCTAAAATATAACTAGCTTGTGTTACAACAAAAATTGTTCAGATTCCTGTTTTCAATAAATAACAATATCGCTGCTCGAATAACATTTTCTCACTTCGCTAGCGAGTCAAGCTCATCCAACCCCAAAATAAAAACCTGAGGCTTTTACTGAAACCACCAAATACGATTGACTTTTCCGTTTTAGGCACTTTCTACTAAGTAACAGCAGAACTTAAGTGCAACTCTTTCAAAAAAAAAAAGAATTATTCAACTCGAGTCACAATTGAAAAAAATAAAATATATGGACTATATTTAATTCTTTCTTTTGTTCTTTTTTTCTTACGTGACGTTTTACTATCTTATATCCGTTATCCAGTGACAACTTCAGTTTTAAAAAAATATTTCTTTGATTTTAGTTTAACTATGGTATTTTTTAATGCCGAAGAGAGAACAAAAAATTGGTTTACCAAAAAGTCTTTCGTAGATGTTTTGCTAACGGAGAACAGCAATTAGGAAATCCTGAACTTCTTTTTTCGTATGTTACTTTCTTGTACGTTTGCGCTTCGTAATTTAGTAATATGAACCTGTTTGTTGTTTTATAACAAAACAAGAATTCACTTTTACAGTGTGTTGTTTTTTTTTTACAAGATGGATTCGAAGAGAAACGGCGTAAATTGTCGCTTTTGCCACATTCGAGTTTTTCTTTCTCCTTTTTTTTCTTTGAGACTGCAATTAGCGGTTTTGGTTTGTCTTTTTCCCCGACTAGTATTTTAATAAATACAATACTATTAATCGAGGTTACTTTTTTCCGCTTGAGTCGAACTTCTCTTTAGCGTGAAATCCGTTTTTATGACTATTTCGTTCGTCAAAACTTGTATTCCTAAGAAATGTCAACCGTTGCGTTGTATTCCTTTTTTTAGTGAGTTCTTTCCATTTCTTCGTCAAACTGTTATATTTGACGTTCATCTTCATCGCCAACTGTTATATATGATGTTCATCTTCGTCGCCAACTCTTATGTTTGCAAGTTGAACAAAATAACGTATAAGGCTATGCAAATGAAGACTCAACAAACAAAGGTAGATCAAAAAGAAGTGTATTAGGAAAAGTATATTTGCAGTATATTTACATAATGGTTGTCAGGTAAGAGAGTCTTGGCTCGAGAACATATCTGCTCTCGGCTCGGCCTTCGGTGGCTTCTGGTTAACACACACTGAGACTAACCGAGTTGTATAATTTATGTGTAATATTATCCACATATGTAAATGAGTGGGTGCCACCACAACAGAAGTTTAATTTAACCTTTCTTTGCTAGCGTTATTTATTATTACTAGTTTATGTAGTTTAATTTGTCTTTTCTTTGCTACCGTTATTTATTATTACTAGTTTATGTAGTTTAATTTGTCTTTTCTTTGCTAGCCTTATTTATTATTACTAGTTTATGTAGTTTAATTTGTCTTTTCTTTGCTAGCGTTATTTATTATTACTAGTTTATGCAACTTAATTTGCCCTTTCTTTGCTAGCATTATTTATTATTGCTAGTTTATGTAGTTTAATTTGTCTTTTCTTTGCTAGCGTTATTTATTATTACTAGTTTATGCAACTTAATTTGCCCTTTCTTTGCTAGCATTATTTATTATTGCTAGTTTATGTAGTTTAATTTGTCTTTTCTTTGCTAGCGTTATTAATTATTACAAGTTTATGCAACTTAATTTGCCCTTTCTTTGCTAGCATTATTTATTATTACTAGTTTATGTAGTTTAATTTGTCTTTTCTTTGCTAGCGTTATTAATTATTACTAGTTTATGCAACTTAATTTGCCCTTTCTTTGCTAGCATTATTTATTATTACTAGTTTATGTAGTTTAATTTGTCTTTTCTTTGCTAGCGTTATTAATTATTACTAGTTTATGCAACTTAATTTGCCCTTTCTTTGCAAGCATTACTTATTATTACTAGTTTATGTAGTTTAATTTGTCTTTTCTTTGCTAGCGTTATTTATTATTACTAGTTTATGTAGTTTAATTTGCCCTTTCTTAGCTAGCGTTATGTATTATTACTAGTTTATGTAGTTTAATTTGTCTTTTCTTTGCTACCGTTATTAATTATTACTAGTTTATGTAACTTAATTTGCCCTTTCTTTGCTAGCATTATTTATTATTACTAGTTTATGTAGTTTAATTTGTCTTTTCTTTGCTAGCGTTATTAATTATTACTAGTTTATGCAACTTAATTTGCCCTTTCTTTGCTAGCGTTATGTATTATTACTAGTTTATGTAGCTTAATTTGTCTTTTCTTTGCTAGCGTTATTAATTATTACTAGTTTATGTAACTTAATTTGCCCTTTCTTTGCTAGCATTATTTATTATTACTAGTTTATGTAGCTTAATTTGTCTTTTCTTTGCTAGCGTTATTAATTATTACTAGTTTATGTAACTTAATTTGCCCTTTCTTTGCTAGCGTTATTTATTATTGCTAGTTTATGTAGTTTAATTTGTCTTTTCTTTGCTACCGTTATTTATTATTACTAGTTTATGTAACTTAATTTGCCATTTCTTTGCTAGCGTTATTTATTATTACTAGTTTATGTAGTTTAATTTGCCCTTTCTTTGCTAGCGTTATTAATTATTACTAGTTTATGCAACTTAATTTGCCCTTTCTTTGCTAGCGTTATTTATTATTACTAGTTTATGTAGTTTAATTTGCCCTTTCTTTGCTAGCGTTATTTATTATTACTAGTTTATGTAGTTTAATTTGCCCTTTCTTTGCTAGCGTTATTTATCTACAGAAAATATTCGTGGAGAAACATACTTTTAGTATTGGTCTACTGTATCTGAAATTTTACTTGGTTATTTCAGTAACGATGTGATACCTTCTATTTTATTAGTTTTCATCAGCACATAAATATAAGGGGAATGATTTTTATGGTCCCACTCAAAGACATGTGCCCCAACTAGTTTACATTAAAGCTACAAGTAAGTTTATACGCTAGATTCCTGTGGTAATATTATTAAGTTATTTAATTACATTATTAGTACGCATGTACAGGAGATATTAATAAAGTAATATCTAATGAACGAGGAATGAGTCTCGTTTATAATCGCGTGTTTGTGTGCAGAATCGCCCTTTCATATTCTTTTTTTAGAGAGCCGCAACAAACAATTTTTGCAAGATGACAGTGAACAAGAAAAACACGCTCCTGTCACTTAGCAGAAAGACTTGATGTTATGCAAACACTAATTATCTATCCAAGAATGAATCAATTATTGATGAAGTTCGATGTCTAAAAAGAGGAAAGTGAGATATTTTTAGGCACCTTGATTGGATAATGCAAACTAAAGGCAAAAATAAGCAATCATTATTATGTGTTCTAAGGCATAATAAACAACCTTATATTTGTCTTAAATGAGATCACGCGAGACTGCGATTAATAGAATCAATATTAGTTATTTTAAAAATAATCTTATAATAAAATTGGTAAAATAAGATTCACTCTATTTACTGCAGGCGAAACGTGAATAATTATAGAGATTTAAGTCTATACTTAATGATTAGGCAACCTTTTGTCTAATAATACGATGCCATTTTGTATGTAGTCTGGTGCACTGCAGTATCTTATGTGTCTATAAAGTTCGAAGCTGTAATTGTCATTTAATTTAATTGGCATTTAATTTCATTAGTGTTCTATTAATTTCCATTTAATTTAAGTTGCATTTAATTTAACTGGTATTTAATTTAATTGGCAATGGAATTACATCGGATGTAGGCCTGGGCGGGTGATAAATAGATATAGGGTTGTCCAGTTACTACGGTCCTTTTTTGGAGCATTGCAGACCAAGTCCGACAGAAAGGCAATCGAATACTGTCAGAGCCAGCTCAGCTTCAGCAGTTGCCCGAAAGTTGTTGCAGTGCTTAAACATCCACTAATCGGAAGTTCAAACCTGATTTTTGTTGGGATTTACTCCCTTAGTCTAACTTTCTCAATTCATGTACAAAGCATCTCGTGAAAACGTGAAAATATTTCTAATTTTCGCGAAAAAAAGAAACGGCGATCTTCATTGTAGTTATGGTTATCTCAAAATGAAAGCGGAATTCTAAAATCATTCTTCAGTGAAAATTTAGAAAATATTCCAAAAATAAAATAATAAATAATAATAAGAAGAAGAAGAAGAAAACGGCGAAGAAGAAGAAGAATATCCCCTTCATATCGATTGTGCTATATCACAAATTTATTTGCAAAGGTTATCAAAGAGTTAGAGAACACTTGGAATCCAGGGAGACTTTCAGACATGAATGCTACTGGGACACACCACCGGTTATTATCACTGAGCGATCTATGGTAATGACCAGTGTGCGCATGTTTAGTGTAGTAGTAGTAGTAGTAGTAGTATAATACTAATAATAATAGTAACAACAACAACAACAACAATAACAATAATAATAATAATAATAATAATAATAATAATAATAATTTTGATTTAGTTTATCAACGTCTCTCGTAAAAGAGATGGGATTTAATCCCAGAGGAGTTCTCTAAATTCCGGCTCCAAACCATGTGCTACGAAGATCTAAGGTTTTTCCCAGGATATTGGCTGTACCTACAATAGCGGAGGTGTGAAGGCCGCCCAGAACATCGGGGATTCGTAGTTTTTTTCAAATGTCTTTCCAGGCGACTTGATACTACACCTAGCTTACCAACTATAACCGGAATTATTTGTGATTTAACCCCGTGTATATTTCTTATATCCAAGACTAACGGCGCATATCTACTTCATTTTTCGTTTTCCTTCTCTCTTATGTTCCTGCCCCAGGGTAGTTAGAAGCCTACAATTCGACAGTTTTTTAGATCTTGCAAATGACGGCAAAATCTGGACAATTATGATCCAATTGCTAGGTCGCCATGTCATATTTGTCCCACCGTACCTCTACATTGCAATCTTCAGTTGTTTTTATTTCATCAGGCACCTCTTCGAACCCCTTTTCAGCATACTTCACCCCAACATTCTTACAAATTTCCCAGTAATTTTATATAGTGGTGTAGCCAGGAGAGAATAAATATGTTATTAAGCCATGTTGAATGATGGTGATCTATTGTTCTCCAAACAGCCAAAATAAATATAAATGATGTATAGCCACACATCAACTGCGATTCTTAGCATACGTTATGCAGGGATATATTAAAGTTCGTATTTACATAAAGTATCATATTTCATAAGAAGAAGGATATATTCTTCACACCGTTCCTTTCTCGGAGGTCTCTATTTACTGCTAGGCTTTGTGATGAAACAAGCAACGACCAACACCATAACCGATTTAGACATATTTTTCTTCTTTTCTGAACTTACAGAAACGCGACGGTTTATATTTTACAAAATAAAAATTTATTTCAGTGTCTCAGTGGTTTTCATCAGGAGTTTGTTTACGTGTGTACTTTCAGCTCTGCTTCCTGGCTCAGAAGCACGTCTATTAACTTTTCTGGCCAAACTCGTACTTTTCGATCAAATTTTCTTGACCTGGCAGTTCCATTACGTCATCATCAAAAGCACACGTCTCTCGAAGTGTAATCTCTGTCACGTACGCAACTGTTGAAGGTCATTTTGTTTAATTTAAACTTAGTTAATTTTAGTAAACATCTTCAGTTAAAACCTATTGATACATTCTAGAACAGTTTATTTTCTAAACAATAAATAACTTCCAATAGAGACTATATTAACAATAGCACTGGGTAGATAAATAAACATATAGATAGACATAGAGCTTGATCGATAATAACTAAATAGACTCAATCATGTCATTATCTAACAGTATGTACGGAGAAATAAATCTGGAAAGGTGCATAAGCCAAAAAAAAATTATCATTGCAGCGAGCGACACCATCAAGAACCACAATATAGGAAACAGTGGAACCAGAAACAAAAAGGCAAGAAATAGTCGTAAAAACAAATGGACTTGATTAATAAAAGGCAACCTAATAAATGAAACATAATCACTGTAGACGACTGCAGAGGACAACACCATTAGATCAAACCACAGTAAAGCTAAAATATATGAAAGACAAGAACACAGTAAATGCCGACGTTGTGGAAACAGAAACGAAACAAGAAACCACATATTCAGTGAATGCAGTAAACAATCCTAAATGAATATAAGGATAAGAATGACTGCATGGAAAATGCAAGGCACTAAAAGCTCTGCAGACAACCATATGTCAGACTTTCGGACAAATGGTTCACACACAAACCAAAAAGTGTACAGGAACACGAAAACAACAAAAAATCCTTTGGAACATGGCGGTAAAAACAGCTGAACTCACCGAACTAAGAAAACCCAACATCATAATAATTAAGGAGAAAGAAAGGCACTACCAAATTATAAGTTTTGCCGTCCCAGCAGAAGGTTTTGAAGAAAGAGACAGAAAATGAAATAAATGTGCAGAACTGCAAGGAAACTGAAAGAAATATCAAACTTAACGAAAATAATTATAATGCCAATAAATGAAGGAGCATTAAATACAGCCCCAAAAAATGTGCAAAAAAATAAATTAAAATCGGAAATGAGGGGAAAACTTTACAACGTATGAAAAATGCTAAAAACAGCTGTATCTTACGGAAAACACCAAGGTGTAGAAATTGATTGGCATGAGCGACAAATGAAAGCTAAACAAACAGAAACTGCAACAAAAGTGAAATCAAAAGATGCAACTAAGAAATCTGAAACCCCAACAATGTAACTTGGCAAATTCTCCAAAACCATAGACTGCAGAACGAGTATATAATCGTCTGGTCAAGAAGGATGGAACGACTTGAGATAGAAAGCACTTGGCAGGCTTCTACTGGATGAGTGCGAGGAAAACCTTGGTATGCTTATTACCATCAAAATTCTAGTGGTTATCATTGACCCTTGTATCCGGAAATTCATGGCAAATTACATTTGCGATAAGGAAAATTCATTTGGAAAGTTTCCCGATAGAGGACGAGTATACTGAAAATCTGGGGAGACTTGTTTTCACACAGATTCAAGGATCATCGCAAAAGTACAAATCAAGATAACAATAATACACACCAACTGATACACACACACACTCACACACACACACACACACACACACACACATATATATATATATATATATATATATATATATATATATATATATATATATATATATATATATATACAGTAGCGTCCAAAATACAAGAAACGGTCGATCAAGTTTTTTAATAGCTTCTAACTTTATCCATGGAAAAAGAAAAAAAAATTGGTGAATTTTCCAATGTTGTATAATGCTAGTTAAATAAAAAAAAAATTTTTGATTTTGAATGCATATTAGTTGTTTATACATAAATAAATTTAATTTAATTACAAGTGCTCAAAAGTTAAGGAACGCGGAAAATTAATACAAACTTCAGCAATATATTAATAGTAACTTACCAAAATGTCGATTTCGAATATTCGAAAAAATGTATGTATACAACAACAATAGCTTATTTGTGAACATTATTATGAAAAAAATTCCATAGAGGAAGATTGCTAAAAGATTGAAAAGATCTAAAAGCGTTGTTTTTCGGGTTATCTAAAATAGAAAAAGGTTTACCATTGACTGAAAAGAAAAACTCGGGCAGCTTCGATATCCCGGGATTTTACACCCGCAAATGGAGCAAAAATTTACCGAAAAACGATTTCACGAAGATTAAACGAAGTTGGATTATTTTCAAGAAGTTCATGCTCAAAGGCTTTAATTTCTATTAAAAATAAAAAGGTCAGATTGTTATTCGCCGAAAAACATTTGTTTTGGGAAGAAAAAAATGGGGAAAGATTCATTTTAGCGATGAATCTAAGTTCAATCTTTTCGGATCAGACAAAATACTATATGTCAGAAGAATAATGGAGAAAGATTGCGTTAAAAGTACAGCAAAATTTGGAGGGGAAGTATAATGGTATGGGGCATAACAACTTCGAAAGCAACTGGCCCCTTGTGAGAATTCAAGGAAAACTTAATGCCCGAATGTAAAGAGAATGGATTAAAGAACAGGTGGTTCCTAATCTTTCTGATTCTGATATTTTTATGCAAAACAACGTGCCGTGCCATAAAGCAAAAATAGTTTTAGAATAGATCCAATATTTGCATTATGGACTGGCTAGCTCAGAGCCCCGACCTGAATCCAACTGAAAATCTTTGGAAAATTATTATTGGAATGTATAAAAAAATCCTGGAATAATATCTTACCTTTAATATGTGAACGATTGGTTCTGTCTTGCAGCAAAAGATTCCATTGTTAGATTGAAAACAAGGGGATTTTCACTAAATACTGAAAGGATTCTTTATTGTTCATTAATACTTAACGCCGTTCCTTAACTTTTGACGCCTGTAATTAAATTAAATTTATTTATATGTAAAAAAAACTAATATGCATTCAAAATCAAAAATAAAAAAAAAACATTTTTATTTCACTACCATTATTAAACTTTGGAAAATTCACCAAAAAAAAATATTTTCCTTTTTCATAAATAAAGTTAAAAATCATTCAAAAAATGATCGTCCGTTCCTTAACTTTTGGACGCTACTGTATATATTCCATAGAGACATACGAGCATGAAAAGTAATATGGTTAAGATAAAACCTAGAAAAATAGAAACAAACTAGTTATTAAAACTAGAAAATGGAAACGATATTTTAGGAAACAATAGAATATATTTATTACATAAATATTTTTAAATATTCAAATTAACAATAGATAATCAATTCTTTAGGCTGCGAAATTTTAAGTTAAAAATTTACTACGTTTTTTTTTTCTAGATTAAACAAAAACATTTATTTGAACGCGCCTCTGTCATATAAAAGAACCTACTGTTGATTTTATACGCCGGATACATTTGCGTGTCTATAAAACTTCTCAAATGCACGTTTTATGTTAAATTGTGTAAAAGTGGTAACTTTGGTTAAAATCTGACTGTTTTCTCTTTTATGTTATTTTGGATTACTGACTTTCAATGCTTATCGGAGGCAACCCACTAGGAACACCATTTTAGAATTTTCCCAGACAAAGATAAAGTAAATTTCTGTGAAGTTTTAAAAAAATATAACCCCGCTGTTTTGGAGACCATAGGCAACAAACTCACAGTCACAGCGTCAAAGTTCCTTTTATATAATAGTAGATAGACATATTTTATATGGTGCATTATGTGTATTATTATCTATCTCCGCATGTCTCTCCCTACATATTTCTCTACTGTTCTATATATGTCCCTATTTATTCTATATTTCCTACAGCTATGTACAAATAGTTTTTCTCAGTATTATTTCGAGCTAATATATTTATCCCAGTGTGTTTTTAGATTATATACTTAGCCTTTTCTCCTCTTCTGATGAGCAAACATTAGTCTTCAAAATATCTTGTATTTTTCTGTTTTCTTTATTGATCCGTAGGTGTAATAAAGTTTAATTTAAATGAAGTGTAAGTTATTTTTTAATCTCATTAAACTCAAGCCTCACATTCAAGATAATTTGTCGAATCAAAATATTGTATGTTACATGATCGAAATTGGTATCAGTATTCTATGAGGGTTATTTAAATATGTTGATTTAAATCATCATAAATGAAATGGTTCTGTTATCATGTTATCCTTTCCGTATTTTATTCCTGTAAGAATTCCTGACCTTGTAACGTGTGTTGTAACCCAACACCGGGTTTACGACTTTTTGTTGCGCATGCTTACATAAACAAATAATCAACGTGACAATAAAAGGTATTGTTTCACTGTGTACGTTTTCAGCGTCTCAATCGTTTTTTCGCGTTTAAATTATCCAAATAAATCATTGTAAATATTTTCTGCATTTTTTAACATCGTTCATTTCCATATTAGGTTAAAGTTATTTTAACGGAATTTTCTTAAAAATAAATCTACGTTAACCTGTTGACAACCATAAGAGTTTTTTACAACGGCGATTTACCCACCAACTCCTTTTTTATAAATTTATTCTCTATTTTTAATACACCTTTCTTAAAAAACATTAATACATTTTCTTCTACACTACCAACAAAAAAAAAACGAAAATATGTTTTTTTCATTTGCATAACAAATAAATAATCCAAGCGACAATATAACGTATTGTTTTACTGTGTACATTTTCAGCGTCCCAATTATTGTTTTTTTTTCGCGTTTAAATTAAAAGATATATCAAAATTTGAATATAACTTTAAGTATTATCGTATATGTTCAGTGCACATTTATCTATATAAATATGGAAAACCACTTAGTATTCAATGGCTGTAAGATATTTTTCAAAACTAAACAATTACAAACAGAACGACTCATAGAAATCTATCTATATTCTTTTTTCATTTTAATACTTTCATAGAAATGTTTCTGTTGTGCCACAAAAAACTATTTTCTTTATGTCACAAGTTCCCACTCATACATAAATTCCACAGCTAATATAACATACTGACGCAACTGATCACGGTTAGTCTAATATATAATAAATGCTCAGAGTGATCAGCCATAACGGGTAGTTTAGTATATATATATATATATATATATATATATATATATATATATATATATATATATATAAATGAAACTGAAATAGAAACTGTTTGAAGTAAAATTAACATCAAAATTGAAACAGACTCTGCATCTGACATTATTCAACTCGTTAATTTGACTTGCAATATTACTTCTGTGACAATCATTTGGTGCATATCGTCTCTACCTTGCCACCAATGTTCATGGAGGTTTGATGTCGACACATACTTAATGTTATCCAAGATAACATAGTTGAATTGATATTCTTTATTTCCTATCTTAGACATAATAACTATTTGTCTCAGGTTAATCCCTGCACAAGCTAGCAAAGAAGTGAATGTTTACAATCTGAACCTTTCTTACATTTGGGAAGAAGAATATTAATGAGAAACGAAGAGCACAATGATAAATATCTAATCAGGTAAGGATATTGGCAAAGTATGCGTCAGAACCATGAATACACATTTGCATAAAAAATAGTAATTAGTAAAAGCTATAAAATCAGCATTTAAAGTCGTAATTGCTACACTGATAATATTTATTCAGTAATGTAAACAAGATAAAAATGATTAACAATAAAGGGATTCTGATTCCATTATCAAATAATAGTAACATAAAAATGAATTGTCATCAAGAAAATAAATATCTAACAGCTTATATCATATAGAATAAGCAGCAGGAAATTACACCGCACCATCGAACTAAAGGTATACAGTGAAAATACAATATGCAATTAATTATAGGTATAGTTGATCCCCATCTGGCATCAATTTAAATGGATGGCTCTCGTCTAGGGGAGGCCTCATACTTTGATAAGCTTCTAGGTTTGACCTTTACTCCTGATGTGAAATGAAACACGTACATCAAGTCTGTTGCCAAGGTCGCTGGCAAAATGATGAGATCCTTCTACCTCTCCAGAAGATATCTCACTACTGATGCAATTCTCAATCTATATAAAAGCCAACTACGTCCAAGATGGAGTACTGCTGCCACATCTGGGCAGGAGCTGCTAAAAACAGCCTATCCTTCCTTGACAGAGTACAAAATAGACTTCGTGGCTTAGTGGGGATGCCCTTTTGTCTTCCCTGCAACCCCTCTCCCACAGAAGAGACGTTGCGAGCCTATTTTTGTTTTATCGTTATTTTCATAGCAAGTGCTCGTCTGAGCTTCAATCTCTGGTACCCTCTCGCCAATCTTTCATGATAAACACTCGTCTAGCTGAAACCACTGTCAATAATTTTCCCCACTCTTTATCTGTGCCTAAATCAAAACGTAGATTCCATGAATAAAGCTTCTTTCTTAGAACTGCACACCTGTGGAACTCTCTACCGCTTGCCTGTTTCCCACCTGGCTACAACTTGGATGTCTTCAAATCCAACATAAACAAGTTCCTGATGAACCGCCCCCTTAAGTGATGACACTTTATCAAATCTCCAATACTAACGAATATTACAAACCTATCCGATTAATTACTGTACACGCAACACCTCTTATCCCCGAGTTGCTTCTGGGCCTTGATAAGTGATGACCTCCATGTAAAAAAAAGTAACGAAAGGGTAATATTAACGGGTTAAAATAGAAAAATGGCAATAAACTATATATATATATATATATATATATATATATATATATATATATATATATATATATATGAACATTACAGAAACATTAGCCGGCTGCCTTTTATTTATTATCCACAGACAGTGCCCTTCCTTCTAAAATCGGCTGGATAATATATATATATATATATATATATATATATATATATATATATATATATATATATATACAGTCACCCACATACAGTACTGTTTCCTTGTATCGCAACTCATCAGTGCCGCAACTATATATATTTACTGAGATTCGATATTTGTTGAAAGAAAGATTTTGAGAGAGAACAAGAATTTAGTAAGTGAAATGACTGTTCTATACCCAGCACTAGAAGTTGCTGCAATATCTACTAGCACAATAACCGACACATTCGTTCATCAAGCTGCGTTGTATATTTGACTTTTCAAGTAAGATTTTGAAGCACCCATTTTTTTTTTAAATTTAAAACGTTTCGATGACAGAATGTTTTTTTCTTTTTAGTTGGTAATGTTTTGCGTAAACTTAAAGTTTTGTGTCCTGTTGATTTAATGCAAACTGCAGATGTACAAATACAGATTTTTATTTGGAAATATATTTCATTTTACCTCTTTTTCTCTCTCTCCTTCTCTCTCTCTCTCATGATCTGCCTAACCATCTTTATAAACATTTTTTTAATAACATAAGTAGGTAAACCTAATTAATCAGCTTCAAAAGAAACAAGATCCAAAATCCGAAACAATTTGATCAACACTGCTAGGCAGCGATAATTTAATATATACTTTTGGTATTAAATCTCCGAGACAAGATGATGATCACTGAAAATTAAGGACTATAGATAGTTCGAGAAAGAAATTTGATCAGCGAATGCAAAAGAGGAACTATTTTCCAATAAAGGCCTGAAATGTATTGATTTTTTTTTAAAATGGGGGTTATAGTTGAATAATCTTAATATATGTATGTATGTTTGAATGTATATATATATATATATGTGTGTGTGTATATGTATACATTTATATATATATATATATATAAATGGATAAATAATCAATACGAAAAATATAAAAACGTGTATATCTTTTTTGTATTTATTTCCTCTGTGTTGATGTGTAGGAATACAAAAGTCTTTCGAATAATTGAAGAAAATCTTTCTTTCAAAAGCACATAATGTTCGACCGATCCTTCTGTCTTCTTCATGTACACACACACACACATATATATATATATGTATGTATATATATATATATATGTCATCAAATTATTATTGAGGCACATATTGCTCATATTGATGTACATCTTTCTGAAGATATCACATTTTTCATTCGTTCGTATTTTGAATAGATCTTTGGATTCTGCGAGCGATTATTCATCTCCAAAAAATGACAGCAAACGGAAATATTGATGCGTAAATATTATAGATTATGTACCTGACAATGTATTGTCTTGTTATTGTGATACATTTGACACTATTTCGCATTCTAAGAAAGTCGATATAATACCTTAATTATATTTACGTATACAAGTAAGGAGCAGTACATTTCTTCCTGTCTTTGGCTTATAATATTTTACACTTTGTTTTCCATTACACGTACGAAAAACATCATATTTCTATATAGCATTTATTGAAACAACAATGCTTTCGCTACCAGGCATTTCCTTTATTTCGTACGAGTTCCGTATTTACCTTGTAATTGAGAAAAATATTTATTATACTTATGTTTATCTAAAGAGATTGAAGAGTGACTATCTTGAAACTAATGAGCAAATAAATATTTAGTATATATATATATATATATATATATATATATATATATATATATATATATATATATATTATAAATATTATGCGCAGTTTGTTTTTATATTTTTTTACATATCCAACATTTTTTCACTTCTTTTCTTGGCAATTTATTACCACAATGAATTGCGGTTTCATCTAATGCCTTAACTAGCCAATTCTAGCATTGCTACAAATATAAGTTGCTTATTTCTTTATGTCTTCTGATGAGAAAAATAATAAAAAATAGCATTCTCTGAAACACCACGGATTTTGTGAATTGTTTTTTGGATTATTCAGTCGAACAATAAATTTTGATTGTAAAGTTCAACTTACAGTTTTAGTTTTCTTATTCTTATATATATATATATATATATATATATATATATATATATATATATATATATATATATATTATAGCAGTGAAGTTTGGATTCCTCGAATAACATCCACTGAAACAACATGTGTCTACCAAAAAGTGCCCAATACGCTAACAGAGCAGGCGTAGTACATTTATTTTACAATCATAATTAGCTTCATATGTGTATATATGTCTCTGTAATCACCCGTTTGAGGAGACTACTTCTTCAGGACAAGAATTCCCTCGAGAATTCACTCAAGATACAACACCATTCTGTTATATTACCCACAAAAATAAAATCTTTGATTAGATTAGGGAGAATGACACAATCTCATTTGGAATAGGAGGTAGGGATGTGTCTGTAGGAGGATGAATAAAAACATGTCGCTGATCCATCTATTTATCTCATGCTTTTATTTACTCTCATCTTAACTTCCTTAGGGAGAATTTTTATTTTTATTCTTTTTGTAACCTAAAATATAAGTATCCATCCTCAAGCAGTTCGCCAATTTAGCGTCAGTAACCACGGTCAACTTATGAGGTGGTCAACATTTCTAAATATCCACTCATTAGGAAGAAAACGATATTCCCGATTTCACACACGCATATTTTGAAAGTATACATATACGCTAATATACAGGCGTGCATGCACACATTTCGTATATTTCTACATACATACACATACATATACATATAAAATTATAAAAAGTATAAGAATACAAAATATAATAATACAGCATATACATGTGATGATTGCAACGTCTTGTCAGACGAGTTCCACTCCCTCAGACATTTAAAATCCATGAGTCTAAATGCCTGAGGGAGTATCTATACAAAGATGATGTTACATAGTCTAAGCCTTGTACGACAGCTGAGTCTCTCTCTCGGTTCAAAATGTTGAGATCCAGCAACAAGCAAGAGCAAGATAGCCAGCAACAAATTAAACTGCAGACCAGCTTAATGCTGGTACTGGTCTCCCGCTTTATGGTTTTTTTAAATCAGAGATTTGCTTTTCCTAGAAAGGTTGCCTTCACTATGGCTTACGGGAGCCCTTTCCACCCCAATACACACATGCACACACACAAACATACACGGTGCTAGTTGGCCGTTGACCCAGAACAAGAGTTCATTCGCCCTTTGGAAGGTCTTGTTTTTAATCCTCCAGGGAGACTAGCCGCCCTCCTCACCAAACAAGTCTGGTGGGGGAACCAGTTTAGTCGCCGGTGACCCGACCATGAGGCAGGTAGTACTGGGTTACATGGTACCAGTAGCATATGACATGACCTGACACAAATATACATGTATACACATTTATAGACGCATACATCTGCGTACATAGACACACAAATATACACACATATCCACATCTACAAATATACATCTATATATTTACACAAACACACGTATACTATATGCAGACATATATACACATACACATGTATACATATACACACAATATACATTATACACATACATACAACATTCACAGATATGCATATGCATACACACATATACATAAATAAATATATATATAAATATATATATATATACATATGCACATGCATATATAATACATAACACACTCACACATACACACATATATACACGACTAAAAAACAACTGGCACAAAACAAGCAAATCTATAATTTCATTTTTCTAGATAATTAACTTATTTATGATAAAATTCTCACTAGGTTATTACATATATAGCAGGAACACATATACGCTTCCATAAAGTCCCATGCACACGTGAAACACCTATATACACATCCAACACACAACATTTACATATAAATCTACATATACACACATACATATATACAAACACGTGTACAATCTCTTTTTCTCTCTCTCTCTCTCTCTCTCTATATATATATATATATATATATACCTACATGCATACATAAATAAATACACATAAATATACACACATATATATACACATACCCATTTACATACCTATATACATATACATCAACTCAAACACATACCTATATATATATATACATACATACATATATATAGAGAGAGAGAGAGAAAGAGAGAGAGAGAGAGATGCGGCAAAAAGAAAGTCCGCACTTGTATTTTTTCAAATACTGCAAATTTAAGCTAAATTTAATGTAACAGTTTAAACAAACTAAACCACATTTGATTGATCTTTTATTCTTTTATAATTTTACCTATCCATGTTTGACTTTTAATTGAGATATTCTAATGTTCACGTTAATTATAAAAAATAACTACAAATTAAGGAGGCAAAACGAAAATTGTTATTTAAATGTAATTTAGGACATTAATGCTACACAAATACAACAGAAACACAATGAACTAGATAGTATTTAGTTGCATTGACCTTCTGCAATTTGATAGCCTGCAATCTTTTGGGAATTTCTTACATTAGGCAGCAATACTCCGGGGAAAGGTCATCCCACTTTTCTTTAATCTTTGTCTAAATTTCTTCCAAATTAAAAATTTTATCATTGCGTAGCTGTTGCCTGATGTAATGCCATTCGTTTTCGATAGGATTGAGGTATGGAGATTGCGCAGGCCAATCCAAACACGGAATATCATCCTCTTCCAGGAATGTCTTGACATTGCCAGCTGTGTGAATGGGAGCATTATCCTGCATGGATATGGGATTACCATTCAAATTCCGACCAAAGTAGGATAGAAAATGCTCAGAACATATTAGTGTACTTGGTCAAATTATTTCGACCTTACAAGCGAACTATAAGCCCTGGATCACTGGTACTAATAATGCCCCACACCGAACCAGAAACTCCGCCACCTTGCCACGTTTAAACTGAGCACCTAGGATTAAATTCTTCGTCTTTCCTCTGAGGGACGTACTGCCTACCATCACGGCCTAGCTTATTGAACTTGCTTTCGTCGCTAAAAAGCATTTTGACCAATATGAAGAGTCATTATCTAAATTGCATCTGACGACGCTTCTTTTCTGTACAGAAATCATTTGCTTGCGTCTCGCAATATATCCTCGCAAATTAATACGACCTGATTTAGGGGCATCACGAACACTGTCGGTGTTTTGGTACTTTTGCACAGGCTTTCGTACCATTTTCTCATCACATTTCAATCTGCGGCCGATTTATCGATTGGATAAACCATAAAGGTGGAGATTAATGAGATCCTGACGATCACTAAGAAAAAATCGTGGCATATGGACTAAATGTTACGTTGCATTACCTGGAAAAACAACAATTACGGTTAGAGATGCTTTGTTGCCTATTGTTGGATATTTATACTTTATAATGGCGATAATTTAAGGTGGTTTTAAGCGAATTTGTTACTGCGGACTTTCTTTTTGCGTCCTCAATTTAAAGTTATTTTTTAAATTGATGTGAACACTAGACTATTTTAATTAAAAGTCAAATATGAACAGGTAAAATTATAGAGGAATAAAAGGCGAATAAGACGAGGTATATAGGTTGTTTAAACAGTTATATATATATTATTATTATTATTATTATTATTATTATTATTATTTATGCAACCTTTCTTATTCTTTTCTAATGGTTTATGTATATATTGACCCTTGCGTATGTTAGTCGATTTTCTTTGTGTATCATTGCTAGCTGATCCAAATGATAATATAACGTTTAGGAATCTGTCATTTAACAAGTATCCGTTAACCCCATGTATGTTCTAGTTATATTTATTTCAATAACTTCGCATTTCTACACAAAGTCCGTAATACGGTATCTACCTCTGAAGGGGCATTCATTAGCGTTTCTACAGTTACATAGTCGTTCTTCATTATTGTTCTAGCTGGTGTACCTCCAATTTTTTACTTAGCTTATTTATATTCGCATTATTGGAACCTAATCTAGATGTAGCTTAACAGATGCTGAAAAGTATAATTTTGCTATGTTTAGTTTTAAAATGTCCTACATTACTATATGCAGGTAACTTCTTTTCATGAGTATGTTGTTTCAAATGTGTTCATTGTATAGCGGATTGAAAATTTCTTCTCTTGTTTTCCCTTTTCACACACACTCTATACACCTCCCTCTATACATGCATGTGTTCCGTTATCTATAAATCGCAATCTCTGTATTTCAATTCCTCATCATATATGAATATAAGGTAAAACTTGCGGAACATACTCTGTATTACGGTTAAATAAAAATGGAATGGAAATTTAAATTCCGTTTCGTGTTGACCTTGTTTTTTTTAATTGTGCCCCCTCAAAAACGAAAGTGATCGAAAGAATAAAATTCAACTATTTTACTTTATATATATATATATATATATATATATATATATATATATATATATATATATATATATAAAACGAAATATTTTTCTTATAAAAAAAAATTTATTAACAAAAACGAAATAATTGGTTTTGAAACAAAAAAGGTCAATTTGATATACCTTCTTGGTATTTTTTACATAGTCCACCTCAACGTTCACATTTGAAATGTCAACTTTTATAGGTTTTCGGATATGCTTACAACGATTAAACACCCCAACCTCCCCCTGTTAAGAACGGCTTCCGCAATAAACACCCGTAACCTTCCCATGTAAAGAACAGCTTTCGGAATCGACACTCCAACCTCCCCATTTTTAGAACGGCTTTCAGAATAGACACCCTAAAAGTGTCAGCATACCCAAAAACCTATAAAAGTTGACAAGCCGAATGTGGACGACGAATGGGACGTAATGTAAAAATGTACAGAATTTTAAACGAAACGAAATTTTAATTTCCGTTCCATTTTTACAACAACTTTAAATAGAACGTTCTCTGCAAATTTTACAGAATATTAATATGTGTGTGTGTCTGTGAGTGTGCCTATAAGTTTGTGTGTGCAGAACAGAAATCAATGTCAGAGTGTCTAATGTTCCCTTCTACCAGAAACCGCTTCCTGGTCTTCATATATGATCTTCTAAATCATTAATTGACTTCTATGCAAGGGACACGACTAATTATGAAAACATTAGGTATCCTTTATGTTTCTTTTGACCCTCTCTCTCACTTCCTTGTTATTTTTATATGAAAAAAGACGCACGATGTATATGTGCGTGTGCGGCTGAAGTTACTTTTTACTTGTAGACGCTCTAAAAACAAATTTCATTATTTTCTCCATCAATACTCGGTTATTTACATTCAGAAAAAAACGTTTTTCAAAGAAACTTCTTATAAACATTTACGTCGGTCTTGAACCCAACAACTGAAAAGAACAACTAACATAAAATCTGTTTCTAAGTGTATTGGTAAAAGTCTTTGATAATTCTATCTCACTCTTCGTACAATCATCTACGTGTATCAGAGCAAGATACTGCACGAATTGGGATACTACTATAATATATGGGGAGTTTGGCTTTCAGCACTTATTCTAAACTCGTTCTCAGAGATTATTGACGTAAAGATGAGACAGGGAGCAAAGGTCAAACGTCGTAGATAAAACAAGGTTGAGCAATAATGAATGGCATCACGTCTCCCGGGTGAGAGAAAACCGGTTTTTCAGACAAGTCTTTAGGTAGAAGCAACGCAAAACAGCCGCTGTCAATGATGTAGAAAAGTGGTAGTCTCAGTTTATGTTATAAAAGTCAATCCATGCGCGTCACTCATTTCCTTTAGTTATAAATCAAGTTTAAGGGGTAAATACCTCGCTATGACAATACTAGTCTCTCTCGCATTTGTACATTCTCTCCAAAAACAAACCTATACGAAAACTCAGCAAATGTCTCCCTTGTATTAGACCTGCATAAAAGGTTTATTCCTCTCAGTTTGAATCAAAATATTAGATATCATATCTCTTATCGTTATGTCAATTGTAGATTGTTTAATCACTACAACCCTGGCCTCCAGTTTTCACACTTTCGTAGCATAAACTCCTTTAGATATAACCACAGCCAAGAATTTCCTTTCTGCTTCCGCTGTACCAAAAATAATTCATATTCAAATCTAATGTAAACAAATACTTGTTAAGCGGTCCGCTTTGGTCAGTAATTTCTCTCAAATAATCGTTTACTGATTTCATACATTTATTCAAAAGAGCATTAGTCGTCCAACTAACGATCTATTTATCAAATATCTCTTAGTGTTTTCTGAACGGTGACAGAGTGTGACCGCCAGTAAACTAAAACCGTCACGTATAAAAATGTTTCTTATATTACCATCTTGAGGAAATCTCTTTTCAAATTGGTTGTGAGTAGATTCTCTTTGAGCCAAAATTATAGTGTTTAACGGTTTTTTAATAAAACTCTGACAATTTCCACTATGCACGTCTTAGCAAACAATTTAATTAGCTCAATTAGTCAGATAGGTTTGTGTCATCCAGCTCCATTTTCATTTAAAAGCGCTGTATGACCACATTTTATTTAAAATTGGCTAAAACAGTTATCTGTGTGTTTGTCTTAATCGTATAATCATCAATTAGGACTTAGAGCTAAAATAATAGTATCGTGTCTATACAACATCAAATTGCTTGCAATTGGAATTCTAATGTGTGCCATATATTTGTTTTGATTGAGTTTGCTAAATTATTTCGTATTATTACCCTTACTGAACAACACGAGAAGTAGATTCATTTACTATGTTCTAGTTGTTTTAAGCTCCATTTCTGAACAAACAATAATCTTCATCTCAAGGCTGAATGAAAACAAAATCGTAGTCTTAATATTTTAGGATCATTTTCTTTATCGTTATCATTCAATAAATCAAAACTGGTTCAAACTTTCTAATATGCCAAGCTTTAGAATTTGTTGTGACTACACTACCTTTTATCAACTCTTGAATTAACCTCTGCAACTTCACCTATGCTCGTTTCTTCAAACACGTTATCTTGCTAAATTAGTCAGAGGAATATGTACCTTCCATCTCGCTTTAATTTAACAGTTCTGCATAACCACATCTTATTTTGAATTATCAAAAATGTTTATCCCCGTGTGTGTGTATGTGTGTGTGTTTGTGTGGGTGTTTGTGATGCATATGTTCATTAATTAGAACTTTGAGTTTTCCATCTATCCAGTTCACTGGGTTTTTTTTTATAAGGTGGGCACCAATTATCAAGGCCCGGAAGCCAGTCATTGATAAGGGTACAGTACGTTAGTGTGGAAAAGGTACAGTACGTTAGTGTGGAGATTTAATAAAGTGTCTACTTAAGGGGGCGGTTCATCGGGAATTTATTTACGTTGGACTTGAAGACATCCAGGTTGTAGTCCGGTGGGAAGCAGGCAGACGGAACAGAGTTCCATATGCGTGCAGTTCTAAGAAAGAAGCTTTGTTCATGGAATCTACGTTTTACTTTAGGCATAGATAAAGAGTGGGGAAAGTTTTTGACAATGGATTCAGCTAGACGGGTGTTTTGCGTAAAAGATTGGCGAGGGGCGACCAGAGTTCAGACGAGCACCTGTCAAGGAAATAACGATAAAACAAAGATAGGCTTGCAACGTCTCTTCTGTGAGAGACAGGTTGCAGGAAAGAGAACAGGGTATCCCCACGAAGCCACGAAGTCTATTTTGTACTCTGTCAAAGAAGAATAGGCTGTTTTTAGCAGCTCCTGTGCAGATATGACAGCAGTATTCCATCCTTGGACGTATTTGGCTTTCATATACATAGAGAATTGCATCAGTAGTGAGATATTTTCTGGAGCGTTAGAAGGATCCCACCATATATCCAGCGACCTTGGCAACAGACTTGATGTACGTGTTCCATTTCAGATCAGGAGTGAAGGTCAAGCCCAGAAGCTTGTTAAAACATGGGGCTTCTCCTAGACGAGATCTATCCATTTCAATTGATGCCAGATGGGGATCAGAGCGTTGATGATGTAAAAATAGGAGTTTGATTTTAGATGCATTAAAGGTAACCAGCAAGGTCTTCCCCCACTGAACCACGCGCTCGAGATCAGAGGAGAGAGAATACGAGAGGGCTTTGCAATTTACAGCCTTTGATTTGTTGCCGTAGATGATCGTGTCATCAGCATAGATGTCAACGAATGATTTAAAGTATGCGTTTAGGGAGGTCATTTATGTAGATCAGGAAGAGCGTGGGGTCCAGGATGGACCCTTGAGGGACTCCATCATTAATAGAGCTGGCCTCTTACTTTGTCCATCAACAACTACTATTATGAGCCTATCAGAGAGAAATGATTTAATGATAGAGAGAACATTTCCAGTTATACCGTAGCTGGAAATCTTGTGAAGTAAGCCTTTATGCCATACTTTGTCGAAGGCCTTTGATATGTCAAGAGCAATTGCCCTAGAAAGGAAGCCTTTGTCTAGAGATTCACTAATCTTATGAGATATAACCGTTAGCACATCTGCGGTAGATCTTGCAGAACGGAAACCATATTGCGTGTCACTAAGAAGGTTATTCCTGCTGAGGTGGTTGACTATTTCTCTATTTTATATGAATTCCAGCAACTTACTCATGACACACAGGAGACTAATTGGTCTGTACTGAGAGGGAGATGACTTATCACCTGAGTTCTTAAATACAGGGCATACTGATGAGGTTTTCCAGGGTGTTGGAAAGCACTTCTCCTTAAGGCTACGCTTAAACAGTTTCGTAAGTATGAAAGCAAATTTTGGTTGAAGCTTTTTAACACTATAATTGGGATGCCATCAGGGCCAGTTGCTTTACTGGAATCATGGTTCTTGATTAGCTTGGCGACCTCATGCACAGATATTTGTAGGTTTCCTAGCGTGTTCTGTGTTATAGAAGGAAATATGAGGAGTTGATGGCCTTCGTCGCATGGGTTAGAATTAGCTGCAAAGTTCTTAGCAAATAATTTGGCCTAGTCTGAAGCTGACGAGATTACCTCTGGTCCATTGATAATGGTTGGGATAGCACGCACACTTCTGTTCAGGATCCTGTTTGCTATTTGCCAAAACTGGTGGGAACCACGCTGCTGATCAGCTACTTTAGATTTAACAGACTGGGCATAAATCTCTCTTGCATTTTTTTATATTCTTTTGCAGTGGTTGTTGGCGTTCTTGAAAGCAGCTATAGTCTCAGTGCATCTATTACGTTGGTAGCTATGAAAAAAATGATTTCTGTGCGCGATAGCAGCAGCTCATTCTGGGGAGAACCATGGCTGCCTGGTAGGTTTTCGTTGGATTTTTAGATAGTATGAATCGGTCTCTGCCTACAAATAACCATTCGGTCAGGTCTAATACTATAGAAAACACATCCTTTTTAAACATGGAATGCAGAGGTAGATCAGATATAAATGTACGGAAGCTATCCCAGTCAACCATGGAGTATCGGTATACAGTACGGTGGAGGAGTACGTCTGGGGACGTATTACATTTCATTTTTATCTTAACTAATACGACGGAGTGGTCGGAGGATCCTAGAGGAGAATGAACGGAACATGAACGTAGCTCAAGAGAAGTTGAGAGAAAAAGGTCTAGGAGGCTTGCATATTGACCTGTAGTATCGGGCACACGGGTGAGCTCGCAAACAATCTGATTGAGGTCATAAGCAATTGCAAAATCATGGCAAAACCTCCCCTCATCATCGTCTTATTTGTGTGGGTCAGCCATTCAACGTCATGGACGTTGAAGTCACGACAGATGTGAATGTTAGCTGAGGGATATGCAGACAGGATGTGGTCTATTTTCTCAGATATGCTCTTTAAGATAATAACTCCGCTGTAATGGGTCCGATAGAGGGCAAATAAAAATGCAGTAGTTTCATCAAGTGCAACTCGGAAGCACTTATCAGGTAAATTAGGATCTTCTCTAGAGATATCCTTGCCACATGAGAAGCCATCTTTAATGTAGGCACACATTCCATGCACATGGTCATCTTGGGGGTCAGATTTACATGTTGTTAAAGTATCCGTTAATTATGAACTCATCTAGGGAAGTGGTCGGTCCTATTTCAGTTTCGCTTCTCCGGTTTCTTCTCCTGTAGATGGATATGTTATTTCTGAATACCCCTTTTATACTAGGGCAATAGCGTTCCTCTCTTTTTGAAGATCTGTAGTTTCTAAGAAGACTATGTGTCTACCGATGCTCACTCCCATTACAGTAAATAAAAAATTCTTCTCTCAATGCTACCTCTTAAGGTATAGCAGTCGTTGTTATGGGAAATATATTAACACAAACTCGGTTAGAAATGAGTGCTTATGTATGGTTTGCATGTCGCAAATAAATTGATGGTATTATTTTACACAAACGTTTTAATTTGTTTTGTAGTTCATGTTAAATTTATATTAGCCATAATTTCCGAATCGAATGCATGTCTTGTACCTGTCCCCGAATCAGCTATTTTCTTCTTTCCGTGCATGGTGTGATTATTCAATTTTTCCATATATGCAGACTGATTATATACAAGTATGACAAAGAGTCTTGTTGTAATCTGACACTTGTATTTATATTTGACTTGTACGTAGATTCTCATAGTTGTATCGTCTTGTTGTTGGTTTGTATTGAACATGGTTTTCATCTTATTTTCTTTATATCTGATAGCTGAACGATCACCAGCTAGAGCCTGTGTAATAGACGTATAATAAGTCAACCTTGTTTTTATTTAAGTTCTGATTATCTTTTCTAAATTAGAATTGCTTACTCGTTATTTCTCTTTTTCCCCAGACCACTTTTTCATTTGTCAAGACATGACAATTTAACATCTCACCTATTTTTACGCTGCATCGTTTATCTTATTAGTTTATATTCGGTAAGTATGAATTGGATTGATTTATGTCCAGGTGAGTTGCTTGGTCAAGCGTTGAAGTTGAGCCGTTTATTATCTGGCTTCAGGCGCTGGGAACAAACGAGTGGTTGGCGTCGTATCGAGTAAATGGGTCGTTTACGTGGTTTTGATGGTTAAATGTGATGTTTGATTTAGGTCTCCGGACTTTAGAGCTCGTGATTAAGATATTCGATCTTCTGCGCGTTAGAAATAATTTAATTTTCTGAAAGTTTGCTGACCTGCGTTAGACTTACGTGCTGTTTGATGTATTATTTATGGTGCGTATATGCGTTCCGTTATACAATTTAATTATACAAAGAATTTAGAAATCTCGACAACTATCTATCTAATGTCATATATACACACATATATATGTATATAGCACATATACGTATAGACACACACACACACACACACACACACACACATATATAGACATAGACACATATACATATATAAATAGAATTATATAAACAGAATCTTATTTATATATAAAAGATATACACTTGTATTGAACACTTGAGAAAATATGTGTTTTAATGTATGTAATCAACATATCTGAATTTCATTAATCAATTTATTCTGGATTTTTCCTGTTCTGGATTTTACCATATTTCCCATTGGATTTTTATCATATTCTTTTTCTCCTTTTTTTCTCCATCTCCTTAAATCCCTACAAACTGTCTCAATCTGTTTAACGAATTTTTTATGCAAATATGACAAAGTTCATATTATCTGTTTCCTGTGATGTATTAACCTGCAAAATTATTGTATATTTTTTAAACAATCTCCCTGTGATGAGATTAATTGCATTCTTCGAAACTCCATGGAATAAAGTGTTTCTTATTTCATTTTTACACCTTGTCGAATAATTAAACTTTTGTATAATTTTCTTGAAAATTCGAATAAATTTTCAATGTCAAGATTTCTAATTAATTTATTTATTATGGGCAATTATCCTCGTTTTTTTAATTGTAGTTTCACGACGTTTCGACCAACTATTCCTCTGGTGGTAACCGCGACGGGATAGAAACTGTGAATCTCCTAACTCACTCCAGAGTAATTACTGCCTTCCGTAGAGGTTGTCGTCTCATCAAGTTTTAGCCAAGTGAGTCTCTGGCTTTGGGGAGGATGGAAAACTGTAGATGCTCAACGCCTTTATCCATGATCAAGGTTGGATTGTTTGGTCTTATAAATTTATGTTTATTTATTATCTGATCTTCCATGGTCAGATCCGTACCGAATGGTATATATGTTATTATAATTGGAATTCATTATTAAGATGAGTATTATTTATTGATTTATTTATTGCGGACTATCTAGGCGAGAACTATCTGAAGTTATCGATTTTAATGTTACCCAAAATCGGCCAGAGGCTTTTTTGGCCAAAACGTTGTGAGACGACAAGTACGGAAGGCAGTAATTGCTGCGGATGCAGTTAGGAGATTCAGAGTTCCTATCCGTCGCGGTTACCACCTGACGAAGGCCAGAGGAATAGTCGACCTAAACGTCATGAAACAACAGCTAAAAAAGAAAGATAAATTAATAAATAATACTCATCCAATTCCAATTATTATAATATACATAATAAGATTTTTATTTTCTACTATATATACTATTAAACGTAGAGAACTGAAATTTGGTGCACTAGAAGAGCATGACAAGGTTCATTATTTCTCTGATTTTTGTGGGATTTGAATGCATATTTGGAAAAGTTATGCTACTTTTTCTTTTCTTTTTTTGTGATGTTAAGTGTGTACCACTTTATTACACGTGCCCAAAATGTATATTTTATGTAATAAAATCATATTCTACTTTCATATTTATATGAAATAAAGACCATATCCAGTAACAATATTAACCAAAAACAGGAACGAATTTCGCATTATTTTGGTTAAGGAAATATTTATTTATCAGAATAAATACCATTCCACAAAATTCCCTTGGAATAGCCTCCTGTCAACTAATGATGTCAATATTTTACTTTTACTTTTATTTATTTATTTATATTCTCAATTATAAATTTAAAGGAAAAACATCAAGCCATATTGACTCCTTCCAACAGACTTGTTTGCAAATATAGCTGCTTCCACTGCATGAACTCTTACTCATCCCTTCCTCCAGTAAAAAACAATGAAGTAGCAATGCCCCGCAATCACTTTTAGGAGTGTAATCTCTCAGTAGTTATATAAACTTTATAGATTAACCCAGTAACAATACTAACCACCCTCGCGGGGTCGCAGAAATACCTGGATTAGGACCCAGGCACGAGGCAAATCCTCTCGGTACTGATGGACCCGTACATCTTCCAGGTCATCCGTCTAGGACAAGGAAAACTCTGAAGCTAAACCTAAGGGGATAAATGCCTCTCCAGTCTTGGATGACAACCTTCCTAGAGCTGGTGACTCAAATAAATTACCGGTCTGCAAACCTAACCTGCTTAAGGAGAGATAGGAACTGTCTATCCCCCGGCTTCCATACTCCTTCTTTGTCTATAAGCCAGGCGTAGAGGTCGAACCAATGGGAGTCGACAGAAACACTCAGTGGTCGATCTTGTTTCCTGACTAGAGCAATGAACGCTGTTTTTCCCCACTCCCGACACATATAAACCCTTAAACTGGGCACTTGGAAGTGCTTGAATACCGTAATGCCAGTGCAAGCAGATTGGTTGACCATCATCTGAAGGGTTGAGGATACTGGATAGACAGTTCCTGGCTGCTGTTCCCGAATGGTAGTACAGGAGCCCTAACTCTTTGATAGTGCTTAGAGCGGCGGCTCCATCAACATTTATAGATTATCGGGATGTATGTAGTGCAATGTCGCGCATGGAAAGGGACCCTACACTCATCCCCGGTTGGCTATCCTGATGCCACCACCCGAGAAAATGGAGGGACAGCTGATGATCTGCCTGTGTTGCATGTCTTGTATTCTGCATAACCACTTGCTCAGCACCCCTTACCTAAACTGAAACTCTTAAAAATGAAAATGACAGAACATTCAAAAATTACGCTAAGACCAGGCCAAAACTCCAAAAAAACAACCTGCCTTCTCCCTTGAGGCTCGCATTAACGAACATCCGCGGGCTTAGAACTAATTTAAATGATGTTGAAGCATTTCTCCTAACAAACACCCCGGATATCTTGTCACTAAGTGAGAGTAACCTACACTCCTCCATCCCCTCTAACTACTTTAACATTCCTGGATATCTCCCACTCTGCCGTAAGGACTCTGACAGATATGCATGGGCTTGAAGTCTACATTCACCCTCCCCCTGAATAGAGAAACTAAACTAAAATCGGACGATCAAGCCTATATGTGCTTTAGACTTAACATGCAACACAACATTAGCTACTTTTATTTTCTCTACCGCTCTCTCTTGATCTAGGACTGTACCCTAATAAACAAAGTCTCTGACAGCATATATACAGCACTTTCCCTCGACACTATCGCACAAGTGCACATATTTGGTGACTTCAATGTCCACCACAGCAACTGGCTAGGATTTTCTACTTATACAGACGACGCTGGTACCACAACACGTAACTTCTTTATATATCATTCCCTATCACAGATGGTTACGTTTCCAATCCGTTTCCCAGACCAGCAAGAACAACATGCATGACTTCTAAATCTGTTTCTGACCACAGTTCCCGATGACTGTGTAACGAATGCCCACAGCCCTCTTGGGAACGCACATCATGCAGTGGTAATGGTTGAAATCGCCCTAAACTTTAGAGCCAAAACTGAAGAGCAACTGCTCAAAACAACGAGATATTATAAAACGGCTAACTGGGAAGCTATCAGGGACCTAATCAGTTACCATTGAATAGTTCAAAGCGGCAAGTGAAGCACATGTTCCCACACGCAAATTCTATTGCAAACTCCACTCTCCCCAATGGTTCACTTCAACTTGGGCAGCATGCGTACCGCAAATTTTATCGACGCAAGTCCAGTTCAAACAGACAGAAGTACATAGAAACCATAAATAACTGTAAGAAAGAAATAGCAACAGCTAAGAGAGAATTTACTGAAACCACCCAAAACGCATCGAAGCACTGAAATTAGGAACCCGAGACTTCTGGAAAATCTACAACAGTGTAGTAAATAATGGGCAATCAACAATTTTCCCATTATCCAATAATCATAAGGTTGTTTGCTCAGAAACCGAGAAGGCTAACATGCTTGCCAGACGGTTTGCCTCCAACCCTACACTGGACTCTGCTAACCACCCTCACTTTCCTTTGCATCCAAACGCCACTAGACGATCTGAAAATCACCCCTGCTCAGGTACATGCTATCATAAGAAATCTTGACACTGCAAAAGTATGTGGACGTGATCTTATCCCAGCTGTGCTGTTAAAAAAGCGCGCCGCCGAAGTAGCTCAAGTTCTCTCCAAACTTTACAACAAATGTTTTAATAAATCTTGCTTTCCCGCCTGCTGGAAAACTGCTTCTGTAGTGCCAGTTTTCAAGACTTCTAGCGAAAGAACTAATCAAATAAATTATCACCCCATTCGCCTCCTCCTACTTTTCGCCAAAATATTTGAAACCATAATTAACCAAGCTCTAGTCCATCAACTAGCAGATGTGAAACTTCTGACTGACCAACAATATGGATTTAGGCAAGCCCATTCCACAGCAGACATCTTAACTGTAACCTTAGAAAGTATATACCAGTCACTGGATAAAGCGGTGAAGGGTATAACGGTAGCTCTAGATATATCTAAGGCTTTTAACAGGGTATTTATTTATTTGCTTCTCCACTGAGCAAATTAGGCACAAGGCCGTTTTTTTTTAATTTGGGGAGGAAAAACCAGCTCCCCCCAAGGGGCACTCTGGCATGGGCCAAAATTAACAATTGTCTGATATGAAGGGTTGCCTCTACATTGACCAGAACAGATTACTTCCTTTTCCGCTCTTGGCCCGAAGGCCAAGAACAGCCTCTGTGCCTAGGGTATGGCGTGAGGGTGTTTTGAAGAAAATTAGATCATACGGCATCGCTGGAAGAATACATAACATAATTAGATCCTTCTTAGATAAGAGAAAAATCCAGGTTGTTCTTGACGGTCGTACATCTAAACAATATGATATAAATGCGGGAATGCCTGAGGGGTCTATCCTTGGACCTCTGTTATTTCTAATATTCATAAATGACCTCTCTAACAAAATTGTCTGTGAGATGGGTATCTATGCTGACGACAGCTCACTCTATAATGGACACGACAGGAACACAAATGAACACATATCTAAAGAAATGGCAGAAACCTAGAGGAAGACCTCCGATCCGTAGTGGAATGGGGACAAAAAATGATGGCCACCTTCAATGCTGCCAAGAAAAAACTTGTTTCCTTTAATAATTACGAGAAACCTTCCCTACCGCCAATAGCAATGACCAATGACTCTTTATCTGAAAGTACATCTTTTAAACTCCTTGGCCCACCGTTCACAGGAAACATGAGTTTGAACAATTACATTAAGAACATTGGCAGGACTGCTGCGAAGAAAGTGGGTTCTCTCTACCGTGCTAGAAAGCTATTAACGCCTGAACGTATCCTATACCTCTAAAAGGCCATTATTCACCCATGTATGGAGTATTGTTGTCATATTTGGGCTAGTGGCAGGTTCAAAAGAGAGTCGCCAATCGGATAGGTCCTGAACTGTCAGCTAAACTTCAGCTTCTGTCACATCGACGAAATGTTGCATCTCTCTGCCTGTTCTACAAGTAATTTAACGGTGAATGCTCTGACGAACTGCAAGCACTTGTGCCCCCTCGACGTAAATACTCCCGACAAACACGAAAATCAGCTAAATCCCACCCGTTCACAGTAGAGATCCCTAGATGCAAGAGAGCCTTCTACTTCAGTAGTTTCTTCCCCATAACAGCTAGACTTTGTAATTCCCTTCCGGGTCCCTGCTTCTCCACCTGTACTGACATGCAGAAGTTCAAGTTTAACGTGAACTGACATCTTGCTGCCCGACTTCCTACACAGTACCCCTGATGCTTTTGTCCCTGATAGTAGCCCTCCTACAACAAAGTGGCAATATGTCTTGTTTGGGGTGAAAATGCAATTTAAAAAAAGGAAAGAAAAATCGGCGGATTTTAGATGACGTGATGATATAAGAAACTTTCAAAATCTTCCTCCAAAGTTAATCCTTCGACGACAATTAAACACCTCCTTTATAAACTTTCATCTATATTATTTACCAGAGCTGCTCAATTCAGTTTATATCTGGAGTACAATGTGGCAATGTCACCACATTTTCTCCACTAATGCCTAATAACTTAAGGTAGGATGTCGAGCCTTGGCAGAGTGGGCTGGCGCATTGTCTTGTCTAAAAATCAATGTGCAGTGACGCGCCAATAGAAGGCCATCAAGCCATGGGGACAAACGATCATTTAAAAATAAAATATAAGCCTGGCTTTTCAGTTTGACATCTTCTGGCACTAGAAATGGCCCAATTAGTCAATCTCAAATTATTCCAGTCAAATAAATGACACTTTCACTCCCTGTTGACGACGGATGCGATGAGGGGTATGGAATGGAAAAGGATTCCAAACTATGGCCCACGCATCTGGTACCTTAAGGGTTGCTTTGGCCTCATCGGTTAAAAGAACATTTTTAACACTGGTTTTCATGTATTTCTCAGCTCAAGCCAAACGTTTTTCCTCGTAAGTTTGGTTTAAAACAGATCTTGCCATGGGCTTAATGCTTCTGGCAATTTCTTTTCAGACATTGCAGCGTGTCTTTGTGGAGAAGGAAGGTATCCAGCTTTGTCAAATATAGCAGCACTGTTGCTGCCCGGCTGCTTGACAAGTTGATGGCGAATTTTTCTTATATCCCGAGCACAAATTGACTTTCTTGTGTTCTTGCCTTTCCTTAGTTTGATATTTAGATTTTCAATGAATCAATAATCATTCTTCGAACTCTTCCAAGTATCTTGGCTAGATCTACGAGAGAGAAACCCAGTGCAATGCCTACAACAACGCGTTCCTTTGTACTAGTCGTCAATCGACCATTTCTAAGCATTTTAGGAGACCTGCAATAAAGTGATACACACTTAAAACTACCAGAAAATTGAAAAATTAGCGTAATATTCTAAATATTTGTTGAAATTTCACAAAAATCAGGGAAATAAGGAGCCTGTGCATTTCATAGCAATTCCTGAATTTTAAACAAAATATTGACCTACAATAAAGCTATACACAATATTTATATATACATATATATATATATATATATATATATATGTACATATATACTTTTAGAAAATGCAAGTGAGGCATTGGCGTAGTGTACTATAGTGCGCGTATTACATAATAAGAAAGTAGAGATACTGTGTATTATTCTAATACCTTTAGAGCTACTGTTGTGCATAGTCTCGTTCTGTCATTTGCGCGTTTATAACATTATATACTTGTACATCTTCCTTCTCAACCCGGTTTCATCAATGCTCGTATTCTTGCTTCTCGTTCGTCATTTATTTTACAGAGAGCTACTCAGGCGCCGTTTATTACTAAAGTGTTTATTTAGTAGAACAAATACAGAGCTAGAAAATTCCTATTTATTCAAGAATAATTAAGTTAAAAGAGATTTGAAGAAGAGATTGTATTTATTTATACCTAGAGCTAGGTTGCTTAAGAGGAAGTGATTATGCAATGTTAATATTAGATTTTAAAATGAATATTCTGTAGTTTGTTGCCACGGTATGGCTTTCTACAGAAGGAGTGTTATAGGAAAGTAACGTTGTTTATAATAAAATCGTCTGGTTGTTAGTACGTACAGTTACAATTATTTTATTGCTATTGTATTAGCTATGGAAGATTGTACTTATAATATTTCACGAAGGCGGTACCAAGGATTTGTATTTAATCGAGAAGCTACCATGGGACTAACCATAGAATAGCGGCAAAGCAGCCATATTCCGTATGTGTGAAAGAAACTGAATAGTAGAGAAGATCACTACCTGAATAGGTTGCGAAGTGGATTTCTAACTATGATTATGAAAAAGATCATGCTACGAGTGACACTTTCTAAGATAAACAAGCAGTGCTTCCTCTTAAATCATATCTGGTTTATATCAATGTAAAATATTCCGTTTCTATTGAGGAACTTTCTGAAAGCTAGATTGATACAATCGATTTTGCAACGACAGTAGTAACAGCTTTATATAATCCTCTATTTTCACTTTGGGGGCAAAGTTCGTGTTAGTAACTTATCAAAAACAGGGGAGTTATCTTAGTGATACTCATTTATTTTAACTGGAAGGAAATCAATATTCGAGCGCTGGTGGTGAAACGAAGAAAACTTTGTTGTAGAGGTGTTTAAAGTACCAAGCTATATATGCAGTACTAAGGCACATATTAGCTAGTTCATCGACCACTTGTCTTCCTTTATTGATAGCGTCAATAATCGTGTCTGGCCAGCTTCAATCTCTGTCCCATCGCCAAAATGTTGCATATTTCTATGTTTTAGATGCACTTCAGCAAACTTCCTGCAACCAACTTATTATATATGTCTCCCCTCAAGCGCAATACGTCGACAAAGCTTTCAAGCTGCAAACTCGAAACTTTTCACCGCAAAAATGTCGAAAGACATTCTAATATAAGGGAGCTCCTATGACCGCTTCCCTTTCCAATTCCATGTCTTTTCGTCTTGTTTGCCCACTTTTCCAGCCTCCATTAAAATAAATATAATGTGAACAAACATCAAGCTGCAACATTTGCCCTTATGATGTCCCAATGAATTAGACTTATAATGTGCACTAGCCTGTGGAATGCCAATGGTAGTGTGCTTTTTTATGGAAAGTGCAAAAGTAAATATAATACAATTTTTCCAGAGTATTATTCGTATGTGTATCTGGATATATGGAAGAAAAATGTATATTGGATTTGCTGTTTTTATGAGTGAAAACTATTGTGAGTTAACAATGTTTCTCCTGTAAGAGATGCGATCTAGATGCCGTTATAACCATTCCCATTGTTGTCGGTTTATTCATGAAATTGATACACTCTCTTCCTGATGCATATATACGTATAATCTGTCATATCTGCTTATTTATTCACCAAGGCTACCGTTGTGTAACTCAAAGATCAATAGTTTCTAAATTCTTTCTCTCGTTTTGTGTGTGTTATTTATTGATAATGTTTTCTTTGGGATATTCACCTCCCTCAAGTGTTGTAAATATATATTTCTTTTTGTTATACAGGGGAATTACGCGACATAAAGATATAATAAGCAATGATACACAGATAAGCAAAACCTGTGTAAATTACACGGCATTATTATGTCCTTTCATCTGTTTCTTTGTTATCTAGTCCATATAATGATATTCTAAATCAATTTTATGTGTTTTACGTACACTATCCTCCATAGATACTATTTTAAAAATGTCATCTCCTGTATTTTATTTTATGCCAGTGCTGCATCGAATCTGAAAACCGAAATCAAGCAGCTAGTTCGAGAATGTGTAACAAATGCAAATGGTGGGGTCCAGAAGAGGACTTTCTGTGACCGGCTTCACGATGCTGACGTGAGAATGCTTCAAGACAACTTCGAAAGTGGTTACACTAAGAGGATGAAACATAACAGTGGAAAAGCGTAATACGCACTGTTAGTTTGGCCAAATGAAAAGCTACATGGCAAATATTTGACGCAAAATAGTTTTTGGCACATTAAAAAAATCCCTCCAACTGCTACTTAAACAGTGACCCTCAAGGTCAACAGGGATCTTGAAAAAAGGAGAGGAAGGAATAAAGAAATTGTAGGAAAAAGATGGAAAGCCCCCAACTACTTCTTCCACAGTCTCACCACCAGCCGAAATGCAGTCGACAGCAGCAACAACAGTAGTAGCATGTATTGCAGCAGCTGCAAAATAATAATGCAGTAATACCGGCAAGGAATAAAAAAAATAACAAGAAAATCTTTTTACCTAGAGAATAGAGCAATCAAAGAGAATGTACACAGAAGTTTCACGTTACGGTTTTAAAAAAAGAAAACAAAAAGAAAAAAGGGTAATTTCTAAAAACAAAAAGGGGCTTGTTACACAGTTACATAAATAGTTCTAGTGACGAACACGTTTTCCAGCGACAAAAATATTTGCTCAGTATATTTTCTTTATTTATTTCTTCACACAAACTAATTAACTAAAAAAACATGAGTCTGCCACTTATTATACACAGTGAACTTATTTTTAAACATCTATATGCAAACTTTAATGTACAAATTAAGAGAAATAAAGTAACTTCAGAAAATTTCTAATTTCACAATCATGAAAAATTCTTACAATGAAAATGGCTTTTCGGAAACTAAAAACTGAGGCAATTCAAAGAAAACTTTAAAAAATTAAACAAAGGAAATAGAATACATTCATTCCCACATACACACACATACATGTATACATACACATACTTATATATACACATACAATATATATATTGAGTTTAATTAATCAAGTTGAAATATTTAATGTATCGAAATTGTTAAGGACCAATAGCAAGTGAAGTGTATGTACAACATGACTGGGAACAAATGCCGAGATAAGCGGAGAGTCTCTTTTTCTTTTTATTTAAAAAGAAAATACAACTTTGTTGTATATGCGTCGTGGAATTGCATTCACTATCAAAAAATCTAGCTTAATTACATAATCGTTTAAAAATTAATTTTTATTAATTTCTCATTAGATTTCTTTTCGGTTTTCTTATGGCGCGATCATATTTAGTTTACTATTACGAGTAATTATATTCACGCAGGTGTTTTAACATAAGTGCTATTGGCTCATGTTGTAATTTTTAGCCTAAAAATAAATCGTAAACTAATCGTTTTGGTTTCGTTTCTCAGTGGTGGTGCACGAGTCATTTTTTTAATTTTTTTTAATGCATTACTATATATTGGGCCCAATATAATAGAATAATAACATTTTTGGACTTTGACCCCTTGAAATCCAAATTTTCAGCAAAAAACGATTAAAAAACTTGTCTCATACCTAAATACACTTTATGTAAAATTTCAAATGTTCAGACCAAAAATTGTCTACGTAATTAGATAGAGATCGCAGAGATCAATTTTTTAAAACTTTTACCCCAATTATGACCCTAAACATTTATTGTTTTGGGCTCAAATACAATTATAAAGTTAGATCCATGATCAAGGAACGTGTATCTAAAATTTCAAGTGTTAGACCCAAAATTGGCGGAGGAATTTTGTAGAGTTCTCCAAGGTCAAATTATTGAACTTTGACCCCTTAACAGGAAAATGTCTGGCCAAAAATCGATTAAAAAGATTTTCCCAAATCTCAATATTCCGTATCTAAAATTTTGAGTTTGCAGACCAAAAGAGTTATTTGCTAGGGAAATGTACAGAGACAGACAGACAGACATACAGACATTTTCACATTTATAGATATTTGCAATTCAGCCCGGCGTTGTCCGGGTGTTTGGATGTGTATGCTGAGCAAAAAAAAAGGTCAATTTTTTTTAACTTTGACCGCTATTATGACCCCTTAACATTGATTGTTTTGGACTGAAATTAACATATTAAGTTAGATCCATGTCCAAGGGACCTATATCTAAAATTTCAAGTGTTTATACCGAAAATTGGCGGAGGAGTTTTGTAGAGTTCTTAAAGGTCAAATCGTTGAACTTGGACCCCTTAACAGCCAATTTTCTGGTCGAAAACGGATCACAAACATTTTCCCAAATCTCAGTACCCTGTATATTAAATTACGAGTCTGTAGACTGAAAATTTGCAGAATTATTGCGTAGGAAAATGTACATAGACACACAGACAGACACGTTCACTTTTATATAAATAATAGATAGATGTGCCCTCAATGCCAACACAGAGCCAAACATGCAATATATAGTTGATTGTTTTTCTAACGCATGCGACAATTTCAGTCTGAATCTAAAGAAGACTGAAGTAATAATGTATCAGCCTGCTCCTGAAATGATGTTGAGACTTACTTAAGCAGTATTCTGTGGAGGGCAGTACACATAGACAATGAAGTTAATTGCAGCATAGTATTACATTTGATCGTCTCACAACCACTTTTTTGGAGCATAGAGGAATTCGACTGAAGACCTAACTCCAAGTATAATTTAATTTAAAATTGTCGCAGACTCAAGAAATTTCAGTATGTTATTGCTATATATATTATGAGATAACTGAATAATCTTTTATGATTTAAAGTTCAAATGAACAGCTACAGAAAAAATTAGACTGCATCTTACTGAAGCCTAATTATCACAGCTGGTTGATTTCAGAAAGCTTATCTGGATGTGAGGACACTTTCGCAAAATTATATTGAATAAAATTCTGTTTGAAACTTAGGAAAAATACCATAAACGTATGAAATGCTTGACACTGGTTTTGGACCAGTTTGCAAGCACCGATCATAAGTTTCTGAGTAGCATAATAGATTCAAGGAAAGAAGGGGATCTGTGAGGGATAATAGATGGCGTGGGAGGAGTAAAATTAATCTGACTACCCGAGTTGAGTGGTGTCATTGATAAGGATTGTTGTGTATCGATAGATCCAAACATGCACATTTTGATGTCTCATGTGGAAATTGTACACAGTATTATTTGGGAGGGGAGAAACTTGCAATGCGAAATATTTGCACGCATTTTGTCTCAAGGGTGTTCAGAGAAGTACAGACTATTTAAATTAGTTGTTTATTCTGGAAAGAATGATAATGAAAGATGTGGTAACATTTATATTTTTGCTTTTAATATATATATATATATATATATATGTATATATATACATGTGTGCGTGTGTGTGTGTGTACGGCACTATCACATTAGCACACCGGTTTAAAATAGAGAGAGAGAGAGAGAGAGAGAGAGAGAGAAAGAATGTACAGACAGATAGAGCAATACGGACTTTTGCATGGTATATTTTTACCATCTTTATTAAATTGGATTGATGATAAACAACCAATTATTTCGCACTAATTTTTCGCCTCATGTACCTGTAGAATTCGACGCGGGCAGAAAGAGAGTTACTTTATTGATCAGCCGACTCCTAAAAATAGTCGACGTCCAAGTTCGTATGGCTATTTAGTTTAATGATCGAAATGCAGGCAAAGTTTTGATAATCTGTAGTCAGCGAGTCAGTATTATTTTACGCGTTCCTCAATAATTGGTATGCACGACTGCAGGATCGGCATTTGCAATCTAATCTCTAGAGGACTATAGATGTTTTATTTCAAAATTGTTATTTCTATTCGAAGCTTTCATTTCTGACTCTTGCATTCATCTTTCTGCTCATTATTTAAACTCCCCCTCTCGAATTTATTTGAATGTGGTCATTAGTATAACAGTTTATTGGCATTTTGCTGGCATTTTGCTGGAAGCGAATTCGATTAAATACTTTTTTGCTTGTTTTTACGATCGTCTTATATTGAGCAGTAAATAGTAGTTAAATACACAGTCATCGATTCATTTAAATAACAAGCGACATACTAAAAGAATATTAAACGTAAACATATAATATGTTTTTGCTATATATGATTTTTTTATCACGATAAAACAATAACAACAATAATAATAATAATGATTATTATTATTATTATTATTATTATTATTATTATTATTATTACTAGTGGGACCTGTGGAAATTCCACGGCGGTATCTTTCATATGTAATATACTGCTGCTATGCATTCTGTAGACGTTCAGTGTGAATGTAGACCCCGAAATATAAATGAAGCCTTTTTGTTTTAACTGTAAAAGTATTTATTTAAAAATATGGTTAATGCACTGTCAGAATAAAGCTGGTTATTACGGTTTATCTCCAATAATCTCATGAGATCTGTGATATATTTCCATTATATAGACGCCCGGAGCGAACGGTAAACCCATGATATTACCCATGTCGCCAAGGTCCCTGCAAAAAATGTTAGAATCTTTCTACCGCTCCAATAGATATCTAACTACTGGTTATTTATTTGTTTCCCACGAAACAAAATGTGACACAAGGTCGGTTTAATGTAGGAGATAACCAGCTCCCCTCAAAAGGGGCATTCTGCAAAAATAAAATCGCCTTAGTATAGAAGGGGTTTCCCCTTCCATTTACCAAGGACAATTAATTTAAATGCAGCATCTGAGCAGACACCACACTTCAGCCACCAGTCCAGTACGTGTGCAGGAGAAGTCTAACTACTGATGCAATTATCTATCTATATAAAAGCTAAGTACGTCCAAGAATAGAGTACTGTTGCTACATTAAGGCAGGAGCTGCTAGAAGCAGCATATTCTTCCTTGACAGAGTTCAAAATAGACTGAGTAGCTTAGTGACGGGTTCCCTTTTCTCTTTCATGCAACCTCTTTCCAAAAGTAGAGACGTTGCGAGCCTGTCTCTGCTTTATCGTTATTTCAATGACAATTGCTCATCTGAGTCCCCGTCTATACCCCTCCTCGCTTACCTTTCAAGAAATTTTTTTTTCCAATTCTTAATCTGGTCCCCAACCAAAACGTAGATTCCATGAACAAAGCTTTTTTAGAACTTCACGCCTGTGAAACTCTTTTCCATTTGCCTGTTTTTCAGCTGACTACAATTTAGTGGTCTTCAGTTCTAACGTAAATAAATTCTTCCCTTAAGTAATCCAATTAACCAAATTTCTACGATTAACGATTACTACGATATTATCCTATGAATTACTTTAAACTCAATGATTTATCCTCGAATCATATCTGGGCCTTGATAAGTGGTTACCCCTATATAAAAAATTACATATAACATTGATCCTAACAAAAATAAACATATGTAAGATATATGTGCGCATATATATATATATATATATATATATATATATATATATACATATACATATATATGTGCATATATATTCATAATATATATAAATATATATATATATATTCATAATATATATATACATATATAACTACTTCATTTATTCACATAAATTTAATATACGAAAGTATAGATTTATGCGTAAACTTTAAGTATTTACTTCAAAAGTGCTCAATACGTAGTTAGAGCTAGTTAGTAATTTATAAAATATATATGGCGATTGAGGTACACTGAATATTCTGCGTTTCATCCAACTATAGGATTCGTCAGGCTTAAGCCTGACGAATCCTATAGTTGGATGAAGCGCAGAATATTCAGTGTAGCTTAATCGCCATATATATTTTATAAATTACTATACATATATATGTATATATATATATATATATATATTATGAAAATATAATTATGCCAATTAAGCTACACAGAGAGAGTCGTCCATGATTTACCCATCCAGTTTACATAAACTTAATTTGCTGTGCCTAATATTTTCATATTAAGATAAAATTTTGACCTCCATGTGTAGCTCTAATGCCTTAAATATATTTTCGTAATACTATAAATAATTTTACTCGCGTATTAAGCATTGTTAAAATAACTAATAAAAATCTATAAATGATATGTTGCATTGCTTTATTATATTAGGTGCGTGCACTTCAATTGATAAATCGTGTGTGTGTGTGTGTGTGTGTGTGTGTGTGTGTGCATATTTTAAAGAAAATATTCGAGCCGAGGTTGCAATTGATCATACAACCATGATATTGGGAACTTTGGTAAATTTTCCTAAGCGATGAAGAGAACATGATGGAAATACTATGGAGGGGTTTCCATTAACCAAAGTAGGCAATCCGGGGCCAACCATCATTTTATGGCATTCGTGAAAGCAACACAATATCGGTTTTCTGAAAGCATTTTAAATAAAATATATGGAATCTGTATGGCTACATATGATCCATAAAAATTGTACAGGGATTTATCAATAAACAGAGACTAGATTATTACTATTAACTTCATCATACATGACTTTGTTCCTGTATTCGCGTGAGATTTCGTTCCTTATAAACTCGAAAACTGCTGGACCGATTGTTTGACATTTTATACGAATGTATAAATGCGTCTTTCGTAAGTTTCGAAAAAAATGCGCCTAATAAGTATCGAAAATCAATAGTCGAACAAATCCCATTTGATAAGAAAATCCGATTTGGACCAAAGTTTACACTTTTTTAATTGTAAAATCGCAAGTAAATTTGATAAGTTTTATCACTGAGCAAGCAGAAAAAGTCAGTCGATAAAATTACCTGTAGACTCTTTTGTAAGATAGAAACTCGTTCAAAAAGATTGTTTACTTTTAAAGATGAATTGGACCATCATACTTGACTTTTCAAGTCCAACTTCATTTCTAGTGATTATGTAAAAAAAGAAATTGCATAAATCAACAGTTTTTTTATTGGTAAGAGTTCGTAATGAATGTTCAGGTTGAGAGTACATTTAAACAATGACACTTTACTTTTGCATTGTAAACTTTAATTGTCATTATTTACAGATAATATAATAAAATCAATAGTAGGTTCTCTAGATTGCAATATAAGCTACAATGTGTTGTGAACTATATAACTGCATCGGGGGAATGCTTCCTCTCGATACGCGGTTGGATATGGAGTCCATGACTAAAATAGGTAAACAACCGACTGGATGACAAATGCGCGATTCTACCAATTTCCATGACAATGAATGCATATAAAGGTTTAACATTTGTTGATTATTATTCATTTATAGACAAAATCGATTCTCCTGTCTCTCTCTCTCTCTCTCTCTCTCTCTCTCTATATATATATATATATATATATATATAGTAATTTATAAAATATATATGGCGACTCAGCTACACTGAATATTCTGCGTTTCATCCACTGTAGGATTCGTCAGGCTTATGCCTCAACCTCAAAATATATTAAACTGTAGACGAGAAATAGCAAACAACTGTGTTCACAAAATAAAACCCACTCTAGGATAGCGATACAAAATAGCTTTAAAACTAACAATAACAATAGAAAACAAACAAATAAATAAATTAAATAAACATGAATATACATAAAAGATCACACATATATGTACATATATATATATATATATATATATATATACGCTCCTATAAATTGTTTTTTTGTATTAATATAAATATTAAGACCCCTTTTTATTCATTTAAAAAGAAAATACACATTTGTAATATATGGGTCGTAGAATTGCAGTTACAAGCAAAATATCTAGCTTATTTGCATATTCTTTTAAACATTCATTGAAATTAATCCCGTAATAGTTTGTTTGCGGTTTTCCCATGGGATGATCCTCTTTAGTTAACTTTTACGTGTAATTATATTCATGCAGATATTCTACATGATTTATACTTTCGTAATATTTGCGTAAAAAATGTTATAGTGAACACAAACTTCTATCTATATATGTGTATGTATGCGTAAATATATTTGTATAAAAAAATTTTGCCTACCAAACTCCTTTGTCAGTTTTGGTCTACCGACAAGAAATCTCATATACAGCGTATTCGAACCCATGCGAAACTTTATTATGGAGGTTTCTCTGGAGAAAATCGTTCCCCAATTTTGAAAATTAAAAGAAATAGAAGAAAAATATAAATCGTAAGCTAAACGTTTGGATTTCAATTCTCGGTGGTGGCTCACGAATTATTTGTTGTTATCATTAATTTTTTAAATCATTACTATATATTGGGGCCAATATCATATAATAATGAATACGAAATCTGCATTAATCAAAAAATTTTAAGCGTATACTACGACTGGGCAATGTCGGACGGCCTGCTAGTATATATATATATATATATATATATATATATCTATATATATATATATATATATATATATATTCTTGTATGTATATGCATATATGTATGTGTAAGTGTGACCAAATTTTTATGTGCATAACGTTCTCTACTTGATATAAGTATCATATTTAAGTGTATTTTACGACTGCATGCTAGAGGTACTACTAAATATTAGGTACATTATAATAATTAAAACAGTTTTGACTATAATTATAAACGGGAAATCTCCATGAATTAAAATACTATAGTCAAGCTTATTTTACTATTGGACATCGGCAAACAACATGCTATGATATAGGTATGCATTTCTCTTTCTCTTTCTCTCTATCCCCCTCTCTTTCTCTCTCTCTCTATATATATATATATATACATATATATATATCATTTTCCATACTTCCATACTTATGTACATATATATATATGCGTGTATATATATATATATATATATATATATAATGTTTAGAAAGTGTGAGGGAATATATATATAATTATTTTCCACAGTCGAACCAACGAACTTGGCTCTTGTGAGCTGCGACGTTGGTTCGGTTGTGGAAAATAATTATATATATATATATATATATATATATATATATATATATATATATATTAGAAAACGTTGTTGATTAACTGAGAATAAGATGTCTACAATTTATTCATCTCATTATCCCTTAATATCAAATGGCTTATAGTCTTGATAAGTTGGCACTTCCAGTAAGATAAAATGCATTTAACATTGAATCCACCTGCTAGTTCAAATAATAAATATAATGCATGGTTTTCTTAACATTATTTGGTCTGATTAAAAATGATTGGTGTCATAAAAAATGATGCACCAGGCAACTTAATTGTAGAATGTCAACATCCAATTCTTTTCAGCAGAAGTTTCATGCAGTATGTTCATACACTATGCCAAAAAATTTAATTTTAAATGAAACGTACTGGATGTATCAAATAATGACAGATGCACAATCTCAAGAAAACATTTGTGCAACAACTACTGAAAAAAACAACTACTACTGAAAAAAGGAACTACTACTGAACAAAGCAACAACTACTAAAAAAAACAACAACTACTGAAAAAAAACAACAACTACTGAAAAAAGCAACTACTACTGAAAAAAAACAACTACTACTGAAAAAAGCAAATACTACTGAAAAAAGCAACAACTACTGAAAAAAACAACTACTACTGAAAAAAAACAACAACTACTGAAAAAAGCAACTACTACTGAAAAAACAACAACTACTAAAAAAAAAACAACTACTGAAAAAATAAACCACTAGCAACAAACAGACTGGCGTTTCTTTCCAATTTTTACGGGCCATGTTTGCCAGCTAGATCAAAGCATATTTTGCCAGATGTTTGTATACTCTGTCAAAAAGTAAAAACTATAGTGGGCAAAATATATGGCAAAGGAAACAGGGAACAGTTTGTAATATATTCTACAATAGAAGCTGCTAATTTACAACGAGCAGAAGAAGGAAGTGAAAATAAGTAAAACACTCCCCATGCAAATAAGAAATGAAGATTGCGTGACAAACAAAGGTGATTATTATAACTCCTGCTACTATAACTTTACTCAAATACTTAACTGAACCAACCAAAACAAAACTTACTGAACAAACTTCCTTCGAGCTATTAGCCAAATTAGTTCAAACACAAATTATTGAAAATCAGGAACTTCTTCTATTTTTCCTTACATGTATTCGAGAGTCAATTTGAGAACTTTATTTGGCAGTATTAGACAGATGCTAGCATGTCAGGTTTCAGCCCTTGCAAACGTTTTTTCTACAGGTGGGTATGAACCCATCATGCAACAGGGTCTATTACAGGTGAATGCGAGGTCATGTCTGGCGAAGGAGAACGGAATGGAACTTGATCAGATCTTTGTATAGTCGAATGAAGCATGGTATGTTGCTGTTAAGAAAATAATTGACACCATATGCAGCATGTTCATTCGATTTGAGTATGAACCAGCTCCATTTATCGATATTATATTAGGACTAGGATGTTCAAATGATCTGCAATTTGATCAAATAAGTGGCGAATCAGAATTTGAACATGTCTGTGGGCAGCGTCTACACATAGGAGAAGTGGATGTTTTTGCCCCAGAGAAGAAAATGAATTTGAAACATTCATCAGTTTCTCTAAAAATCAAAACATTTTATCTATGGAACAATATTACTTTGGAAGCAGATAGAAATCTCCTAGCAAGAGTGCTTGTGATTGGTAGAATCGTGAATATTAATCGTCAAAAATTATTATTATAGTTCTTATATCCATTACCACTTTACCTTGAAAATTCACAAAGTTTGATGGATTTAATTAAATGTGAAAAATGTCAGTGTAAAGATGTAAAAAGTTGTATATGTTTACAAAACAATGTCTCATGCAGAGCTATATGCAAGTGTGCTAGAGATGCATGTTATAAAATTAGTAAAGATAACCATTATGATGATGATGATGATGATGATGATGATGATGATGATGATGATGATGATGATGATGATGATGATGATGAACTAGCATAAGCAGTGATTCATCTTTAATAAAACTATTTATGATTTTTTTACTAAAATGATTTTTTTTATTTTAATTAAGCTGACAATAAATTATTTTTTTGTTTTTATTCTTATAATAAAGAAAAAATAGAAACATGGACTAAATTTCTTTATATTTCTTTCATATAAAAATTGGCCAATATTATATAGTTTACCAACTGGATATGAACGAAAAGGCGTAAAAATGACACAACTTACAGGGAATATCTCGGGTTAAAATGTTATTTCTATACACAAAATATTTAATATATTAAATAAAATATTTACAAATTAAATAATGCAGGATTTTATTAGGAAAAATGTGCTAAACTCGATGTCAGTATGTTTAGTAGTTTGAGTGCTAGTAGAGTTTTAGTAAGTTATGATTTTCTTTTTGAATGATTGCCGATCATCTTATAATATGGTGGCCGTTCTCACTAATGCGAAACATTTGTGCCTGTAAAACAAAGATTTTGCTCATGAGTCTATTAGCATTCATTTGGTATTTTCTTCCACCCCCAACCAAGGTTTTTACTTTTATGCCCGTACGCTAATAGCGCTGTTTTTATTACAGATATATGCAGGTAGTTTCTTTACTTGGTTCTTTCTTTTCAAAACACCAGTCTATATATTCCCTGTTGAATATGGGTGAAATCGGTCTACTGCCCTTTTTCTACTTTTAATCATAAAACTAGAAATAAGCTAGTAGCTATTTTATTATAGCTTTTTTTAAAAAACCTTATCCTAGTAGGATTCGCGGACATCTCACAATTATATTCTTTAGAGACCATCTTCAAAACATGCGTAAGGGTTTTTGACAGAATTTTTATTAAAAAAAATTGCGAGGTGAACGAATCCTCCACCACATAATTGCATAATTTTTACAGAGAAGATTCTATATTTTGATTCTAACCAGAATTCCCACTGCTTATGTTAATGTATACACATTAACCTTATCCTCAAGTGGCATCCGGCCCTTGATAAGTGACGATCCCTGTGTAAAAAACAAAAAGCAGTTTATCATGAAGAGGATATGTAATTACTAACTTTTTGACACATGATCTGCACGCAGAAGTATTCAATAGAGCATAATATTAGTCAATGCAAGAGTTTTGAAACTCTATGAGGGTATGCTCTTGCTGATAAGTTTACCTAAATATAATTACGCATACGCATATAATAACCTGCACGTTAATCTACGAAGTTATATAAGATAGTTTAGTTCTCGGATTAGTTCCAAAATAGAAATGATTTACAACGCCATTTAATGACGACCCTAATGGATAAATTCTGCTGTATTATCTTATTCTTCTACTTGCAATGTTATTTATTTTTATTTATGTTGGGTTTGCTGAAGGCAAAAATGGGTGCTTTTTATGTCAGCTTCGAAATTCAAAGAATAGTTACATGATACGATAAACTGTCCTTCTACACTATATCTCCGAAGATTAGGTTATCCTTTCTTTTAAAAATATATTTAAGCGATGAATTGCGTAACAACTTAGTGTATTATCATATAAATGATTGAACCTTCAACCTCACGAAGAGTGTAACCAAAAAACTAAATTGGTCTAAGTATCGATCTGTTTTGTTCTTGCAGACTCAGTGCGGGCGATAAATAGGACACAATTGCGAATTATAACTCACCCAGTCATACCTGATGGACGGATACCGCGATGCTCCTTTAATTAAATAAAGGTTCCCAAACCTAGTAGAAAGATTTATAAGTTCGACAATATACACTTCAGGAAAATAGAATTGCACATCTGTTGAAAGGTTAGATAAA